>NC_140181.1:107529332-107531352 GCF_963971535.1 Notolepis coatsorum | reverse complement strand
TGCCTGACCATGTCTGTGCATGCGACGACGTGCATGTGTATTTTTCCACAGGCCATGTCGTTTGAGGCCCGCAGCCTGACCGTCCCCAGCGTGATGTGGCTAGGCCTCCTCCCGTCTGACCTCCGGAGGTTTGGATCTTACCACTACCACTACTTCCGACTTCCTCTTTACCACCTCTAATTGGGATTATATTCTGGGGACGTGTTTTGGTTTCTGTTGCTCCCGTCCTCACTGTTCTCCCCCCCCCCCCTCCGAGGAGCTACTTTTAAGGGTTGAATTGAGTTTTAAGTATACGCCAGCCCGAACAACCGTAGCTTGAAAAGTTTTTTTTTACATAAATTAGGTTCCATTCTAGTTCATAAACCTCTCCTAAGCCTTCCTCTGAATGTACTGGATATGATCAAAGCGCCTTAAACATATAGTCTGGAGAGGAAGGGAGGAAATGTGTTTTATATCAGGATATTTCCTGTATTCCAGTGGCCAAAAAAAGAATATCCATCAACGGAGCCGCATGCTGTCACCTCCACCATATCGTATGTTAGCTGTATGTCTAACGTCGCCCCCCCCCCCCCCCCCCCCCCAGATTCAAGGTTGCCGCGGACGCCCTGATCCCCCTCACGCAGAGAGATGAAAGCAAGCTGACCAGCCTGCTGCAGAGACCGTATCTCGCCTGCCACCCAGCCTGGAAGACGGAGGTGAGGGTATATAGGGGAAGGACAAGAGGGCCAGAGGATGAAAGCCGCGGTGGCGCGGCTGCAGTTAAAGATAAGGGTGTTTGAAGGCTCGTCGCACGCGTCAGCCCCATTGTGCTTCGGGGTCGGTGGGCTTCATGCAGGTCTGTAATCCAGAGAGTGCCGTTCTCCCCGTGCGCTCACGCTATGAAAGCAGGCAGGGTTTACAAAAAAAAGTCAAGGCCTGGAATTCTTTGAAAACAGCCTATTTTTTTTAACAAGGTGCTTAAAAGGCAATTGAAATTAAAATCAACCATTCGCATTGAATGTTTTGTTCATCCATGATAAAATTGTTCTGAGTAGAGAAATCGTTTTTTTTTTGGTTCTGTTTTTTAATACAATCTGACGAGTCGCTGTCTCACACGCTCTTTTCCTCATTTCTTTGCATGTGATGCTCTAGCTGGCAAGCAGGCCAAGAAGATGCTTAAAAAAAACAGCATTTAAAAGTAGGGCTGTCAGTTTATCGCGTTAATTCGATTAATTAATTACACTGCAAATTATCGCGTTATGAAAATGAACTAATATTTTTTTTTAAATCTCATTCATTCCATAAGAACGTAGAATAAACATGTACAGACTTTTTTTTTTTAAATGGACCATTTGCATGTTCTTGGTATCTGAATCTAGGGACATCTATGGGTCTCAGGGAATGTATTCCCAGTGTCAGAAATACTGTGTCTGTTACTAGGCTTGAGTCAATTGTAATGAACCAAATGAGAATATCAATTCAATTATTATTATTTTTGACTGTGAATAACACCATGCTAAAATTGACCAGACCTGAAAAATCTAAGCAAATGAATAAAGGGAAGATGATTAAACAGAAGGTTTTGTAGATACAGTACTGAATTCTGCCATCCAGTACTGTCGAGTCTTGACTTTAGACACAGAACATATGCGCATATTGCTGCAGTTATTAAAAGTAGTAGTACCTACTTACTGGTCACGGGAGGCTTCAATAATCCATTTTGTGAATACATTTGTTGAAACAACATCTTTGTTGGCCGACGGCTCTTGCTATCTTAACGTTAGCAAGCTAACGTGCATAGCTTAACGTGAATAACATACCTGTGTAACGTTAAGTAACTTGTGTTCCGCTGGGAAACTTCAGCATCACTGCATACACTTGGTTTAATCCAAACGTCCATTCGGAAACGTTGTATTATGAAATAAGACAGGTGAGTGTGAGTGAGTCTCTCTCTCTCTCTTTTTTTTGCATGATTGATTAATTTCCTGATAATGTATGAAGGGACGGTGACGCCTCCTCATCTCGACTAGACTGTGTTGTG
>NC_140181.1:107431832-107524332 GCF_963971535.1 Notolepis coatsorum | reverse complement strand
CACACACACACACTCACACACACACACACACACGAATGTGCACACACACACACATGCGCACGTTGGCTAACTGACACACTGACTTTGTGTCAATACTAAGTAATAGATAAACAGTAGATCATAGTGTAAGTGTATGTGAAGGTAATAGTTAAACAATAGATCATAGTGTATGTGAAGGTAATAGATAAACAATAGATCATAGTGTATGTGAAGGTAATAGATAAACAATAGATCATAGTGTGAACAGGTAATAGGGCATGGACATCTGTTAGCACCTCCCTTTGACATGATTTTATTTTATTTGATTTGATGTTTTTTATTTTCGTGTCTTACATACAGGTGTATGCCCAGCCCACTTACAGCTTACAAGACACATAAACAATATATATATATATATATATATATATATATAATAGTATACTTGACAAATTACTTGACAATTTATGACATTGACAATAGGTTATATAGACCAAGATGGCCACAAAAAAATATATATATAATAAAAAGTTATATAACACAAGCTGTAAGCAATATATGTAAACAAAGAAACAAGAGGAATTCATATACAATTATATAGGATATAGTGTGTGTTTTGTCTCAAGTGGCATGCTTTCTCCAAAAATCCTACTGCCTACTGACATACTGCCCTCTGCTGGACAAAAGTGCTCACTGTGTGTGTGCGTCTGTCACTCACTACTGTACATTAGCTCAAAGAGAAAATATACTATTACTATACAGTATAGACATTTATTATTTAGTATATGACAAAATCATATCCGGGTCCCTGGAACAAAATCTCATCAAATGGAACTATGTGTCCTAATTAATATGTAATCCATTTTGGGATTGCTGACATGGAAAACATTTGAGAACCAGGTCATTGTCATACAAATATATTTGAAGTTTGAATTCTTGAGGAAGAATAGCTTTTTTCCCTATTGCTAGGTTACATGGAGTCGTTCCTTGTCTTCATTGGGGAAAGGCTGGGGGGGTTGTAAAATTGTGGATTTCATGGTGGATCTATTATGATTCAAGAATCAAGAGGTTTATTTGTCGCATACATACCAGGGCATACAGTGAAATGCGGGTGGTCATGCCCGCATTGATTGTGCAAAATACAATAATAAAATAGGCATAGAAAAAAATAAACATAGAAAAAATAAAATAGGTAAGACACAAGATATGCATGGTAAAAAAAATAAGACTGAGTTCCTGAGAAACTTGTTCCTATATACACTACTATACTATATACAATTCACAATTTTAACTCTTAATGTGTCTAAACTATACTATTAGTACCTCCTTCCTTTAAACTAAGTGACTTTCTATTTTTATAAAGTGACATTTTGTTTAAGTGATAGTTTTAGCGGTTGCCGCATGAGTGTGTGTGTGCTCATGTGTGTGTGTGTGCTCATGTGTGTGTGTGTGTGTGTGCTCATGTGTGCTCATGTGTACTTGTGAGTGGAGAGTTCAGTGTTCAGTGTTCTGATGGCCTGGGGGAAGAAGCTGAGCCGGAGTCTCTCTGTTCTTGCAGCGTGTGACCGTAGGCGCTTGCCTGACCGCAGCAGCTTAAACAGGCTGGGGTGGTGGGGGTCTTTCATGATTCTGCAGGCTCTGGATTTGCTCAGCTGAGCGCACCACTCTCTGGAGTGCCTTCCTGTCCTGTGCCGTGCTGTTTCCAAACCAGGCAGTGATGTTTCCAGTCAGAATGCTCTCTACAGCCCCGGAATAGAAGGAGTGGAGTATCTTCCCCGATACTCTGAACTTCCTTAACTGTCTCAGGTGATAGAGGCGGTGTTTCGCCTTTTTCACCACAGAATCTATGTGTGTAGACCATGTCAGATCCTCTGAGATGTGGACCCCCAGGTACTTGAAGCTGCTCACCCTGTCCACGATAGCCCCGTTTATCCACAGTGGTGTGTGTGTCCCCTGCTGTATTCTCCTAAAATCCAGGATCAGCTCTTCGGTTTTACCAATGTTCAGGAGTAGGCTGTTATCCAGGCACCAGCATGCCAGTTCATCAACCTCCTCCCGATAGGCCTTCTCGTCATTGTTAGAGATCAGCCCCACCACCATGTGTCGTCCGCAAACTTCACTATGGAGTTGGAGCTGAACCTGGCCACACAGTCATGTGTGTACAGTGAATACAGCAGGGGGCTCAGGACGCAGCCCTGGGGGGGACCCGATACTCAGGGTGATTTTGCTGGAGGTATGACCCCCCCACCCATGGCCGAGCTCAGACCCAGATCGATCAGCTTGTCAACCAGTCTGGTGGGGACTATGGTGTTGAAAGCTGAACTGTAGTCAATGAACAGCTTACGTGTTATGTGTTGATTGTTCTGTGAAACCCCGTCGAGGCAACTTGTTGTGATTTTGGGCTTATTATACAAATACATTTGACTTGACTTGATTCACTTTTCAAGCCCATGCACGTGCAACAAAGGTTTTCCACAGACTACCAGAGGCACCAGCAACTTTAAGCTTCCCCACCCCCCCCCCCCGTGCGCGCCGATGAATCCCTCATACACGCCTTCATCTCCTCCCGCCTGGACTATTGCAACTCCCTCCTCACTGGCATCACCTCCCGCTCCCTCCATAAACTGCAGATGGTCCAGAACTCAGCCACCCGCCTCCTCACTAACACCCGGTCCCGTGAACACATCACTCCTGTCCTCCACTCCCTCCACTGGCTCCCGATCAAACAACGCATAAACTTCAAAACACTACGCCTCACCTTCAAAGCCCTCCACAGCCTGCCCCCCCCCCCTACCTGACTGATCTCCTTCTCCCCTACCGCCCCACCCGTTCCCTCCGGTCCCCCTCCACTGCCTCCCTCACTGTCCCGACATCCAAGCTTAAAAACTTTGGTGATCTCTCGCACTGCACCCCGACTCTGGAACTCCCTCCCTCAGTCCATCAGAGACCCCCCTCTACACTCTCCACCTTCAAATCTCGCCTCAAAACCCACCTGTTCTCCCTAGCCTTCAACCCCCCCCCCCCCTTCCTCCAACCCGATTGATGTCTGTTCCTGTCGCTCTGTCTTTCTGTGTTATCTCATGCTGCTTTCCCCTGTTTTCCCCATGTTCCTTTTTTGTTTCTTTGTTTTTACTATGTTCCTATAACGATAGGTTATGTAGATAACCTAGTTATATTAGTATTGGCTAAGCGTCCCGCTCTGAGCCTTACGAGATACTCCTATCTCCTGTGATACCTAATGTATCTCCCACGAACAAAAACACATGCACCCCACCTGTATGGGGCCCCGCCCCTTATGGTGGCCCGCCCATATAACCATGACCCTGGTCATGAAACACCCTTCCTCGCCAAAACCCGTCCCAGGAAAAGATCCCTCAAGAGGGAACTCAGGGCGCGCAGAGCGGGAAGCTTAGCCAATACTAATATAACTAGGTTATCTACATAACCTATCGTTATATTTCGTATTGCATCGCGTCCCGCTCTGAGCCTTACGAGATAATGGGGAAGAGCGGGCGCGAGACCCGACAGATGTACCCCCTGAGGACCCGTAAGCCCACATCAAGGGGTGCGGGGAGCCCTGTCACCCCATCCTTCCTAACGAAGGGGGGGCGCAGTCAACTCCACCTGAATGCGAACAAGAGGGAGCCAGAACCCCTTGAACACACCGTACAGGCGGAACCACGTGTGACTCAACACACTGCGGCCCATACCCATACACTCCTGCTACCCGACCAAAGGACGGGAAGCAGGAAAGGCCACAGACCCCAGAACCGCCTGGAGACAGAACCCCCGGTCATGTCCATGAGGAAAAAACCTTACAAAGGAGCCCGGGGAGGACCATGAAGCTGCAGCACAGATGGCCTCCACCGAGGCCCCACCCAGGAGAGTGGCAGAGGCAGCCACCCCACGAGTGGAGTGCGCCCTGACGCCCCCAGGGGGATCCTGCCCAGCCAGCGTGTAGCAGAGGGTAACACCCTCGCACAACCAATGGGACAGGCGCTGCTCCGACAGTGCCTTACCAGCACGAGCCCCACCGTAACAGACAAAAAGCTGGTCGGTAACCCTGAAATCCTGAGTACGGCTGAGGTAAATCCCCAAGCACGGACTGGACATGACAGGTGAAGACCCGCATCTAACTCACCAGTGTGAGGAGGACGAAACGCCTGAACCACAATATCCCGGGAGCGGAAGGAACTCCGGATATTCTCAGGCACGAAAGCAGGATTAGGTCGCAGAGTGACACCGCAATCGGTCCGAAAAGACAGGCACTCTGGATGTACCGAGAGAGCACAGAGCTCACCTACGCGTTTAGCGGAAGTGACAGCCAGAAGGAACGCGGTCCTGAAGGACAGCTGTCCCAACGGCGCCCGCTCGAGCGGCTCAAACGGGGCCAAGGACAACCGACCGAGGACCAATTGAAGATCCCAAGTCGGAGCCAAGGAGCGTTGCACCGGCTTAACGCGTCGAGCGCCAAGCAGGAAACGCTTCACAAGAGGGTGGCTGAACAAGACATCCCCTCAAACCCCTCATGATAGGAGGATATAGCTGCTGCATATACCCTCACCGTCGAAGCCGACAGTCTATCAAGGAGAGACTGAAGGTAACTAAGGACAGCAACCAGGGGGCAGGAGACTGAGTCCTGGCCCCCCGCCTTACACCACACTTGGAACATACACTTGGACCCTGGTGTAAACAAGACGAAAGTCTTTCTCTGGTCTGCATCCCCTTAACAATTGTGTGTATTGAGCTGTACTGTATTGTAACCATTCTGCAATCTGTTAATAAAGTTTTCAATCAATCAATCAATCAATCTGCCCGCGTAAGCGCGACAGTGGAGGGAGCATGCGCATTCCAGATGGTAACACCATCAGGATCAAGAACCTGCGCCCCTCAACGTACCCGTCCCAACAACTGACCTAACAGATGTATGGGGAAGAATCCCTGGCGGCACGGCATCGGTCCCAGACCTGCCTGGCCATGTCCAGACGCAATCCTCACCCGTCAGGATGAGGGCCGCCCCGCGACAGTACACCTGCACCCACATTCTCCCTGCCGGGGATGTGGGGAGCCCTTAGGCCGCGCAGATGGAGGACGCCCATAGCCAGCCGCCCGCCGCCTGGTGCAGACAGGGGGAGCGTACTCCTCCCTGTCTGTCGATACACGACACTGACGTCGTATCGTCCGTCCTGATCAACACCATTTGTGGACCAGAAGGACCGCTTTCAACACCAACACATTGAACGTAGCGCAGACCGGGCAGCATGGTTTGCCAGCTGCCCCCTACTGCGTTGGCCCGACGCATCACCAGCGAGGGAGGCGTCGGTGAAAACGCGACGTGAGACAGCGCCGTAACCGTCCTAGGACGGAACCTCCCGAGCGTGTTGACAACACGCTCTGAGATGGATGCCCATAGCCCTCCAACCGTTGACTGGGAAGAGGAATACTCTACATCCAGTCTACAGCAACCCCAGGCTGGTAGAGACCTGCCTGGTACGAGACCTGACGATCCACCTTGACCGCGAAGGACCAGAACGTCATCAGGGCAGAACACTCCGTAACCCCGGATGACGCAGAGGCCCCAGTGCGGCCTCCACGCACTTGGTGAAGATGCGGGGAGCCAGAGAAAACCGAACGGCAGCCTCTGGTACTCATACGCTAACCCTGCAAAGGAAGCGTAGGTAAGCCCTAGGATGGAAGATCGGGGATGCGCATACGCATCCTACAGGTCTATGGAGGAGAACCAGACCCCCACCTGACAGTGTTCAACAGGTAGGAGACGATCCAAAAAATGCTGAACCTTCCCATGGGACAGGTCCAGCCTGGGTCTTACACCCCTCCCTCCCGACTTCTCGGGCAGAGAACACCGGGAGGAGAACGCCACGACGATGGCTTGCTTCGTCCACAGAGATTGGATCTCGTCGACCAGAGCTGTCCCTGCTGGAGACCCCGACAACAGGGTCTGTACCAAACCTGAAAACGGGTGGGGTTGTGTAAACACAAGTCCCCGCCTCACCATTCTCTCCATCTACCTCGACATATGGTACTGCCGTAGTCATATGTGACGACACTCCCAACGCACCCGCCGTCACGTGGCGCAGGTCCGCCAGGAACTGTAGATAGTTGGCCCGGTCCCCCCCGCTGTGCGAAGACAACCCTGGAATCGTGCGAGGAGCGCGTTCCGTGTCGGAACACCTGACCCTGACACCACCCACGAGGCAATCGCACCCAAGGGGGAACCCCGACAGAAAAGGGCCTGTCTGATACGTGGGGCTTCCGATCAAAAAAGCCCCCCCACTGAACACCCCTCCAGAACATGCTGAAGGAGTTGTTCTGCAGCCGGACATGCAAGGTGTAAGGCCCCCATGGGTTCCTACACACCGTAGCCCTGCAGTGATATCACTACCACCCCAAACCATGTGAGCTGCGACCACTTGCCAATATTCCAGGAGTGGGAGCACCAACATGATACCTGGCCTGGCGAAGGCGAGGCCGGGGAAGCCCGCACTGTGTGCCTCAAAAGGTTTCGAGCCCCCCTGCTGACAACACTTAAGTTGACAGACGTAACACCAGGCTCAACCAACACAGTTCAAGGTGTGGGAGCCGCTTGACAGCACAACATTCTCACGGACAGACCCAGGCTCAGCCATCAACTGGGTGTCAGCCCCTGTCTCCATGAGAAGCGAAGAATGGGGCCGCATATGCTTCAAGAAGGTTCGCGGCCCGCAGCCAAAGGAACACACCCAGAGCCCCGCTTCTGAGGGTAACAGAAAGCGGACTGAGCGGGGAGCGGGCTGCTCGCGGCAAAATGACGACGGAGTGGTTTACCAACACCGAAATCACCCAAAATGGCCGATCCCTCGGCCGCCAAGACTGTCGGCCTCGCGATACCCTGTCGATTCTCCAACCAGGGCACCACTGGCGGGGGAAACATGGCCGCCTGTCGAGGGCCCCGTCATCGCCGCTGACGAGGCCGTGCTCTCTCTTCTTCTGGCTGCGCGGTGTGAGGCGGTGTAGGGCCTAGGACAATACCGCCCGCGCTCCAGCAGAAGACCAAAATCCCCTGCGGAGAGGGGAACCCTGAGCGGTTATAGCTTGCGGCTGGGTCAAAGCTAATAACGTCAACAACCTTGCGCGATGTGTCGACGTCGGCCGGCCCTCAAGGCCCCTCCACCAGACACCATTTCTTTAATAGAAAAAACACCAATTCGAACACAGTTCTAATCGTTGCCAATTCCATACCGTGGCGGTACAAGCCTTAACAGCCCACCAGCCACTCGCCAGGCCGACCCATGGTGTCGGCCGGGCGGGGCATTGTTTCAATATATCAAAAACAAAGGACTGACGTTAACATGGAGCACCAGTGGTGATTGCAAACAGCACCCTCCACTGTGGTGTGGACCATGAAAAGGTTAAATGAATAAAAGAGCTAAACCACAAAAACTGTAGAATGAGCAAACCCATACACACAAAGTTTAAGGGGAGACGGACCAGACCCGTCTTCATTCAAAATATTCACAACAGAACACCAGCCCTAGTTTAGCCCATTTACCAAAAAAGGTAAACAAAGCCCCCCCCCCGCACTACTCCCCCAGTATACCGATTGACCGTCAGTATGAATGGTTTGAGAGGAGAGAAAGCTGTAGCAAGACAGACCTTCTCATAGCAGAGTGACAAAATGAAACAATAGCCCCCTACACAGGGCCGCCCCAGGAGATGGGGGGCCTCGCGTCTAAAAACGCACAGGGCCTCACATTTCTCCCAAGCGGCCCTGCCCTTATACTACTGCAGCCTAACGCCAGGCAATGTGGAACCCAAGACAACAATTGCCTGTGCACAGACACGCAACATGTTTACCATGTCGGCTGGACCCATAGCCCCACTACCCGACGCCAACCCAGATGGGAACACCGTTCAACAAACCCCGCCGGAACACAAGGTAATACCTGGCTAGAACCTAGCCACGACCTACCCCGTTGTCAACCCATTTACCCGAAAAAGGTAAATAGAACTCAAAACCCCACAACAGCTACCGACTGACCTTCATTGATGAACCGGGCAAGAGGCGGGAGAGTGACAACATCTCACGGCGGAGACATTAAAACAGCATAGCAATTAGCAGTAGTGATAGCATGCGGCAGTAGCGATAGCATGTTAGCATAGCTTCAGATGTTTTAGCAGCACGCCCAAGACAGCTTGGAAACCGTTCCCTGCAGAGAACGTTCACCAAACCATCTTGCCCCTGGCGCCAACACACAACAAGGTTGTGTTAACAACACAAACCAGCATTACTAACACTAATACCCATGCCTGAAGACACAGGGCCTACCTGAGTACAAGCTGGCCCGACAGCCAGCCTTGTACAGCTGAACCTCGATGTGCAGTCATCAAACGAGGAACATCACAGGCCCGTCGTGTCGCCGAAAACATGCGTCGAAGATGCCAGGGGCCAGCAACCTCCGGTAAGCTTCCAACATTATTAATCTTCCTTAATCTTTTCATTCCGCTAGCTCGTATGGTGCACGCATCCAATACGCTGGGACGAAAATAGAGGAAGGGTGTTTCATGACCAGGGTCATGGTTATATGGGCGGGCCACCATAAGGGGCGGGGCCCCATACAGGTGGGGTGCATGTGTTTTTGTTCGTGGGAGATACATTAGGTATCACAGGAGATAGGAGTATCTCGTAAGGCTCAGAGCGGGACGCGATGCAATACGAAATATAACTACTGTCAGCGACTTTGGGTCATTGAGAAGCGCTATATAAATAAAATGAATTATTATTATTATTATTGTCTTCAGATTTGCAGGATTTTTGGAGAAAGCATGGCACTTGAAACAAAACACACTATATCCTATATGAATTCCTCTTGTTTCTTTGTTTACATACATTGCTTACAGCTTGTGTTATATTACGTTTTATTGTATTTTCTTTTTTTTGTGGCCATCTTGGTCTATATAACCTATTGTCAATGTCATAATTTGTCAAGTAATTGTCAAGTATACTATTATATGCTTATTGTTTATGTGTCTTGTAAGCCCATATGGGCTGGGCTTACACCTGTATGTAAGACACGTGTGGTAAATATTGAGCTTGAATTCCATAATTAATATGTGTGAATAAATTAGAGAACCAGATGTTAAAAAATACATTTGTGCCAATTGCAGTTGTCCCTAATCTTTAGTATTGGCATTAATAAATCAGATGTCATGCTAATATGTCATGTTCTACAGTAGGACTTACTACTGTGATACCCATTTCAAAGTGTCCACGCATTAGTTCTACGCTCATACCGGGGGGGGGGGCTAAACTAGCGTACGTCAGTGGCCAATCAGAGCGCAAAACGCGAACGCGGAAGCAAATATGGGTTAGGATAAGAATAGACGCGCCCCGGGCTGCGGCACTGCAGATTTACCCTACTCCTCTCAGGCGTGCCCGTGGGGGGCGTGGCTCCCGTGTCTGTGAGTGCAGCGTACGTCATCGTGCGTCATGCGTCATGCGCTCTGAGGTCGTCGTGTTACTACAGTCAGTATGAGTTTTCCATCTGAGTGAAGAAGAGAGACGCGGTGGAAGTTTGAAGAAGAAGAGCAAACCTTGGGCTCTGATCAGAAGAAGACCTTGTGCCATTCAACTCCAATAAGCAGGTGGGTTTACATGTGTGCGTTTTCTTTGAGGAGATATTATAGTAAATGTAGGGAAGCCCAGGATACCGCTGGCGTTGGATGCTCGCTCATTAATAATACTAATAATAGTGTTGTTAGTTCAAACTGCTCAACCTTACTGACCTTACTGATCACCGGCGTTAATAATCACCCTTCATGTTATGTTATGTTCATATTCATTACCCGTTCCTTCTTGTCTGTGCTTCGGGGTGTCAATATATGTATACTCTCTGTCAGGATCTATGGGGAACAGTACTGTATATTTGCATATCATATTATGTCACAACAAATGTAACAACTATATACCTGTATGTCATGTATGTCCCTATGTCATGATGTCATGTATGTCATAAATGTCACTATGAATTGAAAATGGGGGACCCTGATGTAAACAAGACAAACGTCTTTCTCTGGTCTGCATCCCCTTAACAATTGTGTGTATTGAGCTGTACTGTATTGTACCCCATTCTGCAATCTGTTCAATAAAGTTTTCAAGCATTCATTCAATGCTGGTTGGATGCTACAAACATGACAGATGATGTTAGCAATGTCACCTGTAAGTGATCGAGCTATGTCTTACTTTGTCACTCTCACGTGTGAAGTGAACCCTAAATGTAAAGTGTCTTCAGGGTAGGTAGGTAGGTAGGCCTGGATATATTCATTTTAAATTATGCTTTGAACCCACTCCTGGCTCAAATGCTTCAGTCTCCACACAGTTACAAATAAATGCTTTGTTTACCATTCACTAACTGTGTCAACATTGCAAGACATTCTGATCAGTAGCTTTTTGGCTGCTGTAATCGGTGATTTAAGGTATCCACATAACATAGTCATCATTACATAATCAGTAAGTGAAAATGATATTACCTATAGTATTGTAAACGTGTGTGGCCTATATATATATATATATATACGTGTGTGTAAACGTGTGTGGCCTATATATATAGCTGTCAGCTGACTGTTGCTCCGGTGACCTTTCTCACACTGATTACTGGAGGAAGGGTAGCTTACCCTTTATTCGTTTCTAGTTGGTTACCATTCAACAGGGGACAGATAGCCTTGACAGTGCAGCTGGTGAACATATGGTTGCAGCTCTATGGGTCTTTAAAATGAACACGCCAACATTATGGGAAATAGTAATACTGTCTTCTTCAGAGTCAGACAAGAAGATAGTATAGATACCATTCTCCTCTGCATTGAGTAAAAAGCTATTCAGCTGCAAGTTAGCCTAGCTTAGCACAAACGTAATGGAAGTAGATAATATGGATCAGCCCAGCAGTGAGCTGTTGGCCAAAAACACCTCTCTCTTGTGTTTTAAGCGATCCGTATCCGCTTCCATTCATTTACGTTGCTATGCCAATGTTGTTGTGCCGTGTTCCTTTTAAGTATTATACACATACACTCTGTGATGCTACAGAGACCAAGCCCCTGGTTTGTTTTGATTGATTGATTGAAAACTTTAATGAACAGATTGCAGAATGGGTACAATACAGTACGGCTCAATACTCGGCTAAAAAAAGAGGATGCAGACCAGAGAACGACTTTCGTCTTGTTTACATCAGGGTCCCCCATTTTCAATTCATAATGAATTGTAATGATGAGCGGAAGGAGGTTATTATGTTATTATAGCCACTGTATCCGTTGAATAGCAGACAGATGTTGCGTATGTCTCCATATGGTGGTGGTTTCTCAAGTTCCCCTTAGTAGCGATGAAGGCCCCCTTGAGTGGCCCTCCTTTTCTCCTCTTGTCAAGGACAGCTGACTATGGGCCTGGGAGAATGAGCCTGGTCCCTGGTACTTTGAACATTTAGCATTCTCTCTGCTCTTACTTGACAGTAGGTTAGTGTTTTATTTTTAGGTTAGTATGTTTCGTAAGGTGTTTTCCCTCTGTTGGATGGAAGTGGAGTGGTACATGTTAAGGTAAAGACTGTATTGGTATTACTGTCTTGCACTGTTTGGCAACATAGGGCAGTATTTAGGGGGGGGGGGGGGGGCTGTATTATGTGCTCTTTAGCCATTTTCTTTTTAGATTTAGCCTATTTCGTCTTCATTGTTCAATAGGCGTAGGAATCTTTGCTGATCTTGTGATTAGATTTAGATTCTTGATTTCACTGTGATTATTAGGCAATTCGATAGATTGGATTCTAGATTGCTATTAACGTGAAATTGAAACCGCTGAAAATACATCACAATTCTTTGTGAATCGTTTTGTTTTTCTTTGAAAATTGTATCTCGATTCTCTATTATTCTTTAAAGACCCCAAAATGTTCAACTATATTATTGATGATTAGTGATATTGAGTTTTATTTAACAAGGTCTTAGAGCTACTTCCTAATTAAATATAATGGTCTCGCTGCCGAGCCTAATTGAATATCCTGTCAAAGGTTGTTTCAGGCGACTGATTGAGCCTCCGCAGACCTTTTATAAATAGACCCCCAGCGATCCAGTTACACGGCTGGTCCGAACGCAGGTCTGCGGTCATTCATGGAGTCCGTGTTCCCTGGAGGGCGCTCTGTCTCGGTGTCAACACACTGTGAACACCACGGCATTCCCTCCTCCCCAGATCAACAGCATCTCATATGGACACCGTTATTCGACGTTGCCCTTTCCTGTCCATCGTGCCCAGTGCACTCCTGCAGCTGGCCGGGAAGTCGTCGCTGGTGGGCTATGCACAGAAGTGTCCCGTGATGATGGACCTGGCCTCCAGACCGCTGGCCTCCAGACCGCTGGCCTCCAGACCGCTGGCCAGGGCCCTCTCCTCTTCGGCCTCCGCCTCCAAAGGCACTCCGACCGACGAAGGTGAGCTGAGGGGAAGCGGTGGGTGACCCTCAACCACGACTGCAGTCGCATAATGGGTTATAGTTATCATATAGGCCCATATATAGACATGTGCTACAGTACATACAGTATAAAGTATAAAGAAGGATCCCTATAGATATTTTGATTTATAAACTTAGTGTGCACATCTACCCTGCTAGAGCTTAATACACAAATTAAAAAAAAACATGGGTAGTGTGGCCTCTGTCATGCTTAACCCTTTCACTACCACACTAGAAGGTTAACCCTTTTACTACCACACTACAGACGGTTAACCATTAACCCTTGTAGTGTGGTAGTGTGAATTGTACCTAAATTGCACCTCGTCCCATTTCTCCATTTCTGCCTTGCACTATATAGTATTGTATATTAGTACACTGCACAGTATTGTATATTGTATGGTAACTACGTCTATTCTGCATCGAACATTGTACATATGTCTAAACTGAACACTGTGACCTCTTTTTTTTACTTCTAATTTTACTATGTTTTTATTTCATACTTATCTTGTCTTGCACAGTCTCTGGAGCGCAACAGTAAGAAGCATTTTGTACAAAAGTATTCTGTACTTCTGTATGACAACTATTAAAGAAACTTGAAACTTGAAACTAGTGAAAGGGTTAACCTTCTATAGTGTGGGAGTGAAATGGTTAACCTTATGTAGTGTGGTGGTGAAAGTGTTAACCTGCTGTAGTGTGGTAGTGAAAGGGTTAACCTTCTATAGTGTGGTAGTGAAAGGTTAACCCTTGTAGTGTGGTAGTGAAAGGGTTAACCTTCTATAGTGTGGGAGTGAAATGGTTAACCTTATGTAGTGTGGTAGTGAAAGGTTAACCTTCTGTAGTGTGGTAGTGAAAGGTTAACCCTTGTAGTGTGGTAGTGAAAGGGTTAACCTTCTATAGTGTGGGAGTGAAATGGTTAACCTTCTGTAGTGTGGTGGTGAAAGTGTTAACCTGCTGTAGTGTGGTAGTGAAAGGGTTAACCTTCTATAGTGTGGTAGTGAAAGGTTAACCTTCTGTAGTGTGGTAGTGAAAGGGTTAACCTTCTATAGTGTGGCAGTGAAAGGTTAACCGTCTGTAGTGTGGTAGTGAAAGGTTAACCTTCTGTAGTGTGGTAGTGAAAGGTTAACCTTCTGTAGTGTGGTAGTGAAAGGTTAACCTTCTGTAGTGTGGCAGTGAAAGGGTTACATGGATAGCTCTGTCCCACAGATCCAGAGTGTGCCGTGCGGCTGCCTTCAGGCCACCCCGTGCCTCCCGTCGGCCAGGCGGTGGCCTCCAAGTGCCCGTTCCTGGCTGCCGAGATGGGCCAGAACAACGGCGTGGTGAGGCAAGCCAGCCTGGAGCTGCAAGAGGACGTCCAGGAGATGCACTCTATCCGTACAAGTACGTCTCACCTACACGCCCACGCAGCGGGTCCATCACATGTGTTGTGAACCACATTGTTTTGAGGGGCAAATGGTCCTTCCGTGACCTCATTAAAAAAAAAAAAAAAAAAAAAAAAAAAAAGCTCTTCCAAATCCATTTCCTCATCCATGGCAATTCATTCTCAAGTGTGATTGACTTCTGGTTTTCACTCGTCAACTTTCACCTAGATTCCTTATTCGCACCCCCCCCACGTGGGGTATCATTGGAAAGCTACATTCATTGGCTACAACGCTGACCAATCATTTCCGCCATCAGTGGATGATTGACAGTTCTGGAGCGCCGGGAGTCCGGGGTGGTCATCTTTACGTATGACGCTCGCCTGACATATCGTCATGTAACTCGAGAACCAAGGCACGGATTTGGCCGAGTGAGGTGGCGTTCGAACGGCAACAAATAGCTCTTTAATTCGGTAATTGTAATAATGGTAATATGTTTGGCGAAAAAAATGCAGCCCTGAGGCGCTAGACCAGACTTGGGCATTGTACGGCCCGCGGGCCAAATACGGCCCGCGGGATGATTCTGACCGGCCCGCAAAAGATTACATGATAAATAAAAAATAAAAAATTATATATTTTTTTATTTTATTTTAACTTTTTTTTTTTTTTTACTTTTTTCTTTTCATGTCAACGTTCACACGCACAATATACGCTTACCTAGGATTTGACTTGATTCAACAACAAAGCAGTCGGGGCAATGGCAAACCGAAAACGGTCGAAAGTGTGGTTATTTGAAGTTTGGATATTCTTTTTCACAACTGAGGTAGGTAGATTACATTTTTAGAGACTAAAGTACCGAAAAAAGGTACTGTTGGGTACCGGTATCGATTCACAGGTACCGGTACCGTATCGGTTCAAATGTGAACGGTACCCATCCCTACTGAACACACAACTGCAGGGCAAGGGCATTTTTGCTCATGAAATGCATAGCCATGTGAAAGCCTTCATGACAAAGTTGCAATACATTTCAAGGTAACTAGGCAGCAACAATCTCGAACACATGAAAACCCTGAAAGAAGTCAAACCATCAGCTGATCACCGGCACAGGTACTCATCCATGTTGGGAGCACTGCATGATGAATTTTCAAGGCGTTTTCAAGATTTCAAAAAAGTTGAGGATGAAATGCAGCTGGTTTCCTCTCCCTTTACCTGCAGTGTTGATAGTGCACCCACTGATGTTCAGCTTGAACTCATTGACCTGCAGTCTGATTCACTACTGAAAGAGCACTTTAAGTCAGCATCACTGTTAGAGTTCTACTCTGCTCTCAAGGAGGAGAACTTTCCAAACATGAGGAGACATGCTCAGAAGATGTTGGTTCTCTTTGGATCCACCTACATATGTGAACAGACATTCTCAGTCATGACGTTTACCAAAGCCAGGTACAGATCCTCTCTCACTGATGAACATCTGTCAGCTGTGCTTCGCATCTCCACCTCAGACATTCAACCTGACTTTGATGGACTTGTTAAAGCTCAAAAGAGACTGGATTTCTCACACTGAATGAAAAAAAAAATAAGTGAAATGGGACACATGATTCTTTATTTTTTTTGCACAGTTCTGAAAACATTAAATGTTTAATATAGGCATGTAAAGTCAAAAAGGCTACAAAACTGGGACACTTTTCTTTACACAGTTCAGTCACATGTCTTGTTTATTTTGGCTACAAAGATGATGTGATGTCTTTAGAAAGCTAAGAAAATCCTTGTTTCAATAGTATATGAAACTCAAAATGCCCTTTGTTATTAATGTGACTGAAAATGAGTTAAATGTTTCACATTTTGTTTATCATTTTGGAAATTCTATTTGAATAAATTATATTTTTGAAAGCTAACCTCACCTTTTAATTGCCAAATAATAACATACACTCTTACCTTACCAGCGGTCAAAACAATGCCATTTACTGCTTTTTATATAGAAAAAAAATGTATATTATTCATAATTGAGTTCGGAATTTTGGCCCGGCCCTCCAAAAATAATTGCCCACCCCTGCGCTAGACGCTCGCAAAGTGCCGTGACTTTGTGCGTTCCGCCGGCCCCAATACGGGCCGTTGCATGTTAAGAGGTTCACACAGAGCTAAACTGGTTAATTCCATGGTTAACTCGGATGAGATTACGGAGTCGAGTATATTATGCAGTAGAATATAAATGGAACGCAGCTGTGTTTGATTGGTCGGTGGCCCCGTCGTGTGTTATTTTGTTTTGTCCAGATAAAACGGAGGTGGATCCATCTGTCGTGGAACTCATCAAGGCTGACAAGACCGACCCAGGTGTACTGAAGAACCTACTGACGCCTAAACCTCCAAAGGTGTCCCACTTGCTGCAGGAGAACCTGCCTACAGGTATTAAGCACCCTAACCATACAAGAGTTAGTTGTTGTTATACTGGTTGTCATTTCCTGAAAACACTCTTATTACACCTGCTATGCTGCCCTAATAATATAATAATACACTTTATTTGTATAGCACCTTTCATACAAGAATTGCAGCTCAAAGTGCTTCACAGCAGCAAGAGAGAGACACCACAGCAATGAGCACAAAGTGCCGACATATAAGAATTACACAGTTTTTCACATTAGGCTCCAACATCAAACCTTGTTTATGGTTTGATTCTATGGCAGTTTTAAAAATAGAGACTAATAAAAAGCACAAAATAGAATAGACGAGAGTAAAATGATGCAATAGTGCAGTTCAATAAAATAGAGACAACATATTCTAGTCTCTCCTTGACTAGTGTTCCTCCTCCCCTCCGCAGCCACGGCTTTCCAGTACGACAAGTTCTTTGAGAAGAAGATCGACAGCAAGAGGAAGGACCACAGCTACCGGGTGTTCAAGACGGTGAACCGGCGCGCGCCCTCCTTCCCCATGGCAGACGACTACTCCGAGTCTCTCCACCTGAAGAGAGACGTGTCGGTGTGGTGCAGCAACGACTACCTGGGCATGAGCCGCCACCCCCGGGTCTCCCAGTCCATCATGTGAGTAACACCACCCACCCCCTGAGTCTCCCAGTCCATCATGTGAGTAACACCACCCACCCCCTGAGTCTCCCAGTCCATCATGTGAGTAACACCACCCACCCTGAGTCTCCCAGTCCATCATGTGAGTAACACCACCCACCCTGAGTCTCCCAGTCCATCATGTGAGTAACACCACCCACCCTGAGTCTCCCAGTCCATCATGTGAGTAACACCACCCACCCCGAGTCTCCCAGTCCATCATGTGAGTAACACCACCCACCCCCGGGTCTCCCAGTCCATCATGTGAGTAACACCACCCACCCTGAGTCTCCCAGTCCATCATGTGAGTAACACCACCCACCCTGAGTCTCCCAGTCCATCATGTGAGTAACACCACCCACCCCCGGGTCTCCCAGTCCATCATGTGAGTAACACCACCCACCCTGAGTCTCCCAGTCCATCATGTGAGTAACACCACCCACCCTGAGTCTCCCAGTCCATCATGTGAGTAACACCACCCACCCCGGGTCTCCCAGTCCATCATGTGAGTAACACCACCCACCCCGGGTCTCCCAGTCCATCATGTGAGTAACACCACCCACCCCCGGGTCTCCCAGTCCATCATGTGAGTAACACCACCCACCCCGGGTCTCCCAGTCCATCATGTGAGTAACACCACCCACCCTGAGTCTCCCAGTCCATCATGTGAGTAACACCACCCACCCTGAGTCTCCCAGTCCATCATGTGAGTAACACCACCCACCCTGCGTCTCCCAGTCCATCATGTGAGTAACACCACCCACCCTGAGTCTCCCAGTCCATCATGTGAGTAACACCACCCACCCTGAGTCTCCCAGTCCATCATGTGAGTAACACCACCCACCCCGGGTCTCCCAGTCCATCATGTGAGTAACACCACCCACCCTGAGTCTCCCAGTCCATCATGTGAGTAACACCACCCACCCCCGGGTCTCCCAGTCCATCATGTGAGTAACACCACCCACCCTGGGTCTCCCAGTCCATCATGTGAGTAACACCACCCACCCTGAGTCTCCCAGTCCATCATGTGAGTAACACCACCCACCCTGAGTCTCCCAGTCCATCATGTGAGTAACACCACCCACCCTGAGTCTCCCAGTCCATCATGTGAGTAAGGGGGTCGAAAACCAAGTGCCAGTTCAGTGAATGAATGAATGAAAACTTTATTTAACAGATTGCAGAATGGGTACAATACAGTACGGCTCAATACACACAATTGTTAAGGGGATGCAGACCTGAGAAAGACGTTTGTCTTGTTTACATCAGGGTCCCCCGTTTGTCCCCCAGGGTCCCCCAGTGTCGCTATGTGTTTTTTTTTTTTTTTTTTGCTAGTATGGTCATGAAATTGGTATTAAATTGAGCTCTTAAGTGGTATTAAAGATCTTAAATTGAAGTCGTAGTGCTCTTCTGGAGGAGTTCTCTTCCAGACAACTGAATGAATGTGGACCCCGGTTCCCTCTCTCTCCTCTCCAGGGACACGTTGGGGAAGCA
The DNA here is from genome assembly GCF_963971535.1 of Notolepis coatsorum. Classification (NCBI taxonomy): domain Eukaryota; kingdom Metazoa; phylum Chordata; class Actinopteri; order Aulopiformes; family Paralepididae; genus Notolepis; species Notolepis coatsorum. Next base: position 107,505,978 of record NC_140181.1, on the reverse strand, counting down.
CGGCGCCGGAGCCGGAGGCACGCGGAACATCTCGGGGACGAGCAAGTTCCACGTGGACCTGGAGTACGAGTTAGCCGACCTCCACGGCAAGGACGCCGCGCTGCTCTTCACGTCCTGCTTCGTGGCCAACGACTCCACCTTGTTCACTCTGGCCAAGATGCTGCCAGGTAGGGCTGACCCCTATTAGTCGATTAGTCGGTCGAAAGGAGCCGTAGTCAAAAAAAATATATATATATATTTTTTTTTATAAAAAAAAAAAAATTCAAAAAGAAATTTATCATTCTTTCCAAAAGAGAAGAGGCCTAGAAGCGTGTCTAACGCTAATGGCACGCATACCAGAGGCTAACTGCCTACGAAAACAGGCACAGAGGCACTGAAAGAGGATTCCACCCATCTAATGAACACACTAGACTAGACAAATATCAAGATGTATCCATCAGTGGACCAATTGCATGCTTTTGCAGAGGACAAGAAGCTCTCAGTCGACTCCTTCAGACATTAAGCACCCCCACAGCCCAAATGGATAAAAAAAAAATTTGTCGACTAACGGCACATTTTGGCCAATCATTGTCGACCATCCAAACCCTTAGTCGGGGACAGCCCTACTACCAGGTACCACCTGGCGTCACGTGAAGGTGCAGTATGCACCGGGTACCACCTGACGTCACGTGAAGGTGCAGTATGCACCGGGTACCACCTGACGTCACGTGAAGGTGCAGTATGCACCGGGTACCACCTGACGTCACGTGAAGGTGCAGTATGCACCGGGTACCACCTGACGTCACGTGAAGGTGCAGTATGCACCGGGTACCACCTGACGTCACGTGACGGTGCAGTATGCACCGGGTACCACCTGACGTCACGTGACGGTGCAGTATGCACCGGGTACCACCTGACGTCACGTGACGGTGCAGTATGCACCGGGTACCACCTGACGTCACGTGACGGTGCAGTATGCACCGGGTACCACCTGACGTCACGTGAAGGTGCAGTATGCACCGGGTACCACCTGACGTCACGTGACGGTGCAGTATGCACCGGGTACCACCTGACGTCACGTGAAGGTGCAGTATGCACCGGGTACCACCTGACGTCACGTGAAGGTGCAGTATGCACCGGGTACGGTACCACCTGACGTCACGTGAAGGTGCAGTATGCACCGGGTACCACCTGACGTCACGTGACGGTGCAGTATGCACCGGGTACCACCTGACGTCACGTGAAGGTGCAGTTTGCACAACAAGGTACTAGGGCTGAGCTCAAACGTTTGAAGGTTCGGACCTTCGTTCGTTACGTTGGCACTCAAATCTTATTTAATGGGTTTGAACCTCCGTTAAAAAAAAAAAACGTATTATTTATGTACTATGTGTTTGGGAGACTCGATTATGATCATGTCTCTGCCACAACCATAGCGCGAGCTGTGAGTGAATTACGCGAAGTGGAGCATTATGGCAGGAGACTTATTTTACGAAAAAGAGTGAGGCGAGGGCGGAAGTGGCAATTCTTCAAAGTAAAATACCCGGAAGACTAATGAAAATAAAATACATTTCCTTTTTAAACAACTTTGTTTTGCGGCCCGGTACCTAAATGATCCACGGCCAGGTACCGGTCCACGACCGGTGGTTGGGGACCTCTGCTATAGAGCCTTCTCTCTATACTCCGTTATGCGCAAGTTTACAGACTTGCGGAGCGCGTACTGGAGTAGATTATTCTATGCGGCTGCCAGCCAGCTTTTGTGCGACGGAGAAATACAATTTAAATTGTGACGGAGAGAAGATCATCTCCCGATTCAGATACAATTTAACCCAAACGGTTTCAAAGATATGAATGTTTCTCAGCATATTTTCACACCACCAACAAAGTACTGGTACTGGGCCCGTTGTCTGGGAATGGATTTTGGTGCGTCCCCTCTCCTCTCATTTCTGTGCGAGTAGCCACCCCCCTCAGACTCCACCCCCCTCAGACTCCACCCCCCTCAGACTCCACCCCCCTCAGACTCCACCCCCCACCCTCAGACGCAACTGTCGTTTTTTCACACAACTAGGAAAATAATACTGTTGGACAATCTAACAATAATTAACACATTTCCAAGTTTCAAGTTCAAGTTTCAAGTTTCTTTAATAGTTGTCATACAGAAGTACAGAATACTTTTATACAAAATGCTTCTTTCTGTTACGCTCCAGAGACTGTGCTAGACAAAAGATAAGTATGAAATAAAATAGTATAGCATGTAAAAATAGAAGTAAAAATAGAAGTCATGTACGTAGACACAGTGTTCAGTATAGACATATGTACAATGTTCGATGCAGAATAGAAGTAACTGAGTTACCATACAATAAACAATATACTATGCAATATACTAATATACAATATACTATATAGTGCAAAGCAGAAATGGGATGAGGTACAATTTACAGTAAGGTGTACTGAGGTATGGGTTGTAGTGCAAATCCTTTACCAATCAATATAAAGTGTGTTCTAAAGTGTGGAGAGTGGGTGCTGCAGTGTGTTGTTTGTTTAAAGTGAGTGTGCGTGTGGATGTGTGTGTTGTGAGTGCATTTGATGGTTGTTGCATAGTGTTATTGTTCGTTGAGCAACCTGATGGCCGTATTAAGATGGCCGGAGAACATTTCAAAGCACTCAACATTGCCAATATCTCCATTTCAACCTATTTCTGAATTGCGCGACATTTTCTCGACAGTACCAGAAAAATTATTTAGGAGCACATTTTTTGCATGATTAAAAAACGATGGTTCGAAAGTCTGTTCGAAAAACCTTGGCGAAGTTCGAATCCCAAAAACAGGCTTCGGGGACAGCTCTACAAGGTAGTAGGTACCCTAGCTGGCATGATATATGTCATATGTTGTATGTGTGTATATATATTTGATATATATATTCTGTATATATCGGTCTTCTCCCAGGCTGTGAGATCTACTCAGACGCAGGGAACCACGCCTCCATGATCCATGGGATCAGAAACAGCGGCGCCAAGAAGTTCATCTTCCGACACAATGACGTGGCTCACCTGCGGAAGCGGCTGGAGAAGTCCGACCCCTCTATCCCCAGGATCGTGGCCTTCGAGACGGTGCACTCGATGGATGGTAACTTCCACAACTTCACCAGACCCCCATTTCATTATCATTTTCATTATTATTCCTGTTTTTCAGTTATATAACGTCTCGCATGTCTTCCCTGGATGCGTTTCCTGTTCCTGTATTGGCTTATGTCACGAGGGTTTCATCTTAACCCTTTCACTACCACTACAGAAGGGTAACCCTTTCACTACCACACTACAAAGGGTTAACACTTTGTCGGTGGCAGTGAAAGGTTTAACCTTCTGTATTGTCGCAGTGAAAGGTTAACCGTCTGTAGTGTGGTAGTGAAAGGGTTAACCCTTTGTCGGGTGGCAGTGAAAGGTTTAACCTTCTGTATTGTCGCAGTGAAAGGGTTAACCGTCTGTAGTGTGGCAGTGAAAGGGTTAACCTTCTGTATTGCCGCAGTGAAATGGTTAACCATTCGGTAGTGTGGCAGTGAAAGGGTTAACCATTCGGTAGTGTGGCAGTGAAAGGGTTAACCATTCTGTAAGGGTTAACCATTCTGTAGTGTAGCAGTGAAAGGGTTAACCATTCTGTAGTGTGGCGGTGAAAGGGTTAACCGGTCTTGGTCTTGACCTGGTGCCGTGTGTGACGTCGCCCCCTACAGGCGCTGTCTGTCCTCTGGAGGAGATGTGTGACGTCGCCCACGAGTTTGGTGCCATCACCTTTGTGGACGAGGTGCACGCTGTGGGCCTGTACGGGCCGAGGGGGGGGGGCATCGGGGAGCGGGACCGGGTCATGCACAAGATGGACATCATCTCCGGTACCCTGGGTGAGTACAGCCAATATCATACACTGAGTACAGCCAATATCATACACTGAGTACAGCCAATATCATACACTGAGTACAGCCAATATCATACACTGAGTACAGCCAATATCATACACTGAGTACAGCCAATATCATACACTGAGTACAGCCAATATCATACACTGAGTACAGCCAATATCATACACTGAGTACAGCCAATATCATACACCGCACCAATTATTTTTTTTTCTTTTATTGATCTTTTTTCCCCCTCCTTTTTCCTCCGATTTTCTCCCATCCCAATGTTAGTCGTTATGCCAATTCCCAATCCCCTTCCTGGTCGCTGCGCACTTATCCCCCACAGTCGGTCTGGGAGAGTGGAGGCTACCACGTGCTTCCTCCGACACACGTCCAGCCAATCAACCGCTTCTTTTCACCTGGCAGCGCGGATTCTCACTGAGAGGGCGTAGCGTGTGGAAGGATCACACTATCCCACTTAAATCCTATCCGCGCTTAGCAGGCGCCCCGACCGAACTGTAGGAGTCGCTGTTTACAACGACCCGGACCCACCCCGCCAGCTTCTCCCACCCTCTAATACTGCCAATTGTATTAGTGTGAACGGCCAGCCAAGCTGGTGACAACCCCGGAGCTGTGAGCTGGATTCGAACAGGCGAATCCAGCCGCTCCGGGGTTGGTGACGAACGCAATCTCCGTTACGCCACCTGACCGCCCGCACACACCGCACCCATTTTAATAACACTGGGTAGAACCAATATCATACACTGAGTACAGCCAATATCATACACTGAGTACAGCCAATATCATACACTGAGTACAGCCAATATCATACACTGAGTACAGCCAATATCATACACTTGAGTACAGCCAATATCATACACTGAGTACAGCCAATATCATACACTTGAGTACAGCCAATATCATACACTGAGTACAGCCAATATCATACACTGAGTACAGCCAATATCATACACCGCACCCATTTTAATAACACTGGGTAGAACCAATATCATACCACTGTGAGTAGAACCAATATCATATACTACACCCATTTTAATAACTGAGTAGAACCAATATCATACACAATACCCATTTTAATAACTTGAGTAGAACCAATATCATACACAATACCCACGTTAATAACTTGAATAGAACCAATATCATACACAATACCCACTTTAATAACTTTAGTAGAACCAATATCATACACTTCAAGATTCAAGATTGTTTATTGTCATGTGCACAGTTAAACAGACAGTTTGCCATACAATGGAAATCTTACTTTGCTAGTCCGCCCTACACACAAAATCACACAATACTTAACTTAAACATATTTAAATACAAGCTAGTGCTAGAAAATAAGGTAAAAATAGATTAATATAATATATACAGGGCACAGTGAGTAACATTGCACGTTCCGATCAGTATTTACATATACATGGAGGTGACAGTGGGTCACAGTGGGTCACAGCAGCAGTTAAAAAGTGCACCCATCCTCATAACTGAGTAGAACCAATATCCTCCACTGCACCCGTTCTCACACCACCTGTGTGTGTGATCTGCAGGGAAGGCGTTCGGCTGCGTGGGCGGCTACATCGCCAGCACCAACGCCCTGGTGGACACGGTGCGCTCCTACGCCGCCGGGTTCATCTTCACCACCTCGCTGCCGCCCATGCTGCTGGCGGGCGCGCGGGAGTCCATCCAGACGCTGAAGAGCGAGGAGGGGCGCGCGCTGCGCCGGAAGCACCAGCGGAGCGTCAAGCTGCTGCGGCAGATGCTGATGGACTCGGGGCTGCCGGTGGTGCACTGCCCCAGCCACATCATCCCTGTGCGGGTAAGGACCCTAACCCTGCCCTGTTAGCCCTGCCCTGTTAGCCCTGCCCTGTTAGCCCTAACCCCTGCCCTGTTAGCCCTGCCCTGTTAGCCCTGCCCTGTTAGCCCTGCCCTGTTAGCCATAACCCTGCCCTGTTAGCCCTGCTCCTGCCCTGTTAGCCCTGCCCTGTTAGCCCTGCCCTGTTAGCCCTAACCCTGCCCTGTTAGCCCTGCCCTGTTAGCCCTGCCCTGTTAGCCCTGCCCTGTTAGCCCTGCCCTGTTAGCCCTAACCCTGCCCTGTTAGCCCTGCCCTGTTAGCCCTAACCCTGCCCTGTTAGCCCTGCCCTGTTAGCCCTAACACTGCCCTGTTAGCCCTGCCCTGTTAGCCCTAACGCTGCCCTGTTAGCCCTAACGCTGCCCTGTTAGCCCCTGCCCTGTTAGCCCTGCCCTGTTAGCCCTGCCCCTGCCATGTTAGCCCTAACGCTGCCATGTTAGCCCTGCCCTGTTAGCCCTGACCTGTTAGCCCTAACGCTGCCCTGTTAGCCCTGCCCTGTTAGCCCTAACGCTGCCCTGTTAGCCCTGCCCTGTTAGCCCTGCCCTGTTAGCCCTGCCCTGTTAGCCCTAACGCTGCCCTGTTAGCCCTGCCCTGTTAGCCCTAACGCTGTCCTGTTAGCCCTGCCCTGTTAGCCCTGCCCTGTTAGCCCTAACGCTGCCCTGTTAGCCCTGCCCTGTTAGCCCTAACGCTGCCCTGTTAGCCCTGCCCCTGCCCTGTTAGCCCTGCCCTGTTAGCCCTAACGCTGCCCTGTTAGCCCTAACGCTGTTAGCCCTGCCCCTGCCCTGTTAGCCCTGCCCTGTTAGCCCTAACGCTGCCCTGTTAGCCCTAACGCTGCCCTGTTAGCCCTAACGCTGCCCTGTTAGCCCTGCCCTGTTAGCCCTAACGCTGCCCTGTTAGCCCTAACGCTGCCCTGTTAGCCCTAACGCTGCCCTGTTAGCCCTAACGCTGCCCTGTTAGCCCTGCCCTGTTAGCCCTAACGCTGCCCTGTTAGCCCTAACGCTGCCCTGTTAGCCCTGACCTGTTAGCCCTAACGCTGCCCTGTTAGCCCTGACCTGTTAGCCCTAACGCTGCCCTGTTAGCCCTAACGCTGTCCTGTTAGCCCTAACGCTGCCCTGTTAGCCCTGACCTGTTAGCCCTAACGCTGCCCTGTTAGCCCTGACCTGTTAGCCCTAACGCTGCCCTGTTAGCCCTAACGCTGCCCTGTTAGCCCTAACGCTGCCCTGTTAGCCCTGACCTGTTAGCCCTAACGCTGCCCTGTTAGCCCTAACGCTGCCCTGTTAGCCCTAACGCTGCCCTGTTAGCCCTGACCTGTTAGCCCTAACGCTGCCCTGTTAGCCCTGCCCTGTTAGCCCTAACGCTGCCCTGTTAGCCCTAACGCTGCCCTGTTAGCCCTGACCTGTTAGCCCTAACGCTGCCCTGTTAGCCCTAACGCTGCCCTGTTAGCCCTAACGCTGCCCTGTTAGCCCTAACGCTGCCCTGTTAGCCCTGACCTGTTAGCCCTAACGCTGCCCTGTTAGCCCTAACGCTGCCCTGTTAGCCCTAACGCTGCCCTGTTAGCCCTGACCTGTTAGCCCTAACGCTGCCCTGTTAGCCCTGCCCTGTTAGCCCTGCCCTGTTAGCCCTAACGCTGCCCTGTTAGCCCTAACGCTGCCCTGTTAGCCCTGCCCTGTTAGCCCTAACGCTGCCCTGTTAGCCCTGCCCTGTTAGCCCTAACGCTGCCCTGTTAGCCCTAACGCTAACCCTGCCCAGCCACAGCATCCCTGTGTAGTGTGGCAGTGAAAGGGTTAACCTTCTGTATTGTCGCAGTGAAAGGGTTAACCTTCTGTATTGTCGCAGTGAAAGGGTTAATAACATGTCACCACCTCAGTAGTGCAGCAGCGGCTCCCTAACTGCGCTTCACGCCTCTCTCTCTCGCCACCAGGTGGCGGATGCGGAGAAGAACACGGAGGTGTGTGACGTCATGATGTCCCGCTACAACATCTACGTCCAGGCCATCAACCACCCCACCGTGGCCCGCGGAGAGGAGATGCTGCGCATCGCGCCCACGCCGCACCACACGCCGGGCATGATGCGCTACTTCGTCGGTGAGAGAGAACCACACACGGTGTTTCCTCTTCGTCCAGAGGTTCATTATCCCTTTCACTGCCACAATACGGTTAACCGTCTGTAGTGTGATAGTAAAGGGTTAACCTGCGGTCGTGTGGCAGTGAAATGGTTAACCTTCTGTATTGTCGCAGTGAAAGGGTTAACCGTTTGGTAGTGCGGCAGTGAAAGGGTTAAGTTCCAAGTAAATGGTGCATTTATATAGGGAGGTGTAGTGGTTACGTCATTTTCGTTTTTTTCCTGTTCCACCCTCTTTCAAGTTTCAAGTTTCTTTAATAGTTGTCATACAGAAGTACAGAATACTTTCATACAAAATGCTTCTTACTGTTACGCTCCAGAGACTGTGCTAGACAAGATAGTATCAAATAACATAGTATAGCATGTAATTTAGAAGTAGAAAATGAGGTCACAGTGTTCAGTATAGACATATGTACAATGTTCGATGCAGAATAGACGTAACTGAGTTACCATATAATATACAATACTATGCAGTGTACTAATGTACAGTACTATATAGTGCAAAGCAGAAATGGGATGAGGTACAATTTACAGTAAGGTGTACGAGTTGTAGTGCAATCCTTCATCAATAAATATAAAGTGTGGGGAGTGGGTGCTACAGTGTGTTTGTTTAAAGTGGGTGTGTGCTATAAAGTGTGTGTTCCACTCCAGTGTCTGTTCCACTTAATGTATTTCTGAACATTTCACTGTTCATATTATTAAACTACACCTCCCTATAACAGCTTTTATTATGTTCCAAGTAGGGATGTCCCGATCGCATTTTTTTGCTCCCGATCATGTGATTTTGAGTATCTGCCGATACCGATCTTTCCCGATCCGATCTTTCACATTAGTAACCAATTTGACGCATTTTTGTCAGAAACTGGCGAAGCGAGACAAGCCCCTCTGTTCCCTTGAAATAGCCCCAGTCGAGCGCGGCGGCTCGCATTACATTCACCCTGAGCCCCTGAGTATGTGCTTCATATGAGAAATATTAAAAGTTTCAATCTGTTTGCACATTAGTATACATTCAGTGTTCGACTTACGTAATGATTTGCTCCATTTTGGTCTGAAACGCCGACAATAATCCTCACAGAGCGAATGTTGACGTTATCCAGGTGAACGTTATCTTCATTCAAGCGAGGCATTGCAATCAATACAGCTGTTTGGCAAAGCTCCCGCCGCCTCCCCCATTCCTTTGCTCGCTCTATTCACATAACGTGACGTATTAGATTGGTCGTGTTGAACGCAGCTCTGTTCTTTCCTCCACGCGGAACTTCCGCCTTGCAAACATTGCAACTGGCTATTGGACTGGCTTCGGTTTCAATTTTAAAATGCTTCCAAACTTCTGACATTTTGTCCAGCTGCTCCGAGTCATCAGGTGGACCTGCCGGTGTTGCGGGAGCGACGCGTTGTGAGCAGGGAAGGAAATTAGGCCATTTTACTCGCCAAATGCGAGTATTTTTTATGTTTGGTGAGTGATTCATGAAGACCACTCGCCACACTGGCGAGTAAACAAAACAAAGAAAAACATTCTGCAATCACGGTCACTGGCAAACGGTGCGCGTCTTCTGAGTGCTCGCTTTAGTTGACAGTGCCACGAGAGCACTGCACAAGACCCGCGGACATATAATGTTTAATAAAAGTTCCCGCAGTACTGGCCAACCCACGAACATATAGAATGTTTAATAAAAGTTCCTGCCGTACTGGCCAACCCACGAACATATAGAATGTTTAATAAAAGTTCCTGCAGTACTGGCCAACCCACAAACATATAGAATGTTTAATAAAAGTTCCTGCAGTACTGGCCAACCCACGAACATATAGAATGTTTAATAAAAGTTCCCGCAGTACTGGCCAACCCACGAACATATAGAATGTTTAATAAAAGTTCCTGCAGTACTGGCCAACCCACGAACATATAGAATGTTTAATAAAAGTTCCCGCAGTACTGGCCAACCCACGAACATATAGAATGTTTAATAAAAGTTCCTGCAGTACTGGCCAACCCACGAACATATAGAATGTTTAATAAAAGTTCCTGCAGTACTGGCCAACCCACGAACATATAGAATGTTTAATAAAAGTTCCTGCGATACTGGCCATCAGTCAAGGGAGCACTCGCAAACCGATAACGTTAAACACAGCAGAAGATGGAAAACAGACAGACTGACCAACGGGGAACTGCATCCAACCCTAGTACAACCCTCGAGTATAAGTTACTAAGGACACATTTAAATCACAGAGGTGTAATGTTAGTCTATTGGAACTGTATACAGTGGTTAGCTTCTAGTTAGCGTTTTAGCTATAGCTGCTTGCTAGCTAACATTAGCCCTGTGTGCGCGTGTGCTCAAAGCAGCCAGCTAGGTGTATCTGTTATGACTATAATGTTTCCAAAAACGCACCGGACTACGACGTAAGGTTAGACGTTTTATTTCATGCTCAACCAGTGCACAACAGCACACCAACCCAACGGACGTTACCACAACACTTGACGGTACTTCACAGCACTGTCGTAAGGCCACCGTGGCGTCCTAAAGGCACAGTGAACACCGTTGTGATGCCTACCCAGATACATACACAACATTGACGCGGCTTGACAACCGAGGTTCAAAGTTAACTTGATTGATTGATTGAAAACTTTATTAACAGATTGCAGAATGGGTACAATACAGTACGGCTCAATACACACAATTGTTAAGGGGATGCAGACCAGAGAAAGACTTTCGTCTTGTTTACATCAGGGTCCCCCATTTTTAATTCATCATAACATATGACATACACGACATACAGATAGACAGTACTGCTACATCTATACATTTCACATCTATCTATACACTTCACAACATACTTCGGTTTTTTTTCTTTCACTGCCCAACCCAGTCCAACCCAGCATCTTTCACTGCCCAGTTCAGCCCAACCCAGTCCAGAATAGATCCCTCTTTCATGTTAATATGTTTTATGCTAATGTTGTGAAGAGTAGAGACACTGTTGTTAATGTTTTATGCTAATAAATAATTTAAAGAGTAGAGACACGGTGTGATTATTACTATGATTGAAAGTAATTATCACAATTAGCGATTTATTTTTGGCTGGTAAAAAAAATCAGCTACTCGCCAGTTGGCTGGTAAGCCAAAAAGTTTGTTTCCTCCCCTGGTTGTGAGCTTATACAGTACTGAGCTTTCGGCATACGTCACTGTCGTCCGACGGTGTAAATCAAAGGAAATGCGTTTTTGCTCTGTTCGACAATAAATAAATGAATGATGATATGTAATTTAAAACCAAAACTAAGGCCTCAGTATGAGTTTAAGACGTGAACATGGTCATGTTTGTTGAATGAAAAATAAATGTATATATTATTTTAATCCTGATTGGCCAAAATGTGCAGATAGTCGACTGGGATCATTCCATTTGGGCTGTGGGGGGGTGCTTAATGTCTGAAGGAGTCGACTGAAGGCTTCTTGTCCTCTGCGAAAGCATGCAATTGATCCACTGATGGATACATCTTGATATTTGTCTAGTGTGTTCATTAGACGGGTGAAATCCTCTTTCAGTGCCTCTGTGCCCGTTTTCTTAGGCAGTTAGCCTCGCTGGTATGTGCGCCATTAGTGTTAGCCACGCTTCTAGGCCTCTTTGCTTTTGGAAAGAATGATAAAAAAAAAAAAAAAAAAATCCTTTTGGCAGTCGACTACGGCTCCTTTCGATCGATTACCGTAATTCCTCTAATAGTAACCGGTATTCAATTAAAAACCGGGTCTCTATTAATGACCGGGTGCGCTGTTGAGCTAAGCAATTATAAGCCGGCCTCCTAATACAAGCCGGGTTTCATGTATATTCGAATTATTGTTGTTATATGCTGGCCTGGCTGTGCAGTAAATACCATATAATGGTATGGTGTTAATGTTTACCAAGAGAGTAAGCCTACCTCAGAATTGTATAAAACGAAGTTATTATTATTATTATTAAACCAGTATTGTGATTGCACTATTTTACTTTATTTTACTTTTTTTGACCACCTGTAATTGCACTGTTTACTACCGTATTTCATACAGTACTTGCTTGGTTTCAATAAATGAACCCAGTCCATTTTACTGGGTTCAAACTGACACAAAATGTTGATTTATTCATTATGATCCGTTTGAAAATTACTTAGAAATATAGGCCTCTCTCTTATACATGCCTCCTCCTAATACAAGCCTGGTATCCGCTACAGTTGAAACAAATACAAGCCGGGGTTACTATTAGAGGAATTACGGTAGTCGACTATTGGACTAGTCGAGGTCAGCCCTAAAAGACTTGCTGGTCCTGAGCGCTTCTCCTCCTCTCCCTCCACAGACTGCCTGGTGAAGACCTGGCAGGAGGCGGGTCTGCAGCTGAAGCCCCACTCGTCAGGAGAATGTAACTTCTGCCGCCAGCCGCTGCACTTCGAGCTGATGACCGAGAGGGAGAGGTCCTACTTCACCGGCCTGAGTCACACGACGACGTCATCATCCTCCAGGGCCTAACGTTCACTCAGACACCACCCCCACCCCAATTTAAATGTGTATTTAAGATATTTATTACCCTATATATGTATACCATAAGATATATTGCTATATATACAGTATATATTAAATACCCTGTACTACCAATAAATGTCTGGGGAAAGATATTCATTTGTGGTCCAGTGTGTTTATTTGAATGACATAGATTGGTTGTTATTAAGTGGTAATCATTTTGTATGTATTGGTGACATCTACAGGGATTCAAGTTCTCCGTCCTACGACGGATTTCCGTCAATTTGATTCGGAGTCGCGACGGATTTTCCGTCAATTGGCTACCTGGTATAATATGATTTGTAGAGGCATACAATCTATTTTGATGTTGGTATTAGGTAGCCTATATAAATTATATATAAATAGCATAACCTACATATAGGCCTTTATCTTAACGCATGGCACAGACACGGAGCCTTGCGAAGCCTGCATACAGTAAACGAACTTGTATCTTTACGCTTATGAAAACATTAAATAATATTTATAGGCTATAGCCTAGCCTACCCTCGTTTGGCCATAATAGGCTATTCTCAAATGGCTATCCGCTGTGGGCTATCTCCTCGCTGACGGACCAGTATACCTATATCATATCATATCATATTCCTTTTTTTTTTTTTTTATCCACTTTTTCTCCCATTTTCTATATTTTCTCCAATCCCAATTTCGTATCATCCAATTCAACCCTCCCCTGTCACGAACGCTGTTTCTTGCCTCCCACAAGCCGGCTGCAATGTGGACTAAGTCATACATAGCACAAGTCCCCTCTGGTACTTGAGGTAACAGCAGTCGCATCTTTTCACCTGCGCAGCTCGATCTCTCAGTGGCGAGGAGTAACGCGTGGGAGGCTCACGCTGCCCCCGACACTTCCTGATTCTACTGCGCAGGCGCACCAACCGACCTGTAGGAGTCGCTGTCCACAACGCCTGTTCCCCCCCCATCAGTTTCCCACCCCCTAATACGGCCAATGTGTATTAGTATGAACGACCAGCTAAGCTGAAAGCAATGTGGAGCGCTGGGCTCGAACAGGCGAGCCCAGCGTCTCCGCATTCGTGGCGAGCGCCTTGCCCACTACGCCACGTAGCCGCATCATATCATATTCCTATGTCTCCAAGGAATCATGGGGCTCTGGGGAAGAAAGGTTGGGAACCCCTGCTATAGCCTATCCTAATGTTATAGGCTATTTTATTTACAGTAGTCTATTTATGATTTTTGCCATAGCCGGTCTCAGTTATGCTGTGGCTGAGACGGACCAGGATTAATGAAGCTGCTAGGAAACTGCTTCTCTTAACACTTTCAGTGCCAGCGACGAGAAATCTCGTTAGTTCATGCCAACCGTTGAGTGCCAGCGACGAGAAATCTCGTCGTTTAATCGTTATTTTTTTTTAAGCGATTTCCATTCATATTTCATCAGCATGTAATCCGAGCCTACTGCAGTCATCGCCCACCATCAGAACAGCGGAGAATATGTGTTTCGACCACCCAGCGTTGGATCAATAAACGCGATCGATATTTGGAATGGCGATCAGGAATTGGAATAATCTTTTTGGAGAACATCTGATCTGAGGTAAGGAATCTATTTTACCAGTCTTGGGATAATCGGAGCTATTTTCACAGATATATCAACGTGTCCCGTGTGTGTGTGTGTGTGCAATCAGGAAATAAGATAATCGATTTTTCAGCCCGCTTCTATAGCGTGCATAAGTACACTATACTATCGATAATCTAGCGTTTATTTGAAATCTATTAATAAATAGGCCGAAAAATGACAACGTGTTTTGTGTATTCCAGTAAAGGGCAATTCATGTGGAATCTTAATTTTTTTCTGAAACTTTCAAAAAACGAGGTATAAATAAAACGGAAATGAACCGATTAAAAAAAACAATCCGTTTCGACAATGTTTTTTTTTTGTATCCACTTTTTCTCCCCATTTTCTATTTTTTTCTCCCATCCCATTTTGTATTTATCCAATTCTTCCCTCCCCTGTCTTGAACATTGCTAGACTATGCCTCCCACTGGTCGGCTGTAGTGAGGACAGAAGCCTTGCATCACGTGTCCCCTCCGGTACACCAGGAGGCAGCCTATCAGCCTTTTCACCGCAGCAGCTCGAACTCTCAGTGGCGAGGAGTAACGCGTGGGAGGCTCACGCTGCCCCCGCTACTTCCTGTTTCCGCCGCACCGGCGTCACCAAACCGACCTGTAGGAGTCGCTGTCCACAACGTCCAATCCCCACCCACCGGCTTTCCCACCCTTAACACTTGCCAATTGTGTTAGTATGAACGACCGGCCAGCCGGTAGCAACGCCGAGAGCTGGGCTCGAACCCAGCGTATCCTGCGTTAGTGGCGAGCGCCTTGCCCACTGCGCCAATCAGCCGCCCCTGTTTCGACAATGTTGACTGCAATTCTGCAAACAAGTCATTGATAAGCGACGGTCGTATTAGACACATAGCCATAATTTAAGATATAGTTTATGCGTTCACAAATGTGAGCGCTCTGTCATTGAATAGAGCGTTGGCACTCAACGGGGTATCTAGGACTGGCACGGAAAGTGTTAAGGCTACGAATTAAAGCCATGATTTAAAATAATGTACTTCCTTTCTTGACAATAGCCTATAACAATAATACGAGAGGGAGCATACAAGAACAATGAATCTCACTGCCATGTAGCCTACGCCATGTGTAGCCTGCCTATGTGATCAATAAAAACTTGAACTTGAATTCCATCACGTCTGTGCGGGAGCTCACAAATAGGCACAGAAGCCGACGTTATTAGGCCTAACTATATAGCCCACCCTCTGGAACGCCCTGCCCAACCATATCCGTCATGCAGACACCCTCTCATTTAAAAAAGCCCTAAAAACCCACCTTTTTACCCTTGCCTTCAAGCCTTGAACTCCTTCCTCTCTCACCTTTTTATATAACTTTTTTTTATTTGAATTTTTTCTCCTAAAACTGTATTGTTTATTTTGCTCTGTAAAGTGTCTTTGAGCATTCGGAAAAGCGCTATACAAAATCTATGTATTATTATTATTATATCTATAAACGTCACACAAGCAAATTAGCCTAT
The DNA here is from genome assembly GCF_963971535.1 of Notolepis coatsorum. Taxonomy (NCBI): domain Eukaryota; kingdom Metazoa; phylum Chordata; class Actinopteri; order Aulopiformes; family Paralepididae; genus Notolepis; species Notolepis coatsorum. Next base: position 107,490,548 of record NC_140181.1, on the reverse strand, counting down.
ATGAGTGTCTTAATGTGCAGCAAGCATTCGAAATAGCTAGTTGAAATGGCCTAATCAAGATTGCAATCAAATCAAAGTTTGGATTTAGCCTGATAGTGATTAATCTTTTCTGAAGCAGGCACTGTCATGCGAAATCAGCTGAAAACACATTATTGTTGTTGTTGTGAAGGATCAGATTAAACCGAATATGTATATTTATTTATATATATATATTTAATTGTATTTGTATATCGTTTGATATCCCCTGTATATTCCTTGTACAATATGCATTGAATATCCCCGTTTCTACTAAACAGCCCATAATAGTTTCATTCTACCATTGGACGAGAACCTGGCGCCAGGTTGCCATACCCCTAGGTCCAAGTTCAATCGTGCCGCCTAACATGTCGAGGCAACCCCCGGTTCCGCGCAGTAATATGCCGGGCGAAATACGAATGGTACTATTTGTTCATAGCGCATATATATATGGCGCTCGTAAAGTAGAACTTTCTTTTAGTCCAGTTCTTTACCCTCCAACAGAGTGACAGACGCAAAAGCCTCCCCACGACGCACGTGCGGTGTAGTAGGGCCTACTTGGCCCAGAATAGGCATTGAGATATCGTGTAGATTAATAGTTGAATGGTCATAGTTTGGCACCATACCGTCGAGTTGGACGTATTCTATTAAGCTAATAATAGTCTATTTATGTATGGTGCATCGTTCGGTTCGAGTCCTACAGTTATCAGTACCCCCATCGTTCCTGACGTTATCTGGACGCTTATCCAGGCTGGTCAGACCCCTAGTGGTGATTGCATCCGAGGAGCTCCGGGTCAAGAGCGACTGGACCTGTATATTGGATTACTCTACCCGACGACGGCGAGCCTTCCACGGCTCTTGGATTATGCTTTGTGTGCTTTGATTATTCCATGGATAAAGGCCAACACTGTCGAGTGTTGGAATTACCCCCCGGAGAGGACTCCAGGTGAGGCGGCGCTCTACACGTGAGGTCGCACCACGTCTCTCCGTTGTGGACCGGCAGATACCGTTCCACAGAGGGTCCAGCTGTATTCGTCTGCGGCCCGAGGTTCTGTGGGCACTGTGTCCAAGACTTTGGATTCTCCCAAGACACCGTCGGCCAGATGGGATACCGCCAGCGGCTTCTCTAACCCCCCCCTCCTACTGTCTTACAACCAGCGGGACCCCCCCCCCCCCCCCTTAGTGTATCCAGCTATAATCATTTAAGTACCATCGCTATCGTTTCCTAAATATTCCAGGTTGTATACTTACTCCCTGCGCAACCAGAGATTGGACATTCAATGTTGATTTACCTACGAATACTCATTTGCCATAAAAGTGCATATTCAATATTTCAAATCATAAATGTAATTAAGTGAATGTTGTATACACCTTTTGCTGTATTAAATATTCGATTTGGTACATTTGTGTTGGTTCGTTTCATCAGGTGGGAAAGTGTTCATCATACTTATCTCTTGTACTGGGTGGCCAGAAGTTAAAGTACATGAGGTAGTGGTATTAAATATCATATCTAACAATACAGTCAGGGAATTGTACCCCTCAGCTACAGTTGTGGTTGTTGTTATTATTAGGCTATTATAGCTTTCTAACGAAAACACAATTTTAAGGCTATAATTCTAAAGACCGACCTGCCTTAAGTTAACCTCGTAGGCTACGGATTTAGACAATTAAATAGGATACACACCTAGGCTATATGACGCACCCCCACGGGATTGACTTTGCCATAAATCATAGGCTGATATACATTCTTTTGAATATGACTTGGCCTGAAACAAAGTTCCGTCAGGAGATTTTTTTTGCTTTAATCCCTGGGAATGTCCTACCAGACAATACTGTTTAGAACAGCCAAGACCGGGAATGTCCTGCCAGACAATACTGTTTAGAACACTGGGTATAGGTGGAATTACTTTAGTGTTTGTGTAGAGTAGTGACAAAACTGACATTTATTTATATGATAACGTTCAAGACTATTACTTTAAGATTATTATTACCACTTGACGTAAAATAATTTATCATAGTAAATTACATTTTGTACAAACTTTGTAAAGATGACAGATTATGGTTATTGATTAGAACAAAATTTAAAAATATTTTGGTTATAGATTCACTTGGTGGCCACATTCAGATTATTTTCCATGGCTATCGTCATGTAAAGGTAAAGTGCTTTGAGTTTGACAAACAGAAGGACATGCCTTATTTGGCCTTTGGAACCCACTCTCGTGGTGCTTCAAATTAAAGGCCTTATTTGGCCTTTTAGCACTTAGTTATATTTTACAGAACACATTGCAATGCTAGGAAACGGGACATTATGCAAGTGATGTTACATAAACACCAGCTCTGTCTTGATAAACACTCTTCAGCTCGTTCTAGAATGACTCATAAATCCTGACTCCAATGGGAATGAGGCCCAATGTGATCATTGTGGAACTCAAAGAACCACAATCCACTCTGACACACAGTCGTTTGTGAATTAACCCTTTCACTGCCACACTACCAAACGGTTAACCCTTTCACTGCCACAGTACAGAAGGTTGACCCTTTCACTACCACACTACAGGAGCAGAGGTTAACCCTTTACTATCACACTACAGACGGTTAACCGTCTGTAGTGTGATAGTAAAGGGTTAACCTTCGGTAGTGTGGTAGTGAAAGGGGTTAATGACCTATTATACGTTATGTCACTATACACACTACCTGGCTGCAACAGACCTTATCTTTAACATCAGGCTACTCATAAATGGGAGGAGGGGTGACTTGTAATATCTATTACCAAAATGAGAATTTCCACACTGCCGGGGAGCAGATTACCAACCTCCCTCCCAGTAAATATAATCTCTCTCCGGATCTGTTCCTGCACGTCGTGGAATGCAGCGGTAGCCAGGCCTGTGGGCTTCTCCTGTCACTCACACGCACAACACAGGGTGAAGGAGAACTCTCTCTGTGTGTGTGAGCCTGAGGTGTTCTGCCCAGATCGCTTTTCACTCCGTCTCCGGTTACTTTCACACCACAGGCCTTTTAGTGCTCCATTCTGATTTATTGCTCGGATTCGATTATTTTTTTTGGTTTTGGAAATCAGATTCCAGTGTGAACTGGTCAACGCTCCTGAAGTGAGCCACGTGCGCAAATGTACAATAAAGAAGATGTGACAAATGTAAGATAAGATAAGATATGAATGAATGAATGAATGAATGAATGAATGAAAACTTTATTTAACAGATTGCAGAATGGGTACAATACAGTACGGTTCAATATACACAATTGTTAAGGGGATGCAGACCAGAGAAAGACTTTCGTCTTGTTTACATCAGGGTCCCCCATTTTCAATTCATAGTGACAAATGTAAGATAAGATATTCCTTTATTGATCCCCTTGGGGGAAATTCAGGCATCATAGCAGCATGGGGGAGGGGGAGGGGAGGTACAGGTAGTAAAAAAAAAAAAGCAGTGTAAACAATAAAACAAATGAATTAGCAGAGCTGAAGAGACGTGGTACCAGCTGGGGCGAGGCGGAGAAGACGGCCCAAAGCCGTGCTGGATGGAGAAGAGTCGTCGATGGCCTCCGCTCCGCTTGGAGTCAAGGGGCCAAGAAGAAGAATATAGTTAACTCTCTTATATTCTCTGTTAGGATCTATGGGTAACAGTACTGTATATTTGCATATCGTATATGTCACAAATGTAACAGTACTATATACCTGTATGTCCCTATGCCATAAATGTCATGATGTCATGTATGTTGTGTATGTCATAAATGTCACTATGAATTGAAAATGGGGGACCCTGATGTAAACAAGACAAACGTCTTTCTCTGGTCTGCATCCCCTTAACAATTGTGTGTATTGAGCCGTACTGTATTGTACCCATTCTGCAATCTGTTAAATAAAGTTTTCATTCATTCATTGATTCAACTCTGGACATGTGCATATGGACAAGGTGCGAGATGAGGGCATGTAAGCCCTCTCAGTTATATTTGCCCTACAATAAATAGTTACAATATATAATCTAATAATCCAATAATCTAAATCTAATCTAATATATAATCAAAAAATGCTAAATATATGATCTGATGAAGTGTCAATCTATAGAGTGACGTAAAAGTTGCATGAAAGTCGCATGACTGTTTAGACTGAGGTCCCGTTGCAAAAGATTAGATTAGATTAAAATGTATTGTCATCATAGATACAGCACAAGTACAGTACAACGAAAAGAGGTTTGGCATCCAACCAGAGAGCAAATGTAACAGGAAAGTGCAATAGTAATATACAATGTACAGGTGATTAAACTGGGTATGAAATATGTAATGAGTACAACTATATATATATATATATATATATATATACAGTATATACAGCATTATTGTACATGCTATCATACAGAGTTATATGGATTATATGCAGGTGTAGTAGGTATATAGAAGGATTGTATGTAGGTATATTCACACCGATACAGTATGGATATTATATATATGCAGTAAATGTGAATATATAAGTGTACAGTACAGCACTATTGTACATGCTATCATACAGAGTTATAGACTATAGTATGGGGTAGGTAGTTGTGATTATTATGATGAATGAATGAAAACTTTATTTAACAGATTGCAGAATGGGTACAATACAGTACGGTTCAATACACACAATTGTTAAGGGGATGCAGACCAGAGAAAGACTTTCGTCTTGTTTACATCAGGGTCCCCCATTTTCAATTCATAGTGACAAATGTAAGATAAGATATTCCTTTATTGATCCCCTTGGGGGAAATTCAGGCATCATAGCAGCATGGGGGAGGGGGAGGGGAGGTACAGGTAGTAAAAAAAAAAAGCAGTGTAAACAATAAAACAAATTGTTAAGGGGATGCAGACCTGAGAAAGACGTTTGTCTTGTTTACATCAGGGTCCCCCATTTTCAATTCATATAGACATTTATGACATACACAACATACATGACATTTATGGCATAGGGACATATAGTATTTAGTACTGATACATTTGTGACATAAACGGTATTCAAATATACAGTACTGTTACCCCTAGATCCTGACAGAGTATATACATATGATGGGGAGGGGACTGTACATTAGGAGGGGGTGGGTGGGTGGGAGAGAAATATACATACGGTGGGGTGGAGACTTACATTTGGAGGGGGTGGGTGGGAGAGAAATATACATACGGCGGGGAGGGAATATATACATGCGGTGGGGAGGAGACTGTCTATTAGGAGGTGGTGGGGGGTTTGGGCATTTATGGTGGCCAGTTTCGAATTGCAGCCTCCCCAGATGGTGCAACACTTTGAGTGCCACTCACGGCTTTTCTCGGGTTTACGCCCCGACCGCTGAATGCCACGGTCACAAGTATTCTCGGGTATTTATTTAAAAAAAAATTATTAGCGATCTGAAATCATATTGCATCACGCGAGCCTACCGTTGGAGATCCAGGGACCGCCGGCGCTCAGATGTGAAAAAAGCGCCCCCTATCGTCTCCCAGATGGTAAATCACCCTTTTGGAATGGACTCAATGAAAGTGAATGGGAGAACGGATTTCTGACTCCACATTTTACTTCTCAGTGATGCAGCCGGGGTCTACCAGAGTTCATTCTGGAGCCTCTGAGCCAAGGCGAATATGGGTTATACTGTACACACGATGGATCAATACATTTATCGATTTTTTAGAATGGCGATCGGAAATTGGAATAAACCATTTGGATACCATCTGACCTCAGGTAAGGAATCTATGTTATCAGTGTTAGGATAATCAGACTAGTTTTCACAGATATATAAGCGTTTATGTGATATGTGATATGGCTGTTTTGACTGTAAAAGCCATGAGGAAATAAGAGCAGCGATTATCAGCGCACGGCACGAGTGTGCGTGCGCACACATAAACTATCGATCATCTAGCGTTTATTTGAAAACGATTCATAAATAGGCCGACAAATGACAACGTTCTGGAATATTCCAGTAAAAGGCGATTATCATAGGCATGGGTTGTTTTTTCCCCGAAAACGGGTGATTTTCAAAATGCTATCAAACGGAAATGAAGCGATAAAAATACAATCTGCCTTGCCAATGTTGACTGGAAAATGATTCTTTGATAAGCGACGGGCAGATTAGACACACAGCCATAATTTAAAACATAGATTAGGCGATATTAACGTTAACATTGGCCGTGGATGGTGGCATTCAACAGGGTAAAAAGGAAAACACGGCCGGCACTGAAAGTGTTAAGAGCGGTTTTGAATGTGGGTAGGGATTCACATTCCTTTACAGCTTTGGGTAGGGCGTTCCACATTGATGTGGCATAATTGCGAAACGTGTTTAGTCCCTTGTTTGAGCCGAATCTGGGTTTAACATGATTTGATGAGCTTCCTCTGGTGTAGTGGTTGTGGTATTCACTGACCTTTGGGAAGTATTTTTGACATGTACATGGGTACCTTAGTCGTATAGTGTATCTTGTAGACCAGGCCCATTGCAAGTTGCTGTACTCTGTCGTCTACTCTAAGCCATCCTAGGTTGTCAAAGTGGGCAGGGGTGAGGTGGGTTCTGGGGGCAAGGTCAAGTAGTAGTCTGACCAGTTTGTTTTGTGATGTTTGTAATCTTGTTTTTAGCGCCTTTGAGGTGCTTTGGTACCATGAGGTGCAAGCATAGTCGTAGTACCCTTGAATGAGTGCTCCTGCCAGAGTCTTCAGGGTATTCTTGTTTACCAGAGAGGAGATCCGGTACAAGAATCTAGTTTGTTGGTTGACTTTTTTTATTACATTGGATGCCATTTTGTCACAGGAAAGATTTGCCTCTAGGATGGAACCCAGGTAGGTAATTTCGTCTTTCCTTGTGACAATATTATCACCCACTGTAACTGAGAAGCCGTCGGTCTTGCTGAGTTTGTTATTTGAACCGAAGAGAATGGACTCTGTTTTTCCCAGGTGTAATGATAGTTTGTTATCAGCAAGCCATATGCAGATTTTGCCTAGTTCCGAGCTGAGGGTTTTTTCAACCTGCAACTTGTTCTTGTCAGAGACCAGAAGGGCTGAGTCGTCCGCAAACAGGAACAAGTTGCAGTCACAGGCTGATGACATATCATTTGCATAAATTAGGAACAGTAGCGGTCCTAGTATGCTTCCTTGTGGAACACCACAGCTCACTGTGAGGGGGGGGGGTAGAGTACCGTTTACCTCCACCATCTGTTCTCTCCCCTCCAGGTAGGATTGCATCCAGCTCACTGATAAACTATCAAAACCAATTGCTTTTAGCTTGTCAATCAGAATGGAGTGATTGACAGTGTCGAAGGCCTTTTGTAGGTCCAGCATGACCATGCCGCAGTATTTGCCCGCGTCCACCTCTTGTTTGATGTGGTCGTTCAAATAGAGGAGGCATGTGTCAGTGGAGTGGGATGTTCTGAAGCCAGATTGGAATTCGTAGATTAGATTTTTTTCCACCATGTACTTTTCGACCTGATTACTATGATCTGACCTGTATCTGATTCAGGACCACATATGAAAGTGACCCAAATCAGAATTGAAAAGATCAGATTCCATGTGATTTGAGCCGTTCACACTGATCTGAGATCAGATTCCATGTGATTTGTGCCGTTCACACTGAAACTGATCTGAGATCTGTTCACACTGTCGTGAAAGAAATCTGATCTGAGTCACATATGAGCGAAAAAAGACATAGAAATAGCATAAAAGTAGAAGCAGGGGGGAAAAAGTAGTAGCAGTCATTTACAATATGAATTTACAGTAATCACAGTGGTGCAAAGTGGCTATAACATAACACTCAGCGTAGGTGTGGTGTGTGCAAAGCAGCAGTAGAAACAACAGTAAAGTAGCACCAAGTTATAATATAATAACCAGTATAATACAGTAATAATAATCACAGTACAGTATAGATAGATAGATAGATAGATAGATAGATAGATAGATAGATAGATAGATAGATAGATAGATAGATAGATAGATAGATAGATAGATAGATAGATAGATAGATAGATAGATAGATAGATAGATAGATAGATAGATAGATAGATAGATAGATAGATAGATAGATCAGGGTATCTCATAGCTCACACAATAGACACAGACAATGACAGTTTCTCAGTCGTTCACAATTATGTCCGCATCATGAATTTAAAAAGTACATCATATCTACCAGTAATAATAATAAAATGGGATAAAATAAAAACAGGTGTATAAAACAGGTGTATAAAAACAGGTGTATAAAAGCAGGTGTGGGGAACAGCTCTGGCTGCAATTGTAGCTTACCACCACCGGTATGACTGTGTATGAACTAATAATGGACTCTGTGAAGCGCTCTGGGTGCCATGAAGAGCGCTATATAAATCCAAGTCATTATTATTATTATTAACAAACAGCCACAGGTCAAGGGTCAAGGTCAGCTCCCTTTTTACCTCGGTTCATACCTCACCATCACATCAAACCCATTTTACAGCTTACGATCCCAGGATATGTATATGCCTCAGTACCCAGAACCCGCACAGAGTTTGGGAAAAGGGCCTTCATGTTCTCTGCTCCCTCTGCCTGGGATGGACTTCAAAAAACGTTGAGACTGCAGGCCCTCACTATATACCATATCTGATTTTAAAGTTCAAATTAAGGGCATTTTAAAGAATGAGATGGGAGAATGTCGATGCTTCACTGCATAATGTGGTGTTATATTTTCTATTTTTTAACTTGACCTTCTCTCCCCATCAACCTCCTGCAAAGCCTCACCTTCCCTCCTCTTTCTACCTTTGGCTTTTTACCCTACTCTCCAATCTCCCCCAATCCCATTCAATCTTGTTTGCTGCAGTTCAAATGTATCCCCTTGCCCCACTTTGTCTTTTATGTGTCTGTCTGTGTTTTGTGTATTTGTATTTTTTTTTTCTGTTTTGCTGCCATTTTGGCAAGGTCTTGCTCGAAAAAGAGATCATTGATCGCAATCTGGTAAAATAAAGGTTAAATACAATTAAAAAAAAAAAATAGGCAAGGAGGTAATGTGTCACATTTTGGTCATTCCTGCTGCCATTTTAGTCTAAAGGTAAATCCGTGGTCATTAGATGCCAATCAATGCCATGCGCTCGTCGAGCGCATTCAGGCCATTCTTGATTCATCCACGGGGAGGCGCACTAGGTCCCCTTTTATGTGGTCGCGAGGAGTGGTGTTATGTCACGCTCCTCCTCCCATTTCCTGACTCATAAGCTGGTGTAGCAGCTACCACGACCAACCACTAGATGGCGTTGATGCAGAACAGCACATTGTGATTCAGATGAATGAATGTATGATGAATGAAAACTTTATTTAACAGATTGTAGAATGGGTACAATACAGTACGGCTCAATACACACAATTGTTAAGGGGATGCAGACCAGAGAAAGACGTTTGTCTTGTTTACATCAGGGTCCCCCATTTTCAATTCATAGATGACATCAAGACGAGACAACACTGGTTGTAATGAAATGTTGTAATAACCTTTAACATTTATCCCCCCCCACCCCCCACCCTGCTTCAGTGTAGAATAAGATCACACAAGAGGGGCGTGCGTGTGTGTTCTGCACATGACAGGGGCGTGTGCATGTGTTCTGCACACTACAGGGGCGCAGGTGTGAGTTCTGCACATGACAGGGGCGCGAGTGTGTTCTGCACATGACAGGGGCGTGCGTTCTGCGTTCTGCACATGACAGGGGCGTGTGTTCTGCACATGACAGGGGCGCGCATGTGTGTTCTGCACATGACAGGGGCGTGTGTGTTCTGCACATGACAGGGGCGCGCGTGTGTGTTCTGCACATGACAGGGGTGTGCGTTCTGCACATGACAGGGGCGTGCGTTCTGCACATGACAGGGGCGCAGGCGTGCGTTCTGCACATGACAGGGGCGTGCGTTCTGCACATGACAGGGGCGTGCGTTCTGCACATGACAGGGGCGCGTGTGCGTTCTGCACATGACAGGGGCGAGTGTGTGTGTTCTGCACATGACAGGGGCGCGCGTGTGTGTTCTGCACATGACAGGGGCATGCGTTCTGCACATGACAGGCGCGCATGTGTGTTCTGCACATGACAGGGGCGAGTGTGCGTTCTGCACATGACAAGGGCGAGCGTGTGCGTTCTGCACATGACAGGGGCGAGTGTGCGTTCTGCACATGACAAGGGCGAGCGTGTGCGTTCTGCACATGACAGGGGCGAGTGTGCGTTCTGCACATGACAAGGGCGAGTGTGCGTTCTGTACATGACAAGGGCGAGCGTGTGCGTTGTGCACATGACAGGGGTGTGTGTTCTGCACATGACAGGGGCGAGTGTGCGTTCTGCACATGACAGGGGCGAGTGTGCGTTCTGCACATGACAAGGGCGAGCGTGTGCGTTCTGCACATGACAGGGGTGTGTGTTCTGCACATGACAGGGGTGTGTGTTCTGCACATGACAGGGGCGCAGGTGTGCGTTCTGCACATGACAGGGGCGCAGGTGTGTGTTCTGCACATGACAGGGGCGAGTGTTCTGCACATGACAGGGGTGTGTGTTCTGCACATGACAAGGGCGAGCGTGTGCGTTCTGCACATGACAGGGGCGCAGGTGTGCGTTCTGCACATGACAGGGGTGTGTGTTCTGCACATGACAGGGGCGCGCTTTCTGCGTTCTGCACATGACAGGGGCGTGTGTTCTGCACATGACAGGGGCGCGCTTTCTGCGTTCTGCACATGACAGGGGCGCGTGTGCATGTGTTCTGCACATGACAGGGGCGTGTGTTCTGCACATGACAGGGGTGTGTGCGTGTGCGTGCTGGGTACATGAAAGCGTTCAGAGCGGCACTCTTGGCGCGTGAAGCCGGGGATTCTGTAAATCAAAGACATTTCCTGTCTTCCCAGGGAGAGAGAATTACCATGAGCTCACGTTCTGAGCACATTATGTAATTGAATTGCTGCTGGAAGTGGAGCAGTCAGGTGACGAGCCCTCGTGCACGCGGCCGGGCAGCGGGGATTATCACCCCGTCTCCCACTGAGGCAGAGGAGCACGTTCATCCAGAGCGGTATAAACATTTACCACGTGGGACTGTTGTCGTTCCTAAAACGTGCGTCTGTTTGACTGTACTAAACAAATAATAAAGTATAATCTTTTTGAAATGTTGTATTATCAAATATTATTATTTTTTCCATTTTAAACATAAAACAAGGCAACACAATACAGTAATAATAATAACAAGACCACACAGAACCACAACAATAATAATAGCAACAATAACGACATTAGCAATAATAAAAGATAATAAATACAGAACATAAAAACCAACTTGTACTATTACAGACACCACAAAAGACATTTCCTCCCCCACTCCCACCCCCCCCCCCCCCACCCCAGGACCCCCGGACCCCCCAGGACCAACACCCCAACGCCGCTCCGCTGCTAGATAGTGGCCTTTACTTTATCGGCCGCTGCTAGCCACAGCTCAATGCTGCCTGTCCCACCCCAATAAAGTATAATCTTTTATAATGCTAGTTAATATTTACACAAGCAATATAGGCCCGTACATAAATTCGGAAAACAAATATTCATATGCATCGGTCTCTTGTACTTGTGTAGCAGTGTAGGCCAGGTAACATAGACATGCATTGTAGGATCTAACAGTACTGTATATTTGCATATCGTATATGTCACAAATGTAACAGTACTATAATATACCTGTATGTCCCTATGTCATAATTGTCACGATGTCATGTATGTCGTGTATGTCATAAATGTCATTATGAATTGAAAACGGGGGACCCTGATGTAAACAAGACAAAAGTCTGCATCCCCTTAACAATTGTGTGTATTGAGCCGTACTGTATTGTACCCATTCGGCAATCTGTTAATAAAGTTTTCATTCATTCATTCATTCATTATCAAATCGCCGTGGTAATAATCCTCCCCTGCCGCTCTCTGTATGTGAATAAGCTTGTGTAACCGCCTCCTTTTATCAATGGCTGTTTCATAATCATGACGTCAGCAGGAGGAACACGGCACCCATCAGAACCTGCTGTACGCTGGCTTTGTATTTGACCTCGTTTTCTTAGAGTTATTCTCATCATCCATCATCCTGCTGTGCTGCAGATACACACGACATGAGTTCCTTTACCAGGTCAGGTCAGAGGTCAGCGAGAGAGAGAGAGAGAGAGAGAGAGAGAGAGAGAGAGAGAGAGAGAGAGAGAGAGAGAGAGAGAGAGAGAGAGAGAGAGAGAGAGAGAGAGAGAGAGAGAGAGAGAGAGAGAGAGAGAGAGAGAGAGAGAGAGAGAGAGAGAGAGAGAGAGAGAGAGAGAGAGAGAGAGAGAGAGAGAGAGAGTAGTCCTGGGGTATACTGTTAGAGGCACCTATGTGCTAAAATGGAAATTGTGGTTTACATCGTTGTAGTGGTAAGTGTTGGTTGGTTGGGAGTCTCTTTGTTGTTGTTTTTTTACTTGTATGGTTGAAGGAGTGTGTGTGTGTGTGTGTGTGTGTGTGTGTGTGTGTGTGTGTGTGTGTGTGTGCGTGCATGCGTGCGTGTGTGTGAACAGATTCAGCTCTGCTCCTAGTTCTGTGATAATCCTACTGCACTGCACATCTGTGTCTCTCTGACTCACGTGCGCAGACAGATGAGCTGTGTGGCTGGATTCCCACTGCACGCATCCCCCTTCTCTCGCTTGCTCTCTCTCTCTCTCTCGCTCCCTCTCTCTCGCTCTCTCTCCCTCTCTCTCTTTCTCTCTCTCTCTCTCCCCCCTCACAGTCTCTCACATACATTATGACACATCAGTGGAGGTCCTGACCAGAGGGATCTTGTGGCTGCAGTCGCTATTGTTGTGTAATAATTATGGCGATAATAATAATAATAATAATAACAAAAGCACGATGCCGCTGATCCAGAGAATGATCTCTCAGTGTGGACTGCATGTAAACAATTACACAACAGTCCTTTCTTGATATGGTTCAATATAAAATATAAACGGAGGAAGAGGTTTATAATAGTGTTTGCATTAAATGGTGGATATTACTTTAAAAAGCACGTCACACGCTCTTACATAAAACAACACAAGGAGCATAAAATGGGTTCCTGTGAATTAATGCTGAACTAGGCGGAACTCTGCATATCACAGAGAAATATTAACCACTACAGAAAAGCCTATTTAGATCAGGGAACTCGGGGTAACATGGGCTACAGCACAGGAAGTAGGGTGAGACAGCTAGCTAACACTGGATTTTTCACCTATTTCGTAAAGAACCAAGTCAAATACCGAGGGTTATTATTACAATGGAGAAGAGAGGACAGCGGCAGGCTGCAGCCTCTCGAATAATACCAAAACTTTGTAATATTCTACTATGGCGTTAACCCTTTCACTGCCACACTACAGAAGGTAGTGTGATAGTAAAGGGTTAACCTTCTGTAGTGTGGCAGTGAAAGGGTTAACCTGCTGTTGTGTGGCAGTGAAAGGGTTAACCTTCTGTGTGTATTGTCGCCAGGGGTGCGTTGCTCATGGGACGGGGTTGTACGCCGTGCAACCGGCTCTGTGAGCAGAAGCACGCGTGCACACAGGAATGCGCTGCACTCGACGGATGCGCCAACTCGCCAAGTACCCACCTGGCTACTTTGCATAACAATAGCGCCGGTCGTCAGGTGTGTTCAAATACGTTCTCAGATACATTCACACAAAACTTGTGAATGAAATGTGTTACATGAATGAATGAATGAATGAATGAATGAATGAATGAATGAATGAATGAATGAATGAATGAATGAATGAAAACTTTATTTAACAGATTGCAGAATGGGTACAATACAGTACGGCTCAATACACACAATTGTTAAGGGGATGCAGACCAGAGAAAGACTTTCGTCTTGTTTACAGCAGGGTCCCCACATTCCATTCGTAGAAGCAATTAGGCATTGTCTTTAGTCCGTGCGTATGTATGCGAGGGAACATTTATGCGCATGCGCGGGAGCACATGTGCACGTGGCGTCATTAAAACATCGTGCAACCAGCTTTGAAATCAGCAACGCAACACTGATTGTAGCAACGCAGCAACGCAACACCCTCAGCTCGGAACTAGGCAAAATCTGCATATGGCTCGCTGATAACAAACTATCATTACACATGGGAAAAACAGAGTCCATTCTCTTTGGTTCAAATAACAAACTCAGCAAGACCGACGGCTTCTCAGTTACAGTGGGTGACAATATTGTCACAAGGAAAGATGAAATTACCTACCTGGGTTCCATCCTAGAGCCAAATCTTTCCTGTGACAAAATGGCATACAATGTAATAAAAAAAGTCAACCAACGAACTAGATTCTTGTACCGGATCTCCTCTCTGGTAAACAAGAATACCCTGAAGACTCTGGCAGGAGCACTCATTCAAGGGTACTACGACTATGCTTGCACCTCATGGTACCAAAGCACCTCAAAGGCGCTAAAAACAAAATTACAAACATCTCAAAACAAACTAGTCAGACTACTACTTGACCTTACTCCTAGAACCCACCTCACCCCTGCCCACTTTGACAACCTAGGATGGCTTAGAGTAGACGACAGAGTACAGCAACTTGCAATGGGCCTGGTCTACAAGATACACTATACGACTAAGGTACCCATGTACATGTCAAAATACTTCACAAAGGTCAGTGAATACCACGACCACAACACCAGAGGAAGCTCAACAAATCATGTTAAACCCAGATTCGGCTCAAACAAGGGACTAAACACGTTTCGCAATTATGCCACATCAATGTGGAACGCCCTACCCAAAGCTGTAAAGGAATGTGAATCCCTACACACATTCAAAACCGCTCTTAAAGAGCACCTACGGGAGGCTGCAATTCGAAACTGGCCACCGTAAATGTCCAAACCCCCCACCCCCTCCTAATAGACAGTCTCCTCCCCTCCTAATGTACAGTCTCTTCCCCACCGCATGTATATATTTTCTCCCCGCCGTATATGTATATTCCTCTCCCACCCACCCACCCCCTCCTAATGTACAGTCCCCTCCCCATCATATGTATATACTCTGTCAGGATCTATGAGTAACAGTACTGTATATTTTAATACTGTATATGTCACAAATGTATCAGTACTAAATACCTATATGTCCCTATGCCATAAATGTCATATATGTTGAGTATGTCATAAATGTCAATATGAAATGAAAATGGGGGACCCTGATGTAAACAAGACAAACGTCTTTCTCTGGTCTGCATCCCCTTAACAATTGTGTGTATTGAGCCGTATTGTATTGTACCCATTCTGCAATCTGTTAAATAAAGTTTTCATTAATTCATTCATCATTGTCGCGGTGAAAGGGTTAACCGTTTGGTAGTGCGGCAGTGAAAGGGTTAAATCATAAAGAATAAGCCCCTCCCCCTCTTGAGTTGCTCTCTGCTGTCAACTAAAAAAAAAACTCCCGTGCATCGGAATGGCAAAACGGGCTCGCGCTCGCAGCAGGGACCCAACAACAGTGCGCTGTCACGGTTTAAGAGTAGTTAGTTAAAGTTGAAAGAAACGGTCGAGTTGGTGACGTTATAACTAAGAGATGTTTAACTCAACCGGATTTTTTTGTTTTTGTGAATGGACGTGTAAAAACAACTGGTAAGTAGGGCGCTAGTCCACACGTTATCTAATGGAAATTGAAAGAAAAGGAAACGACTACCCCACCGCGGCTCAAGGAGGAGCGCGAGACATTCTACCCCACGAGCTCAACAAGCAGGACTCCGCGCAAGACATTCTACCCCACGAGCTCAACAAGCAGGAGGAGCGCGAGACATTCTACCCCGCAAGCTCAACAAGCAGGAGGAGCGCGAGACGTTCTACCCCACGAGCTCAACAAGCAGGACTCAGCGCGAGACATTCTACCCCACAAGCTCAACAAGCAGGAGAGCGCGAGACATTCTACCCTGCAAGCTCAACAAGCAGGAGGAGCGCGAGACATTCTACCCTGCGAGCTCAACAAGCAGGAGTGCGAGACATTCTACCCCACGAGCTCAACAAGCAGGAGGAGTGCGAGACATTCTACCCCACAAACTCAACAAGCAGGAGGAGCGCGAGACATTCTACCCCACGAGCTCAAGCAGGACTCAGCGCGAGCCATTCTACCCCACGAGCTCAAGCAGGACTCAGCACGAGACATTCTACCCCACGAGCTCAACAAGCAGGAGGAGCGCTGCGTGAGACATTCTACCCCACAAGCTCAACAAGCAGGAGGAGCGCGAGACATTCTACCCCACAAGCTCAACAAGCAGGAGGAGCGTGAGACATTCTACCCCACAAGCTCAACAAGCAGGACTCAGCGCGAGACATTCTACCCCACAAGCTCAACAAGCAGGAGGAGCGCGAGACATTCTACCCCACGAGCTCAAGCAGGACTCAGCGTGAGACATTCTACCCCGCAAGCTCAACAAGCAGGAGGAGCGCAAGACATTCTACCCCACGAGCTCAACAAGCAGGAGGAGCGTGAGACATTCTACCCCACGAGCTCAACAAGCAGGACTCAGCGCGAGACATTCTACCCTGCAAGCTCAAGCAGGACTCAGCGCGAGACATTCTACCCCACAAGCTCAACAAGCAGGAGGAGCGTGTGAGACATTCTACCCCACGAGCTCAACAAGCAGGAGGAGCGCGAGACATTCTACCCCACGAGCTCACAAGCAGGAGGAGCGCGAGACATTCTACCCCACGAGCTCAACAAGCAGGAGGAGCGCGAGACACATTATCGCGCTTTGATATGAACGCTTGTTGGCATATCACCACAGCGCTCCTCTGCCCCGCGACACACTTTACTCGGTATATAATAATATAATACAATGTAGTAACATCATTTGCGCTTGAATGTAAAATGCTATTGAGTTCGATATTATTATGTCTAATGACGAGACGCAGAGTAGTAGTAGTAAGAGGAGCGTGGAATGGCTGCAACTGGAGTTGGAATCTGGCGGCTCGTCGGGGAGTCCGAGTTGCTCCTCTCTGCTCCTCCTGGACTGCCGCTCGCACGAACTCTACGAGTCGTCCCACGTCGAGACGGCCATCAACCTGGCCATCCCGGGGCTGATGCTGCGGCGGTTCAAGAAGGGCAACATCCCCATCAGAACCATCATCTCGAACCACGAGGACAAAGAGCGGTTCGTGAGACGGTGCCAGACGGACACGGTGGTTCTGTACGACGAGTGCACGGCGGACTGGCGTCAGCAGGAGAGCTCCGTGCTGGGACTACTTCTTCAGAAACTATGGGACGAGGGATGTAGCGCGTGTTATCTGGAAGGTATACGTTGTTATTATTATTATTATTTTTATATAAATATTAAAATAAAGCTTTCGTATAATCATATTTCCACTTAACCCTTTCACTGCCGCACGACAGAAGGTTAACCCTTTATACTACGACAGAAGGTTAACCCTTTATACTATGATAGTATAAACGGTTAACCTTCTGTCGTGCGGCAGTGAAAGGGTTAACCTTCTGTGGATTGTCGCAGTGAAAGGGTTAACCGTTTGGTGACAGGGTTAATAAGGTCTACGAGCCACACACAGGCTACATTTTATGGGAAGAGTTTTCAAAGTTTCTTCTATGGTTGTCCTTTTTTTAAGTTTTAAAATCTAAGCTAAAAGTGTTTTCTTGGTTATCTATATATGGTTGTTGTTACATAACTTGTGTGTTGTTGACACACTGGGTCTTCTCGGGCTCAGCGTGTTTTCTTTCCTAATAACTTCTTTCAGGAGGACGTCGGTCTCACTGAGATTCTCTCAATTAAAATTCCAAAATGGCTGCGCCATGTTTTGCTTGCAGCAGGAACAGGCATGCATTTCATGAATGGTCTGTTTGGGGGAAACTGGAGCTCTTAAAGGAGCTCTCAGAGACCATGTTGTCTATAAGAGAGATGTAGCTTTAGATAGATAGATAGAAAATGCACCTAAAAGAATACTTTTTAGACTACATATTCAAACCTAATTGTGTTAAAATGTCTCCTTTTCCAAATGCCTGCCTGTGCTTCTCCTCCTGCTGTCCAGGGGGATTTGTGAAGTTTCAGACAGAATACCCTGAACATTGCGAGACACTCTTGGACAGCTCCTGTCCCAGCTCCTCCCCCCCGCTGTCGGTCCTGGGGTTCGGAAACCTCCGGATCAGCTCGGACTGTTCGGACGGGGAGTCGGACCGCGAGCCGAGCAGCGCCACGGAGTCCGAGGAGAGCCCGATTCCCAGCAACCAGCCCGCCTTCCCCGTTCAGATCCTCCCCTACCTTTACCTGGGCTGTGCCAAAGACTCCACCAACCTAGACGTGCTGGGCCAGTACAACATCAAGTACATACTCAACGTCACGCCTAACCTTCCCAACATGTTCGAACACGACGGCCACTTCAGGTACAAACAGATCCCCATCTCGGACCACTGGAGTCAGAATCTGTCCCAGTTCTTCCCGGAGGCCATTTCCTTCATTGGTGAGTAGTAGGTCACTTAACTGCTGGCCGTGTTAAACCAACACATAAAAGTTTATTACGTCAATAACTTTATCAGTATTAATGACAGGACGATGGGTTCAGCCTTTATTTTTGTAGGAAAGGAATAGCGGTTTCTGTCCACAGATGTGTAATAACAATAGATTTACAACGTTATACATAGCAAGCAAAATGGATCGTTCATGAGACATGTCGAGAATACAGTTCTTTTTTGTTTTTTTTCTGTTGAGGTAAACACAACAACACAGTTTTTACTTGACAGTTTCTGTTTGCGATCCTCTAGTCTGACACCACCTATAACCACGTGTGTGACTCTATACCCTTTTCACGGCGGCAGCGGTCGCCGGGTTCTGTGACTGGGAACTCGTTTTCTCAGGGCTTAGCGGTAGAAGAGGAAATGAAACGTTGCTTCCACTCTGCGGCCGGGCCTGATTGTCGGGTCATGAGCCTCTCGCACACATCCTGAGCAGGGCAGGGCGTCAGCTAGTTTACACATGGCCGCTGATGTCTGTGTGAGAGGCGCGTGGGGTTAAAAAGAGGATATTAAGCGGACTCTTATCTGATTTAATGAGTTGTTGGCATGTGAAATGAGCCTCTCTGTCAACAGTGCTGTTATCCTATCCTCACTCAGCAGGGTCACGGTGTAACTGTAACTGTGGAGTTGTGTAATAAGGATGTAGACTGATGCATAACACGCCACCAGGAGGCCCATGCTGCATACAGCACTGTCTGTGTAGCTACAGGTGCATCTCAATACCATTAGAATATCGAGGAAAAGTCCCATTTATTTCAGTAATTCAATTCAAAAAGTGAAAATCATATAGATTCATTACACACAGAGTGAAATATTTTAAGCCTTTATTTGTTTCAATTTTGATGATTATGGCTTACAGCTAATGGAAACCCAAAATTCAGTATCTGAGAAAATTTGAATATTACATAAGACTAATAAAAAAATATATATATATATACATTACAGAAATGTCTGCCTACTGAAAAGTATAATTATGCATACTTGGTCGGGGGTCCTTTTGCATGAATCAGTGCGGCGCGGCGTGGCGTGGCATCTCCTCAATTTATTGAGATGTATTGTATATAACTCAAACATAAAGTC
This sequence comes from Notolepis coatsorum, assembly GCF_963971535.1. Lineage (NCBI taxonomy): Eukaryota > Metazoa > Chordata > Actinopteri > Aulopiformes > Paralepididae > Notolepis > Notolepis coatsorum. The sequence continues at coordinate 107,470,995 of NC_140181.1, read as the reverse complement.
AAGATAGACTGCGCTCACAAGTTATAACACTGGGTGCTGAAATCCCGTCGAGTATAATAGAAAGAAAGCAATACGCTTGGACCAGCACTCTCAGATTTTGGTAGATTTAATCGCAGCCTGAAACAAACATGTTTCGGAACTGTAATGTTCCTTCTTCAGTGTTGATGGCTAGCCTAGCCATCAACACTGAAGAAGGAACATTACAGTTCCGAAACATGTTTGTTTCAGGCTGCGATTAAATCTACCAAAATCTGAGAGTGCTGGTCCAAGCGTATTGCTTTCTTTCTATATAACTCAAACATCAAATGGTATCTCTTTTTTGTCAAATAGAATAGAATATAAATACTTTAATCATCCCGAGGGAAATCTGACACTACAAATCGCTCACACAGTAAACATTTAGACGGAACAAAAAAGTCACGAATAAGAATAACAATTTTTTTTTACTAAGAATAAGAATAGAATAGGCCTAAGAATAAGATGACTCAGTTACTCATTTTTCAATTTTTTTGGTTTACACTTGTTTACGTACTTTTGACTTTCTATTTTATACTTTATCTATTTTTTTTTATCTAGCACACTCTCAGGAGCAAAGCAGAAAAAAGCATTTCATATAAAAGTATTCTGTATTTTTGTATGACAACTAATAAAGAAACTTGAACTTGAAAAGATTATAATAGAGTACGGGACATTTCGTATGTTATGTATATACATTCAGTACAAAATATACAGTACAAATACTGAAGTCTACAGTAAGTATAATATTGAACAGTGTTGTTTTAAAAGTAAAAGTCCAGGAAGATGGTAACTGTCACCCTGTGCTCAGTGATGCAGTGAGGCACAGTGATGCAGTGTAAAGGACTTCCTGTGCCGTTCAGTGCTGCATTTAGGGAGTGATGAATGAATGAACATGAAACAAATGAAACATATGCTCAGTGTAATATGACTACCTAGCGTATGTTTCAACACCACGGCAGTTCCTTGTGCTAGTTTCACTGTCCTAACGTTTCACTGTCCTAACGTTTCACTGTCCTAACGTTTCACTGTCCTAATTCAAAGCTAGTTCTTCACCAGAGCAGCACGTCGTGCCGGCATTTCCGCTCCGCCGATGCTGACCACGGTTAGGGTCGCACCACGCACCGATACTAGAAAGTAGGGGTGTAACGGTAGACAAAAACCACGGTTCGGTACGTGTACCTCGGTTTTTGAAGTCATGGTTCGGTACGGGTTTTCGGTACAGTGGGGGAAAGTTTGGCTTTGTTCCACTCAGGGGTGATGTAATGTGCAGTAACTGATTGTACTTGTAGGCAGGGAACAAAATTAACCTTTTGATTTACCAGCCATTTGGCTGGTAGATTAAAAAAAAACTACCAGCCAGGCAGAATTTTTACCAGCCAAAAATTATAAATAGCTTTTTAGTATATCGCCATGTGTTATTATTACTATATAATACTCTCATATGCTATTTTCAATTAATATCATAAACAACATAAGGAATATTGCCACAGGTTTTTTCAAAATAAGAGTATCATATGAACCGAACGTTGCTAGCTGACGGAGCCATAGATATTATGACTGGAGCTGCGCTTGAGGCGGAAATGAGACCCGCACAGGATTTTCAAAATAAGAGTTTCGATATGAACTACACGCCAGGTGGCGGGCAGACATCTCATTGTTAGCCAAACCTTAAATCTGCCCGCCATTGGCGGTTGGCGGGTACTTATTTTGTTCCCTGCTTGTAGGGCTGTCAATGAATATTCTATATTGAAATTAATAATCGAATGAAAAAAATATATAATTATTTTAGATTGTGAAAAAAATCACTACAGAAGGTTAACCCTTTCACTGCCACACTGCAGAAGGTTAACCCTCTGTAGGGTGGCAGTGAAAGGGTTAACATAACGTTGTATTCGTTCGGTACACAGCCGTACTGAACCTAAGGTCCAGTACTGAAACGGTTCGGTACGGATACGTGTACCTTTACACCCCTACTAGAAAGGTATCGCGATACCCATCCGTTAAACACGTAATGGAATCGCGAACAGTAATGATGATTTAGGTTTTTGCAACATGGTATCATTTTAGAACCGGTATTGTGATACTCGGGTTGAAGTCTTTATTTGTCATGCAGATTAACACATACATGCAAGATGGGCGACCCACAGGAACACACACACACACATGCACTGAGTCGCAGATGAAATGTCTCTCTGCACGTATTTTGGATTTCTTTTAGTATTTCTGTTTTTGTATTGTACAGCACTTTGGTACAACTTCGGTTGATTTTAAATGTGCTGTATAAATAAAGTTGACCGTGACCTCGACTAACCACGATGCTGTTGTCTCCCCCCACAGACGAGGCGCGGTCCCAGCAGTGTGGCGTCCTGGTCCACTGCCTGGCCGGCATCAGCCGCTCCGTGACGGTCACCGTGGCCTACCTCATGCAGCGGCGCCACCTGTCGCTCAACGACGCCTACGACTTCGTCAAGAGGAAGAAGTCCAACATCTCGCCCAACTTCAACTTCATGGGGCAGCTGCTGGACTTCGAGCGGACCCTGGGCCTCCACCACGGCAGCAGCCCCTGCGACAACCGCGCCCCCGCCACCTCCACCAACGAGCAGCTCTACTTCACCACGCCCACCAATCACAACGTCTTCCAGCTCGACACGCTGGAGTCCACATGATGAGGATTAAGCGTTGGGGGGGGGGGGGGGGGGCAGCCATCTTTGCTCCTCCTCGCCGACCGACCAATCACAACGTCTTCCAGCTCGACACGCTGGAGTCCACATGATGAGGATTAAGCGTGGGGGGGGGGGGGGGGGGGGGCGGCCATCTTTGCTCCTCCTCACCGACCAATCACAACGTCTTCCAGCTGGACACGCGCTGGAGTCCACATGAGGATTAAGCGTGGGGGGGGGGCGGCCATCTTCGCTCCTGTTGTTTTTTTTTGCGTCCGAGGCTTCCGCCAGACCCCTGACGAGCTGACTCAGTGAGTGAGTCGGGTCACACAGTGTGGTGGAACCAGAAGACACTGTATTGATCTCTGCAGGGGTGTAATGCACCCCCACCCCCCCCTCATGCATAAAACATGCTCCGTTAGGTCCCAGTCTCTGATGCCTTAAATTTGACACAAGGGTGACTTGTAATACGACCACACATGGTATTTCCAATAGTGGTGTGCAGTTATAATCACAGGAAAAATGTCATAACTACTCTTATTAACTCCAGGATTGTGGTTTGACTGTTATTCCTTCTTCGCCAGCTGTAAAGTGGATGTCTAAGGATTGCCTTGATGACCTGAAGGGAGATTCTGGCCGTTCAGACGCTTGTTTTCCAGGGACCAATACGAGAAGCTTCTGATGGTACTTTAAGCTGAGGGAAATGAGCTCTTACATTAAGCTGGCCTTGGATAATTGTCAAATTTTCCCTTTGGATGACGACTTCTGCGTCCGCGGCTTCTCTCTCTCGCAGCGGAACGGCGTCGCCGCCACAGAAAGCGATTTGTTTTGTGCGTTTGACTCAAGAATATATACAAGAACCTACTCACGTCTTCTAAGTGGCAGACGCCATAATGGCAGAGGGCCGTTCTTTATAAATGTTTAATGGAACGGTTGCCCTCTGCAGAACACCGCACACGAGGCATATCGTCGTTCAGTAAAGTTGTACATTCTATTGATTATTACTGCATTATTTGCATGTTATTATGGTCTATCAAGGACATTGTTTTTTTTAATTTTTATCCTTTAGTTCATATTGCCTGTTCTTCCTGCGGCCTTTACCATACCTTAACATGAAACTTAACTATGTCTTTCTTCTTCTTCTTCTGTTTTTTTACCAAGGACTTGGCTAATCGTGTATAGGATTGTCTTTTGCCACGCTTGAAACAAACGAATTGTATAAGTAATACTCCGTGTATAAAGGAATGGCCATTTACCCCATTTTCACACACACACACACACACACACACACACACACACACACACACACACACACACACACACACACACACACACACACACACACACACACACACACACACACACACACACACACACACTTCAGCAGTCTGCAGCTACTCCTGTGGCATAATGATGTTAAGGGAATAGAGATGTGGAGTTAGCCGCTCTCTCCGTGGCCAGTCCTGTCGCAGAACAAGCGGCTCTCCGAGCGGAGGGCAGCGCTGCGGCGACGTACGAGAGGAACCGGTTCTGACTGACGTGTTCTTACCTCACGAGAGAGACATTTTCAGGGATTTTTATACAAGGCATCTGGATCTCTGGTCGCGGCGTCTTTTTAAAGTGCATCGAAGGGGTGTTTTACTCGGTTCTGTGTTTGTAAAAGATGTATATATATATATATATATATAAGATTTGGTTGTTACTGGGGGGGGGGGAATCATGAAGGATGTGAACATGAGCCTATTACCTTATGTATAGTGTATGTAAAAAAAAAAATAACTAAATGTCCAAGACGTTTATGTACAAGTTTATACAACAAATATATTGTATATTTTTACTTGAAACATGTTGGACTCCCCCGTCTTTGTTCTGCGTTCACACTACAGTTTGAGTTCTCAGTGTTAACACGTCGTCACTGTCGCCGACGACCCTATAATAACTCCATAGATACAAAACGAACGCGGCTTCCTTGAGTAAACTGGAGTTGGTCGCGGGGCCCGACGGTGGCTTCAGGAGGTAGAGCGGTCTCGTCTGGTGATCCGGAGGTTCCTGGGTTCGATTCCCACTCCTCCCGCACGGTCGCCTCCGTCCGTCGGTGAGTGAATGTGTGAGTGAACGGGTCAAAGGAACTAATTGTAAAGCACTTTGGATAAAAGCGATATATAAACGCACCATTTACAATTTTTTTTTATTTACCGTGGACTCCACGGAGGTGGGTGAGAGGCGCTCTCCGGCCGGTCTTGGTGCCGTGCAGGATGTGACTGGCTGTGCGCTGCCGGCCGTCCAGCCCCAGGGCTCTAGGTGTGGTGAGACACCCGGCTTCCTGTCTCACAGGCTGTCGGATACGAGAGAGAGAGACGGGAGGCAGAGGCGCCACAGTTAAAGGAAAACTCCCAACATTTTGGGAAATTAGCTTAGCGTCTTCTCCAGAGAGAGACAAGAAGATAGATACTAGGGCTGGGCGATATGGCCAAAAACGTTATCGCGATAAAATTATACAATTATTTTCATATAACCCGATATTGATAATTATCGTCGATATAATGTCTGTCAAGTTTAATTAACTTATTATGCCCAGCGCCGATGGACGGGCTATTAATATACTTGTTTTGCTGCTGCGAATGTCTCGAGAGTCGAGTTGATGTTGTCATCAGTCCGCGCACGTTAGCAGTTAGCCAAAGCAAGCGGAGTATCTCATGACAATGTACTAAATGACTCTAAAATACTCTGTTCCGCCCCAATACATTGCAACGACGTCCACCGTATACCCCACACTACTATAACAGTTACCCTCAGAATTCAAAACACACACCAACTCGGCAGGTAAACTGTAAAATAGCGCCGTGCAAGCTAATTAGCCTAGCCAGCCTCGTTTTTCCGAGCGGTGTATTCCATGACAATGTACTAAATATGACCATAAAATACTCTGTTCCGCCCCAATACATTGCAACGACGTCCACCGTATACCCCACACTACTATAACAGTTACCCTCAGAATTCAAAACACACACCAACTCGGCAGGTAAACTGTAAAATAGCGCCGTGCAAGCTAATTAGCCTAGCCAGCCTTGTTTACTGAGTCCTACCTCCGGGTCTACTTCCGGGTCTCCTTCCGCTGTCGGCCATCTCCTTCACTGATTGTGGTTGTTAGTGCGTGTGCTCATATCCAAGCTTGGAAAATCGATATATCGAAACTTTGCGACCACGTTTCATGTTTATTTCGAGGAAATAATTTATCGCGATAGTTATCGTTATCGTTTTATCGCCCAGCCCTAATAGATACCAGTCTCCTCTCTGTGCGTTCAGTAGAAAGCTATCTGGCTGCATGTTAGCCTAGCTTAGCACAATGAATGGAAGCGGACATGACTGGGTAGCCTAGGCATTGTCCAACTAACACCTCTCCCCCAGTCATGTCAGCTTCCATTCATTAACCCTTTCACTGCCACACTACCGAACGGTTAACCGTTTCACCGCAACATTACAGGTTAACCTTTCACTGCCACACTACCGAACGGTTAACCCTTTCACCGCAACATTACAGAAGGTTAACCCTTTCACTGCCACATGACAAAGGGTTAACTCACTACCACACTACAGAAGGTTAACCCTTTACTATCACACTACAGACGGTTAACCTTTCACTACCACATTTGGCAGTGTGGTAGTGAAAGGTTAACCTTCTGTAGTGTGGTAGTGAAAGGTTAACCATCTGTAGTGTGATAGTAAAGGGTTAACCTTCTGTAGTGGTAGTGAAAGGGTTAACAGCCCCGCCCACTCCCCAGTCACTCAGTCACTGGCAGCCAGCAACACACATGGAGGAGAGGAAGACAACGCAGCATGTACCAGGGTTGGCACAAGGTCCTTGAAGTGCTTAAAGTGCTTGATTTAAAAAAAAGTCAAGGACTGGAATTCCTTGAAAACAGCCCTTTTTTTAAACAAGGTACTTAAAAAGTCCTTGAAATTCAAATCAACCATTTGCATTGAAAGTTTAGTTCATCCATGATAAAAAAAAAAGAATCTGAATCAAGAAATATAATTTTTTTTAATTTAAAGTGTAACTAATTGTCGGAAATTGGTTTTAAGCCATGAATATTGGGTCAGATTTTTTTTCTATAAAAACAGAATTTAAAAGTGAATTTTATCCTTTTAAATGCCCTTTTAAAATGAAAAATAGTGCTTGGAGAAGTACTTGAAAGTCCTTGAATTAAATTTTGCAATGTCTGTGGGAACCCTGGTGTGCTCTTCTCCCAAGAGAGACTTGTTTTGAGGCGAGTCTGCACACCACGGGCCACATGCAGTCAGGAGCACGAGGATCTGAGAGGGTGTTTGAAGTTCAGGAGAGCCTTTTAGTTTGTGTATTTGTTCCTTCATAATCATTTCAACATTTATTGGCCAAAACGCAATATCCTGTTCCTTTTTTTTTCTCTCTCTCTCCCTCTCTCTCCGCCAAATCCACATGCCGGCCTGGCAGTGTGTTGTTTGAGAAGAGGAAATGAGAGCTACAAACTCCAAACATCCAAACTGCCGTTTAGGGAGGGTGAAGATGTGGTCACATTAGGGCTGGGCGATATGACCAAAAACGTTATCGCGATAAAATTATAAAATTATTTTCATATAATTCGATATCGATAATTATCGTCGATATAATGTCTGTCAAGTTTAATTAACTTCTAATTCGAGTCGAGTTGATGTCGTCATCAGTCCGCGCACGTTAGCAGTTAGCCGACAAGCGGAATATCTCATGACAATGTAATAAATATGACACTAAAATACTCTCTTCCGCCACAATACATTGCAACGACGTCCACTGTATACCCACACTACTATAAACGTGGCCTCAGAATTCACGCCACACACATACTCGGCACGTAAATATATAAAACATTGCCGTGCAAGCTAGTTAACCTAGCCAGCCTGTTGCTTCTAAGCGGTGTATTCCATGACAATGTGCTAAATATCACACTAAAATACTCTCTTCCGCCACAATATATTGAAACGACGTCCACTGTATACCCACACTACTATAAACGTGGCCTCAGAATTCACGCCACACACCCACTCGGCACGTAAATATATAAAACATCGCCGTGCAAGCTAATTAGCCTAGCAAGCCTTGTTGTTGAGTGAGTCCTACCTCTCTACCCAGAGGTGCAGCGCGGGTCTCCTTCGCTCTTGGCCATCTCCTTCACCGATTGGTTGTTAGTGCGTGCTCATATCCAAGCTTGGAAAATCGATATATCGAAACTTTGCGACCACGTTTCATGTTTATTTCGAGGAAATAATTTATCGCGATAGTTATCGTTTTATCGCCCAGCCCTAGGTCACATTATTGTTTTGTAGGATTATGACGAAGGCTGACCCTCCTCTTAGTTTATCAATGGGTCGGTGTTTTGGTCTCGGGTCAGTCGAGACTTTGTCGATTTGTCCCGTTTTTTAAATGTTTTTCTTTTACTCACTGAATGTGTTATATCCTGACAAACAAGCCGCATCTCTCTGGTCAGCATTATAACCCTTTCACTGCCACACTACCAAATGGTTACATAAGGTTATCTGTAGTGTGATAGTAAAGGGTTAACCTTCTGTAGTGTGGTTCTTCATTGCATGTATAGGACACACTTTTGGAGATGTCGATTAAATCAGTTAATCTATTAAACCTAAACAGATTATTCACGGAGGCGGACAACAGTCTTTGGGTGGGATTGAATGAAAGCACATGTTGGAGGCAGAGTGTAGGACTCTGAACACACATGTTGGAGGCAGCGTGTGGGGACTCTGAGCACACACATGTTGGAGGCAGCGTGTAGGACTCTGAGCACACACATGTTGGAGGCAGCGTGTGGGGACTCTGAGCACACACATGTTGGAGGCAGCGTGTAGGACTCTGAGCACACACATGTTGGAGGCAGCGTGTGGGGACTCTGAGCACACACATGTTGGAGGCAGCGTGTGGGGACTCTGAGCACACACATGTTGGAGGCAGCATGTAGGACTCTGAGCACACACATGTTGGAGGCAGCGTGTAGGACTCTGAGCACACACATGTTGGAGGCAGCGTGTAGGACTCTGAGCACACACATGTTGGAGGCAGCGTGTAGCGTGTAGGGACTCTGAGCACACACATGTTGCAGGCAGCGTGTGGGGACTCTGAGCACACACATGTTGGAGGCAGCGTGTGGGGACTCTGAGCACACATGTTGGAGGCAGCGTGTGGGACTCTGAACACACATGTTGGAGGCAGCGTGTAGGACTCTGAGCACACACATGTTGGAGGCAGCGTGTAGGACTCTGAGCACACACATGTTGGAGGCAGCGTGTGGGACTCTGAACACACATGTTGGAGGCAGCGTGTAGGACTCTGAGCACACACATGTTGGAGGCAGCGTGTGGGACTCTGAACACACATGTTGGAGGCAGCGTGTAGGACTCTGAGCACACACATGTTGGAGGCAGCGTGTAGGACTCTGAGCACACACATGTTGGAGGCAGCGTGTGGGACTCTGAGCACACATGTTGGAGGCAGCGTGTAGGACTCTGAGCACACACATGTTGGAGGCAGCGTGTAGGACTGTGAGCACACACATGTTGGAGGCAGCGTGTAGGACTCTGAGCACACACATGTTGGAGGCAGCGTGTGGGACTCTGAGCACACACATGTTGGAGGCAGCGTGTGGGACTCTGAGCACACACATGTTGGAGGCAGCGTGTAGGACTCTGAGCATGTTGGAGGCAGCGTGTAGGACTCTGAGCACACACATGTTGGAGGCAGCGTGTAGGACTCTGAGCATGTTGGAGGCAGCGTGTGGGACTCTGAGCATGTTGGAGGCAGCGTGTAGGACTCTGAGCACACACATGTTGGAGGCAGCGTGTGGGACTCTGAGCATGTTGGAGGCAGCGTGTAGGACTCTGAGCACACACATGTTGGAGGCAGCGTGTGGGACTCTGAGCATGTTGGAGGTAGCGTGTGGGACTCTGAGCATGTTGGAGGTAGCGTGTAGGGCAGGGCTATTCAACTAAATTGTTCAGGGGGCCACATTGTCAGAAACCCAAGGGGCCAGGGGCCGGACTGCCACGGCGCCTCCCCGTGCTATGAATATATGGACACTTGACACAACACGCAACCACATTTTCACAACTTTTATTTAACTACATTGCAAAAGTAGTATACTTTTCAAAAAAAGTGCTTCATTTATGTGCCACATCTGCAACATCTCCTGCAAAAAGTGCTTCATTTATGACTGTGCAACAACTGCAACATATCCTCTTCAACATTTCAATATAAAAATAAAATAAAAAACAAACAAGTGCATGATGTGCATCTGAACATTCTAACATCAACACTTGAACAAAAAAACACATTTATAGTGCAGCTGAGCTTATGAAAAAGTGCTTCATGTCTGTGCAACAACAGCAAATCACAGCATCTTATTAGCACTTATTGTCCCCTCTTAACTCTCAAACATCAGGGGGGGGGGGGGGGGGGGGGGCAGACAGGCCTAGCCTACATACACACATCTAATGAGAGAGATTGCACTTCTTTGACTGGGCAATGGCAGAGAAAGAGGGTTCATAGGAAGTGAGGGCTACCCGCAAACAGTGATGCAAATGCTCATTTGTCAAGGAGGCACGGTTGCTTGTTTTAATGGCATTCATGTGAGAGAAACTGGATTCACAGGTGTATGTTGAGCCAAACATTGTTAGCACAGATATTGCCAGCATTTTTATTTTGGGGAATGTCTTGACATGAATACACTTTATCCAAAATGTTGTGGTGGATTCATTCTCAAGTGCCTGCTTCAGAGCAGATGATGCTTGCATGTCAATTATTTCAAGTTGCAGGAGACCTTCATCAATGTGAAGTGATGCAAGGAACTCTTGTCCTTTTGTGGAAATAGCAGCTACATTGGCAAATGGGTTGCTCACAAAATGCATCAATTCTCTGGACATGTCAAATTCATCAAATCGACTTGCAAAGTTTTCCCTCAATTTATCAATGAAATCTGTCATTAATTGAGTGACTTTTGGCTCAATTGTGCGTGTTAACGTTGACATGAAAAGAAAAAAGTAAAAATTTTTTTTTTTAAATGTATTTTATTATCATGTAATCTTTGGCGGGCCGGTCAGAATCATCCTGCGGGCCGGATCTGGCCCGCGGGCCGCCAGTTGAATAGCCCTGGTGTAGGGACTCTGAGCACACATGTTGGAGGCAGCGTGTGGGACTCTGAGCACACACATGTTGGAGGCAGCGTGTGGGACTCTGAGCACACACATGTTGGAGGCAGCGTGTAGGACTCTGAGCACACACATGTTGGAGGCAGCGTGTGGGACTCTGAGCACACACATGTTGGAGGCAGCGTGTGGGACTCTGAGCACACACATGTTGGAGGCAGCGTGTGGGGACTCTGAGCACACACATGTTGGAGGCAGCGTGTAGGACTCTGAGCACACATGTTGGAGGCAGCGTGTGGGACTCTGAGCATGTTGGAGGTAGCGTGTGGGACTCTGAGCATGTTGGAGGTAGCGTGTGGGACTCTGAGCATGTTGGAGGTAGCGTGTGGGACTCTGAGCACACACATGTTGGAGGCAGCGTGTAGCGTGTAGGGACTCTGAGCACACACATGTTGGAGGCAGCGTGTGGGACTCTGAGCACACACATGTTGGAGGCAGCGTGTAGCGTGTAGGGACTCTGAGCACACACATGTTGGAGGCAGCGTGTAGCGTGTAGGGACTCTGAGCACACACATGTTGGAGGCAGCGTGTAGCGTGTAGGGACTCTGAGCACACACATGTTGGAGGCAGCGTGTAGGGACTCTGAGCACACACATGTTGGAGGCAGCGTGTAGGGACTCTGAGCACACACATGTTGGAGGCAGCGTGAGGGGACTCGGGAGCACAGCAGTGAAACCACCCTTGATCTCTGTAGAATGGAGCGCTAACAAAGTATTTATACAGCGGAGAGTAAGACCAAACTGGCACTCGCTTTGTACAGATATGGGGTGACTGACTACAGATGGCTCACAATAAACATTAGGTTGTTAGTACAGTAGGTCTTGTTTGAGTCAAGGTAGCTCACAGGCTGATGTAGGTGGGTCTTGTTTGAGTCAAGGTAGCTCACAGCTATAGTATTAGTAGTAGGTCTTGTTTGAGTCAAGGTAGCTCACAGCTATAGTATTAGTAGTAGGTCTTGTTTGAGTCAAGGTAGCTCACAGCTATAGTATTAGTAGGTGGGTCTTGTTTGAGTCAAGGTAGCTCACAGCTATAGTATTAGTAGGTAGGTCTTGTTTGAGTCAAGGTAGCTCACAGGCTGATGTATTAGTAGGTAGGTCTTGTTTGAGTCAAGGTAGCTCACAGGCTGATGTATTAGTAGGTAGGTCTTGTTTGAGTCAAGGTAGCTCACAGGCTATAGTATTAGTACAGTAGGTCTTGTTTGAGTCAAGGTAGCTCACAGGCTGATGTATTAGTAGGTAGGTCTTGTTTGAGTCAAGGTAGGGGAGAGAATAGAATAGAAGTACTTTATTGATCCCGAGGGAAATTCAGAACTACAGATCGCTCACAATAAACATTTAGGTCGTCAAAAATAAGAATACAAATACAGTGAAGGGGATATACCTTCGAAAATATGTATATAAATTATAAAAACACACAGCCAAAGATATACAGTCAAATGTACAGGAAGATATATGCAAGAATTTATACTGTTACTCTGGGGTCAGTGAGGCGTTATATAGTCTGATGCTGTTGGAATGAAGGACTGAGGTGTACAGTGTGTGTGTGAAAGTGTACGCTGATGATATTCCACATCACAGCTAGTCGACAAAGATTATCTTTCGTCGAGAACAGCGCCCTAATTATTTCCTTTTAACATCTTGATAATGATGATAAGTCTCCTTAATGGTAAGCCAGCGCTCTCATCATGTACGACGGTGAGTTATGATGAGCTATGGCTAAAATAAGATGGATCTTTATTATTCCCCCCTTGGGGAAATTCTGGGTCTTCTAACGCCTCTGTCTGCTGCTCTTCCTCGCTGGTCCAGGAGAGTTATTCACACGGCCTCCACCACCAGATGTCTACATTCAGACAGTGAACACTGTTGTAGAAACTATGTTATGAATCAAGGTTTACCCTGAGAAATTAGGGAGGCGGGGGTGTTGTTGGCAGCGCTCTCGCCTGCCTTCAAGGAAATTACTCATTGCCTGAATAGCTGTTGCTCATCAGGATAAAAAAAGAAAAAAACGTGTTGAATACAGTATTGAAATGGAGAGTGCTTGGTTTATATAGTTCCACCCTGAACTGACTGAGTATAGTAGGTATTCTGGTAGTAGTAGTAGTAGTCTAAACGTTTACTTTTCACCCAATGGCAAAAGAGAATGCGTTTTTCCACCGACAGCATGAAGAGACTTGCTTCTTAGCAACACCTCGCGGTCGTCATGATAATAGAAGGCTGGTGAGTGATGGGGCTAGTCGGCGTGACTGAACCTGGCCAGGCCGCATACCTGCAGGCCGGGCAGCGCTGTGATCACGTCTGAGGGAGACGCGCCCGCGCAGGCGCAGAGCAGACACCCGCCGTCCTCCAACCGATTAACCCTTTCACTGCCACATAAGGTTAACCCTTTACTATCACGTCGTCGGTAGTGTGACAGTAAAGGGTTAACCTTCTGTAGTGTGGCAGTGAAAGGTTTAACCTTCTGTCGTGTGGCAGTGAAAGGGTTAACCTTCTGTGTATTGTTGCAGTGAAAGGGTTAACGGTTTGCCAGTGTGGCAGTGAAAGGGTTAACATGTGTATTGTCGCAGTGAAAGGGTTAACGGTTTGCTAGTGTGGCAGTGAACGGGTTAAAGCACAGCTATATAGAGCGTGCGCCTGGGGTTGATGATTGAGCGGAGAATTATCGACCGCCGTTGAGCCTTAATCTCGCCGAAGCCACATCCTGTCGATAAAATGCTCATTGAGATATAACGGATGCGCGTCCCGAGAACCGAGAAGCAGACAGGAAGTAAGTACATGTGTATTAATCATGGTAGAATATCCCCCACAGAGTGCTCATACTGGGTACGTATGGAAAAAAAGAGAGTACCAGCTATTCAAGAATCAAGAGGTTTATTTGTCACATATATACCAGGGCATACAGTGAAATGCGGGTGGTCATGCCTGCATCGATTGTGCAAAATACAATAATAAAATAGGCATAGAATAAAAGAAAACAGGTAAGACACAAGATCTGCATGATAAAAAAAAATACATGGCAAGTTCCTGAGAAACTGGTTCCTAAGTACACTACTATACAATATGCAATTTACAATTTTAACTCTTAATGTGTCTAAACTATAATATACTATTCAACTATTATACTATACAATTCAATCCGCTGAGGTTGTCACCTGGGAATTAAAGCCTTCTGCGTTCTGTAATTCCTATAATTTTATTGTACTGTCTCCTGCTTCAAAGGCAATGCGTGGGGTCTTCATGAGTAACAGCCCCCGACCCCCCCCCCCCCCGGGCGGCACTACGAACGGTCAAGGAAATATTGAATTTGGACAGCCACTGTTCACGGAATTCCTCGATCCGCCTCACTTGTAAAATCACTCCAGCACATCACTTGAGATCAATATAAGACAGTTGATTTAGTATAGCTGTGGCACAAGACACATAATCCAGCTTCTTAGAATTCTGAAGAAGTATTAATGATAAAAAAAAAGATGTACTGTATGGCAGGGACGTGCACAGGACTTTAGAAGGGCAGGTGCTCAAAGGCTGAAAAGGGCACTGGTCCTGTGCGCGTGCGAGCCTGAGTTTTGGGGGCCCTTTTTGGGCGGGGGGGGGGGGCTTTTTATGCTTTTTGGGGGGTTTGGGGGATCAAATATTGAATATTGAACTATAATAATCAGTGCAGGAGCTCACTTATCCTTGAAAAGCACTTTTATCACTGACTTAAAAGGCCCATACATCTCCATAAATGTTCAGGGGGGAGGGAATAAGTTATTACATTTTTTCTTTCTTTTATATATAAAAAATATGTGGCATAAAAAGGGCACTTTTTTATGAGGCACAAAAGGGCAGGTGCTCGAGCACCCTTTGGGCTCTATGTGTGCACGTGCCTACTGTATGGTAGCGTAGTTGTAACTGTTTAAAGATTCAGTATAGCCTACAATGGAAATCTTGTTTTTCAATCTCGTTGCATTTTGGAACAGAAGGTGTGTTGATGTAACATGTTAGAACTGTTGCTGTTGGGAAAATGATGACTAAAGCCCTTTTGATATCTACCCCCCTGGTGGAAATCAACAGAGTCAAACCATTTCAGATATCCAATCTGCTTCTTCCGAAATATTGCATAATACACTCTGATTAGCACCACCAGTCACACCTAGAGCTGCTCTGATTGGCCAATCAGTCACATCTCGCTGAGTGAGAGCAGTCCTTAACAGTCAGGTCTAGTCTGTAGTGAATACATCTGAAGTTGAAAAAAATCACACTGCCTGAATTAAAACGTCACTGTACTATATACGTATTTAACTGAATATGTTCCCCTAGCCGGCAGGGAAGGAGAGGATATACGTTAGGCCTTGTAGAAGCATGAACCTGATCTTAAACCTATACCGAAGTCGGCCCATGTCACCCCACTTTTTAGGGACCTGCACTGGCTCCCCTTTGCTGCACGAATCCGCTTCAAGGCCCTCGACCTAGCATATCGTGCAGCAAAGGGAACGGCTCCCGCCTACCTCCGGTCAATGGTCTCTAACTACACACCCTCAAGAGCCCTACACTCTGCATCTTCTGGCCGTCTCAGACCCACTCCTATCCAAGCTCCTGGGGGGTCATCAAAGAGAAGCCGCCTATTCTCAGTCCTTGCCCCACAATGGTGGAACGAACTTCCCACCACAGTTAGGACAGCAGCCGAAACCCGTCCAATCTTTCGCCGTCGACTAAAGAAACACTTCTTCAATCAATACCTGAAATGAATATATATATATATTTTTTTAAATCTAACCCTAACTAACCTTACTGTCATGCACTTGTCCTAATATACTAACACTATATTCTATATACTAGCACTCGACACTTTGATGAACATTGTCACTCAGCTGATAGAGTTGTACCCTTCCTGATGACTTGTCGTACAAAACTTGTAAGTCGCTTTGGATAAAAGCGTTCAGTTAAATGACAAAAATGTAAATGTGAACCTACGGCACATAATTAACCCTTTCACTGCCACACTACCGAACGGTTAACCCTTTAATGGACGACAGTACAGAAGGTTAACCCTTTCACTGCCACACTACAGAAGGTTAACCCTTTACTATCACACTACAGAAGGTTAATATTATTATTATTATTGAATTTAAGTGAATTATTCCAGAAATGCTTATGCAGTGGAGTCACTGACAGCTGTGAGCAGCTCTGAGTGGACTTAACCCTTTCACTGCCACACTACCAAACAGTTAACCCCTTCACTACGACAGTACAGAAGGTTAACCCTTTCACTGCCACACGACAGCAGGTTAACCCTTTCACTACCACACTACAGAAGGTTAACCCTTTATTAACCGTCTGTAGTGTGATAGTAAGGGGTTAACCTTCTGTAGTGTGGCAGTGAAAGGGTTCAAATGTAAGTCGGAATGTTCTCGATTTGAAGAATGATCTCGTGTGAACTATACACAACACGTGTGAGAAAGCTCTTATCTAGGAGTGTGAGGCCGCGGCGTGATTCCTTGCTATTGTGTTTGCAGTTCTTCCAGTGTGTTCCGCGTGACACAGATTGCTGTGGTATTTGTGTCCCGCCGCTGTAATCACTGAGGAAGGGAAGCAGGGGAGGGAGGGACACTGCTTACTCAGCACCGCTGCTCCGGAGCCCAGGGGGAGCTGGTGAGAGGAGAGAGAGAGAGAGAGGGTGTGTGGTGTGGGTGTGTGTGTATATGGGGTGTGGGTGTGTGTATGGGGTGTGTATGGTGTTTGTGGGTGTGTATGTGTATGGGGTGTGTGTGGTGTGTATGGTGTGTGTGTGTCTGTATGTATGTACGGTGTGTCAACTGATTTTAGCAAGGGAAAGAGAGATCATGTGGAGTGTGTGTGTGTGCATGTACAATGTGTGTGTGTGTATGGGGTGTGTGTGTGTATATGGGGTGTGTGGGTGTGTATGGTGTGTGTGTGTCTGTATGTATGTATGTATGTATGTATGTATGTATGTATGTATGTATGTATGTATGTATGTACGGTGTGTGTATATCAACTGATTTTAGCAAGGGAAAGAGAGAGCATGTGGAGTGTGTGTGCATGTACAGTACAATGTGTGTGTGTATGGGGTGTGTGTGTGTGCATGTACAATATGTGTGTACAAAATGTATATTTGTATTGTGGGTATGTATGTATGTATGTATGTATGTATGTATGTACGGTGTGTGTATATCAAGGTTATTATAGTTAAACTTAAACTAAACACTGAAACTAGTTGTGAAAAAACCTTGCAGTTAACTAAATTAAAATAAAATAGACTAGAAAAAACGCAAACTAACTGAAACTATGTTACGTACTTAAAAAAACGAACTAAAATAAAATACAAATATTATGCTGAAAATGTTTTTTAGTTTTAGTCTTTGTCAATTTGGTGTGTTTGTATTACACAATACCTTCTGAACTTCTTAAATATGCCCCTGACAAATACCCCCCATATTATAATAAACAAAACTAAAACTAATACCGTTTCTAATAAAAAACGAAACTGAAACTAAACCATTTTAAACAATAAAAACTAAACTGAAACTAGCAAACCCACTCTGGAAACTAACTGAAACCAAACTGAATTAAAAATAAAAGTTAAAATTTTAATGAAAATAAACGGTATGTGTGTATGTATAAATGGTGTATATATGTGTATACAGTATGTACGGTGTGTGTGTGTGTACAGTATGTATGGTATGTGTGTGTGTGTGTATAGAGTATGTACGGTGTGTGTGTATACAGTATGTATGGTATGTGTGTGTGTGTGTATACAGTATGTATGTGTGTGTATACAGTATGTACGGTGTGTGTGTATACAGTATGTACGGTACTGTGTATACAGTATGTACGGTATGTGTGTGTATACAGTATGTACGGTGTGTGTGTGTGTAGTATGTGTGTGTGTGTGTGTATACAGTATGTACGGTGTGTGTGTATACAGTATGTACGGTGTGTGTGTATACAGTATGTACGGTGTGTGTGTATACAGTATGTGTATGTGTGTGTGTCTGACGGGGAGCAGAGACAGTGCAGAAGCCCATCAGAGCTAACAGCTGCCAGTGACTCTACTGCACAAGTATTTCTGGAATAATTCACTTAAATTCAATAATAATAATAATAACTTTATTTGTATAGCACTTTTCATACAGAAATGGCAGTTCAAAGTGCTTCACAGCAGTAAAAAAAAGAAAAAAAAAACAGGCATAAGCGAGCATAAAAAAGATAGAGAGGTAGCCAGGTAAGGTAAATCACAGTGTTTCACATTAGGATCTAGCATCCCAATAGGCCTCTCTGTTTACGGTTTCATTCAGTAATACAGAGTAAAAAAAAAGTGTGGTTTGATTCAGTTTAAAAATAGGCTAAAAAATAATAAAATAGAACAAAATTGTATAAAAATATACAATAACATTTACAACAGAGCATCGCTCATAACACATAATAGAACAACAGAGCAGTGCATCGCTCTTAACACGTTATATAAACTACTACTAAACCTGGATGGTTTTTGTGTGTTATTGTCTGAGCGGCCAGCGTTGTTAACCTCGTAGTCTCGGGCAGAGCGGTTTAGAATGAATATATTTATTACACTAAGTTGTTTGAACAGATCTAATTGACCTTTTATGACTGTTCCATTGTAAAAGCCAATCCCTTCTAGAATAAATACCCTCTTGACTGTTCCATTGTAAAAAGCCAATCCCTTCTAGAATAAATACCCTCTTGACTGTTCCATTGTAAAAGCCAATCCCTTAGAATAAATGCCATTTTGACTGTAGGGATTTTCTTCCCCTCAGTGCTCACACTCTATTTGTCTATACGGCAGATGTTGAGGGCCGCGGAGAATAATCCTAATCTCACTATTTGGCAGAATGATGTCATCGACATCATGTCGCTCAAATGACATCACTGATGCTGTCTTTTACTTTCAGCTACGGTATCGTGGCTTATGGGCCTGGCCTGTTTGAATTTGAACCAGATCTCTATCGATCCTCTTAAACTGATTAGTCGGGGGGAAAAAAGACATTTGACACGACACTGTTTATATTGAGACAAGCAAATACCCTTTAGCCATGGCTTCACAGAGCTATCCATGCACTGCACTGGAATGTTGTGTGCGTTACCGTGCCTATGATTTCATTTCCTGTCGTGTGGGAATACTGTCTAATTCCCTGAACCCATGAATCACATCTAAAGCCATTTGCATTACTCCCTCTACCCCCATATTAGTAATGGAACATGCCTGCATCCCAAGTTAGAACCAGCCTGGACTCACTCTCACAAATAGAAAGGCAGGATACTAAGAATAGTATAACTATGTCATATTGTTTGACACGTTACAATTGCTTTCAAAAAAGCAACACAATTACCACAATTTATTGTAATAAATGCCTTGTAAAATGCCTTGTCTTTCGATTTGTAGCCTAATCCTTTAAGTTTTTAATCGTTTTTTTAAATGATTATTATTTCCTTTTTACACCATCCATCAAGTCATGTTCTTTTTGCCCTTATCTGTCCAGGAAGTGTCTTATCAGATCTCCTCAGGAAGTTACTTCAGATATAGGATGTTGTTTTCAAGACAAGCCCCACAACCCTCCTATTTCCACTGAAACATACATGAAACCCCACAACCCTCCCTATATCTATTGAAACATAGTAAATTAAACCCTGCAACCCTCCCTATATCTATTGAAACATAGTAAATTAAACCCTGCAACCCTCCCTATATCTATTGAAACATAGTAAATTAAACCCTGCAACCCTCCCTATATCTACTGAAACTTACATGAAACCCCACAACCCTCGCTATATCTACTGAAACATAGTAAATTAAACCCTGCAAACCTCGCTATATTCACTGAAACATAGTAAATTAAACCCTCCAACGCTCCCTATATCTACTGAAACGTACATGAAACCCCACAACACTCCCTATATCTACTGAAACGTACATGAAACCCCACAACACTCCCTATATCTACTGAAACGTACATGAAACCCCACAACACTCCCTATATCTACTGAAACGTACATGAAACCCCACAACACTCCCTATATCTACTGAAACGTACATGAAACCCCACAACACTCCCTATATCTACTGAAACGTATACATGAAACCCCACAACACTCCCTATATCTACTGAAACGTATACATGAAACCCCACAACTCTCCCTATATCTACTGAAACGTACATGAAACCCCACAACACTCCCTATATCTACTGAAACGTATACATGAAACCCCACAACACTCCCTATATCTACTGAAACGTATACATGAAACCCCACAACACTCCCTATATCTACTGAAACGTATACATGAAACCCCACAACACTCCCTATATCTACTGAAACGTATACATGAAACCCCACAACTCTCCCTATATCTACTGAAACTTACATGAAACCCCACAACCCTCGCTATATTCACTGAAACATAGTAAATTAAACCCTCCAACGCTCCCTATATCTACTGAAACGTACATGAAACCCCACAACACTCCCTATATCTACTGAAACGTACATGAAACCCCACAACACTCCCTATATCTACTGAAACGTACATGAAACCCCACAACACTCCCTATATCTACTGAAACGTACATGAAACCCCACAACACTCCCTATATCTACTGAAACGTACATGAAACCCCACAACACTCCCTATATCTACTGAAACGTACATGAAACCCCACAACACTCCCTATATCTACTGAAACGTATACATGAAACCCCACAACACTCCCTATATCTACTGAAACGTATACATGAAACCCCACAACTCTCCCTATATCTACTGAAACATACATGAAACCCCACAACACTCCCTATATCTACTGAAACGTATACATGAAACCCCACAACACTCCCTATATCTACTGAAACGTATACATGAAACCCCACAACACTCCCTATATCTACTGAAACGTATACATGAAACCCCACAACACTCCCTATATCTACTGAAACGTATACATGAAACCCCACAACACTCCCTATATCTACTGAAACGTACATGAAACCCCACAACACTCCCTATATCTACTGAAACGTATACATGAAACCCCACAACACTCCCTATATCTACTGAAACGTATACATGAAACCCCACAACACTCCCTATATCTACTGAAACGTATACATGAAACCCCACAACACTCCCTATATCTACTGAAACGTATACATGAACCCCCACAACACTCCCTATATCTACTGAAACGTACATGAAACCCCACAACTCTCCCTATATCTACTGAAACGTACATGAAACCCCACAACACTCCCTATATCTACTGAAACGTATACATGAAACCTCACAACACTCCCTATATCTACTGAAACGTACATGAAACCCCACAACACTCCCTATATCTACTGAAACGTATACATGAAACCCCACAACACTCCCTATATCTACTGAAACGTACATGAAACCCCACAACACTCCCTATATCTACTGAAACGTACATGAAACCCCACAACACTCCCTATATCTACTGAAACGTATACATGAAACCCCACAACACTCCCTATATCTACTGAAACGTATACATGAAACCCCACAACTCTCCCTATATCTACTGAAACGTACATGAAACCCCACAACACTCCTTATATCTACTGAAACGTATACATGAAACCCCACAACACTCCCTATATCTACTGAAACGTATACATGAAACCCCACAACACTCCCTATATCTACTGAAACGTATACATGAAACCCCACAACACTCCCTATATCTACTGAAACGTATACATGAAACCCCACAACACTCCCTATATCTACTGAAACGTACATGAAACCCCACAACACTCCCTATATCTACTGAAACGTATACATGAAACCCCACAACACTCCCTATATCTACTGAAACGTATACATGAAACCCCACAACACTCCCTATATCTACTGAAACGTATACATGAAACCCCACAACACTCCCTATATCTACTGAAACGTACATGAAACCCCACAACTCTCCCTATATCTACTGAAACGTACATGAAACCCCACAACACTCCCTATATCTACTGAAACGTATACATGAAACCCCACAACACTCCCTATATCTACTGAAACGTATACATGAAACCCCACAACACTCCCTATATCTACTGAAACGTACATGAAACCCCACAACACTCCCTATATCTACTGAAACGTATACATGAAACCCCACAACTCTCCCTATATCTACTGAAACGTATACATGAAACCCCACAACTCTCCCTATATCTACTGAAACGTATACATGAAACCCCACAACACTCCCTATATCTACTGAAACGTATACATGAAACCCCACAACACTCCCTATATCTACTGAAACATACATGAAACCCCACAACACTCCCTATATCTACTGAAACGTATACATGAAACCCCACAACACTCCCTATATCTACTGAAACGTATACATGAAACCCCACAACACTCCCTATATCTACTGAAACGTACATGAAACCCCACAACACTCCCTATATCTACTGAAACGTACATGAAACCCCACAACACTCCCTATATCTACTGAAACGTACATGAAACCCCACAACACTCCCTATATCTACTGAAACGTACATGAAACCCCACAACACTCCCTATATCTACTGAAACGTATACATGAAACCCCACAACACTCCCTATATCTACTGAAACGTATACATGAAACCCCACAACTCTCCCTATATCTACTGAAACGTATACATGAAACCCCACAACACTCCCTATATCTACTGAAACGTACATGAAACCCCACAACTCTCCCTATAGCCGCCATTAGATCATTTGAATACCTTGCTATTGAGCTCAAAGCTGAACTGTCTTTGCTCATCATTACATTATACAGACTACCAAAATACTCATCACTATTTCCACAGGAGTTTATCTCAGTTGGAATATTCATACTAATAAGAAGAACTATAAGAAGGCTATTGAGCTTATCAACCTACTGGACAGCTTTGAGCTTATTAACCTACTGGACAGCTTTGAGTTTATCAACCTACTGGACAGCTTTGAGCTTATCAACCTACTGGACAGCTTTGAGCTTATCAACCTACTGGACAGCTTTGAGCTCATTAACCTACTGGACAGCTTTGAGCTCACACAACATGTAAATTAACGAATTAATCTTTCTTCATTTAGAACATGATTTAAAAACAAAGAATAAAAAAAGACAAACAACGAAAAATATACATATCACTGTTCGAAAAGGAGTAGGAAGAAGCCTAAGCTTATCATGCCCTACCCCTATCCGCCACTTTCAAGTGGAAACATGAATTAATACTTAAATTATATAATGGAGAATATCCACATTGCCAATAATTCTTCATTCTTAACATTGAAAACAACATTAACCCTTATGTGGTGTTAGGGTCTCCAGCGACCCGTTTCAAGGTTATAATATGTAATAACTACATGTAGTTGATTTTATTAGAACAAGGCTTTATGATATCCTCCACAACACATATATAAGCACAGCAAAACTATGTTTCACCATTTTGAAAATTCTGAAGGTATCTGCAGAAAAAAAGGTATGACTGTGGTGTTAGGGTCATTCTTGACCCGGCAAGGTAAAACTATACTAGAAAAATACAAAATATAAATAAATACAATAATAATAAATATACTAAACTTTTTTTCAGAAGTTATATTCTAATATTGTTCTATTATAGTCAGAAAACATTATTATCTATGGGTTTCACATTTAGTATATTATGATTGAACAACCTCATTTTCATCTTAAAAATAAGGGACATGATGTGTCTCTGGGGCCATAAAATCAAA
Organism: Notolepis coatsorum; assembly: GCF_963971535.1. Taxonomy (NCBI): domain Eukaryota; kingdom Metazoa; phylum Chordata; class Actinopteri; order Aulopiformes; family Paralepididae; genus Notolepis; species Notolepis coatsorum. Next base: position 107,447,323 of record NC_140181.1, on the reverse strand, counting down.
TTACAATGGGATTATATGGTTATGAATGCATATAATGTTAGTTAGGATGTAGTATTATATTGGGTGAAACTCCTTTCTTTTTAGTGGTCAGGACTGAGTTAGACCCGGGTCAACATTGACCTGCTAACAACGGTCAGTGGTGCCAATTCCTAACACAACATGAGGGTTAAATAAATAAATAAGATCAGTATCCATAATGTAGTGCAAAAGAAAAAGAAAAAGAAAACAATAGCTTAGAAATGTACCCACTCATCAACGTGGTAACACTCTAGAGTTAGTGATTGATTGATTGAAAACTTTATTAACAGATTGTAGAATGGGTATAATACAGTACAGCTCAATACAAAACAAACTGCTAAGAGGATGCAGACCAGAGAAAGACTTTTGTCTTGTTTACATCGGGGTCCCCCATTTTCAATTAATCATGACATTTATGACATACACGACAAACAGATATACAGAACTGTGTAGTAAAGAGAGATCATAAAAAATATATACATTCGAAGGGGAAGAAACTGTACATTGGTGGGTGGGGGGGATTTGGACATTTACCGGGCCAGTTTCGAATTGCAGCCACCCGTAGGTGCTCTTTGATGGCGGTTTTGAAGCAGGGTAGGGATTCACATTATTTTACAGCTGTTGGTAGGGCGTTCCACATTATTGCATAATTGCGAAACGTGTTTAGTCCTTTGTTTGAGCCGAATCTGGGTTGAAAAACATGATTTGTGGAGCTCCCTCTGGTGTTGTGGGCGTGGAATTCACTGACCTTTGGGAAGTATTTCGACATGTACATGGGTATCTTAGTGATAAGATGTGCAGGGGTGAGGACGGTGGGTTCTAGGAGTAAGGCCAACAAGGTTGAACATTGACAAAGTCTCAGTAATCAAATTACCTACAGTATATCTGACCATCACTGTGTCTGTAGTCAGACGAAGGGTTCTATATGACATGGCAGAGCAAAAGTTCTCTAATATCATGAGACTATCTAAACCATCCAGCCTGGACGCGTCTATACTTTCCACAACAAACTTGTGTTTCCGCGTTCGAGTTTTGCGCTCTGATTGGCCAGGTCATGTGACAAGTGCACCAATCGTGGCACGGCAAGTTCTGCGCCTATTTCCGGGTCGAACAGCCTGCAAACTACCTAACGCCCTAGTTTATTACTGGTTAAGCTTAGGCGACTCTTTCGCAGTTGGTTAAGGTTAGAGTTTGGAATCAGGGCTGGTGTTCTATCGCCCTGCTCTAAGACAAACTCTAACCTTAACCAACTTTGAAAGAGCGCCTAAGCTTAACCATCCAAAAACGTGCGGTCCCACGATTGGGCGTACATGTCACATGACCTGGCCAATCAGAGACGCGGAAACACTAACTCTGTTGTGGAAAATATTCAGGCAGCCTGGACTGTTCTTTAAACTGCATGGTTGAAAATCTCAACAACACCTTATCATTTACACTGGATGCTGTCGCTGACAAACTGACTAAATCTCCCCGTGGTTAAATAATAGCAGAGAATCTGTAGAGCTGCTGAGTGAAAATGGAGGAAAACTAAGCGCACAGTTCACTGCGATATATATAAGGATTAAGGAAGCCATGACTGCCTATAACAAAGCAATACGGGTGGCAAGAAAGGAAAGGAAAGTTATCACAGAGAATGCAGGAAACGCTAGAATATTATTCTCTGCCATTGACCATGCTACTCAATACTGCCACCCCCACAGTCATCTGCATCAAAATGTGAATACTTTTTTAGATTTTTTTTTTTTTTTACTTGCTTTATTCTTCAATAACAAAATAAGATCAATCAGAACCAGCATTATCCCTGATGCAAACAGAAAATGGGTTAGGGATGGTGTGTTGATGTTTCAGCAATTGCAAACACAATTTAACGATAGGTTATGACTATAACCAAGTTCTGTTAATTAGGGGTGACGCTTGGCATCACTCATGCACTCCCTCGCGTACGTGCACGCGCACTGAATAAATTCCACAAATGTACCTTTAATACCAGTATTAGTCTGACCACACCCCTCATCAGCTTACCTTCATAAGCAGGTGTGTGGTCACCTGCTCTCCTCCTACCCAAGCTTTCACCACAAGGTGAGATCAAGGGCTGCAGCGGCGTCGGATGCCAAGCGTCACCCCTAATTAACAGAACTTGGTTATAGTCATAACCTATCGTTCTGTATCATTAGGGGATCCGCTTGGCATCACTCATGCACACAGGGAGGCCAAGCGGAGCCACTGGCCGACAAATACACCCCGCTGAAGGCCCCCCACAACCAACAGAACAGGGAGGGCCGAGCCCCCCCGACCCCCCCTAATGGAGGGCACCCCCCCTATTAGAGGTTTCCCGGGAGGGCGACGGACCCGACCGTGCGAAGAGGCACTCAAGCAACTCAACGCACAGGGTGAGCAGACCGTGGCTTGACCCCACGACTACACACACGCACAACCCGCATGCCACCCGGGAACGAACGGAGGGAAACAACCTCGTTACTGCCCCTAGAATCACGGGGTCAAGGGCAAACAGGCTGTTAACCCTAGCCTGGAGACTGCGGACGAGACAGGCGCCAGAAAAGACAGCTGAACACAGCCGCCCCGGCGGAAGGGGCGTATGCTGGCGTAGTTGCATGACCAAGGCTCCATCTAAAAAAAACCCACCCAGAGGGGTCGAGGCAGAGAAGGCTGACACGATTGGCAGACGTCATGAACGTGCAGGGGCACCCTCAACCGGTTAACCCGGGAGTTGACACTGCAGCAACACACCAGAGAACCAACCACCCAGGCGTCACCCCATGCAGTGGTTGGTCCTATAACCCCTCAGGAAAAAAACCCAAAACACACCTGCGCTGTCGCAGCCCGTGTTCCAGTTTCCAAAAGGGTTATCCCGGGCCTACGGGTCAACGAAAACATTACTTCGGACCGGGCCCGGTGATACGGGGAGCACAGGGTCCCCCGAGGAGGTCAAGACCACCCCAACAGGCCCCTCTTCGCCATGCGTAAGAGAAGAGCGTAAGAATGGAAAACCAGCCCCAGCACCCCGTACTTGGTATTCCCAGGAGGTCACCCAACCAAGTACTAACCAAGACCAACCTGCATGGCGGCCGAGATCCGACGAGATCGGGCGCGTACAGGTTGGCACGGCCGTAAGCCATTACGACAGAGTAGAATACAATGTACCCAACAAGGGTTCCATAGCGCTCAACCCTGTGACACCCGGACCGACCTAGCATTTTTCCCCCTGAAAAAACCCAAGTCCCTCAGGGTACCAGAACAGCAGATCTGCATCCCCGGCGGACAACGGGTCCAACTGATCCGGACCAGCGCGACCAGAACCAGTCCCGTGCCCTAACCACGCCGACATGCCAACTCCAGGAGAAGGGGCAGATATGCGTGTTGATCTTAAACATAAAAAGAAGGCGCCACTCAGACGTTCCGGTGCGAACCGCGCCCGGCAGCCCACCCCCAGGGTGTGAGACCCTTCCACATATGTTCAGATCCATTCCGTTATCATCCCCTGATATGAACGAGAACCCGTCGACAACCACACAGGGCGTCGGAAGAGGAAAAACCCCCATCCCGATTGCTCTATAAAAACGCTGTTTTAACCCCAAGCAATCAAGGCGCGCCAGTCAGTTACCTAATATCCAACAGAACATCCTGAGTTAGCACTATGTGTGCGTTGGGCATATCCACATCAATAATAGGCAATTTAGACCATCTTATTGAATCCCCAAGACGCCCAGGGGAACGACAAGAGGGCGGGATGCAACCAACTCCATGAATGAATGAATGAAAACTTTAACCAACAGATTGCAGAAAGGGTACAACATAGTACGGCTCAATACACACAATCGGTAAGGGAAGGCAGACCTGAGAAAGACGTTAGTCTTGTTTCCATCAGGGGCCCCCATTTCCAATTCATCTAGACACATCCAACTCTTTATAATAATAAAGAAGAAGCATCACCCGTATGAACCCAACTGCACAGCTGGGAGTAAAAAACCCGTTTTCACATGATTTTACATCCAGTCACTCTTTTTTAATCAGAGAGTAAAGACTAGACCCTCCCAGAAAACCTTCCCACACGAGTGGTAGTCATGAGAAAGACATGCCAACTGTGAGTCACGTGACCAACTGACTCAAGTTTACACATAAATCGAGCGCAGCAGACCCGTGAGCCCTACGCTCTAACTCGACACCTTAAGACACCGTAACTCATGGAAGGCGTCGCCATAGCAACACCGCTATGACGGGGGGGAATTCTGCCGGCTCCTCTCTGTAATAGGAGTTGGCAGGATAACCCTCCCCCCCCCCCCCCCCCCTGCCAAGACGTCTCACCGGCTCGGCCCTGACTGGCTCAGCAGAAGAGATAAAAATCCCCTAAACCAATCAAGTGGGAAGGAGGGGTTTATTCGACACCCCCTCACAAAAAACCCTTCGTTCCCTACACACAGAAACAACCGTAGCCATTTTGAAAACCTCCGGTAGAATGCTAATGTATAGCGTAAGCTAATACAATGCCCGCTACCCACAAAATGTGAACAGGATTTACAACAAAAACAAGTCGCATGTGTGTGAATCCTACACCTGTCGTACATAGCAAAAAACGCTGACCGAGAGTAACGGCTAGGCCGTGGAACGTGTGTGTACGAGTATTACTGCAACTAAGAACACAGCATTGTGAGACACATATACTTAGTTCAAGCAATGGAATAACACCAGTTTCTACCTGCATGTGGAGCGTCAGGCTAATAGAACCTATTACTGAGTGTATGTTGCAGACCTTGCTTAATCTCGTAACACAACACGACTCATCTCACAACGTAAAAGTGCAGATTCATATTTACACAACCCCACCATATGATTTGTTGAAGAAACACACAGTTTGTTTGGCCAAAACATAGTCCCCCTTATGTCGGGGAACTTTTTATTATCCACAAAATCATAGAGGGGCCGGGGAGGGTGTAAAGGAGAGGGGACACAGAGGGGAAAAGTCACTCTCAGCGGCGTCTGCCACCTCGCGCCGCTCGAGTCTTGCCACCCCGAGGAGCCCCGGAGGGACGGTAGGTTACTGTCTGCTGGTCACGACGTTCCCTACCGTCTCCTCCGGTCGTGGATGGGCCGGCGGTAGCAGAAGCGCCATCTCTTCTCCTGGCCTTCTTGGAGGGGCCAGCAGCGGCGGCGGAGGCAGTGGTAGGGACGACGGAGACAGCTCGACGTCGTGGAAGCCTTCTGACTCCACCGGCAAGGACGGGAGGCGGAAAATGGGGTTGGAGGATGGATCTCTCCTCTGCCATCTCTCTGCATGTTGAGGTCATCAACCGCAGGGCCTTCCCGAACAGACCAGCGTCGGAGAGGGCGGCCGTCAGAAGAGGGGCTCTCTTCCGTTCTGGCACACGGGCCTGCTCCAGCCAAAGATGATGCTGGCCCAGGGTGGCCAGGGCGCGCACTTTCCCCATGGCTATGGCCAGCACCTGGGAAAGGTGCAGGACAGCTCCTGCCGCCTGGGTGATCTGATCGCATTTTACCTCGTTCAGATCCGTGCCGCCCGTCATAATCCCCGATACAAATCTAGCCAGGTGGGCGATGTTAGACGCCGCAGCCATCGATTGTGTACCAGCGATGAATGACTGGTCACCCCAATATGCCAATCGCCTAGCCGATTTACCCTGGAGGACCGGCTTGCATAAGGGTTCCCACACCATATCCGGACAGAGGAGAGCGGCCATCGGACTATCAAGCCGAGGCACGCCCTCCCCCATACTTTTGACTAACCCTGACACCCGCGTAACTGGTACGTAGGCGGGGGTTAGTCCCATGATGTTGGCAACCGCCTGACCCTGACGGACATAGGCCCCCATTGAGGGGAAAAATGGGTAAACAACGTCCTGTATGCTCTATGAATTAACAAGTTGTTAATACTGTATCATTAGCTGTATGCTCTATGAATTAACAAGTTGTCAATACTGTATCCATTAGCTGTATGTTCTATGAATTAACAAGTTGTTAATACTGTATCATTAGCTGTATGCTCTATGAATTAACAAGTTGTCAATACTGTATCCATTAGCTGTATGTTCTATGAATTAACAAGTTGTTAATACTGTATCATTAGCTGTATGCTCTATGAGTTAATAGCCTAGCTGCAGAGGAGCTAACACTGGACTGATGTGGTCTCTTCAAGTTCAAGTTCAAGTTCTTTAATAGTTGTCATACAGAAGTACAGAATACTTTCATACAAAATGCTTCTTACTGTTACGCTCCAGAGACTGTGCTAGACAAGATAGTATCAAATAACATAATAACATAATATAGCATGAATTTAGAAGAAGAAAAATGAGGTCACAGTGTTCGGTATAGACATATGTACAATGTTCTGAGTTACCATATAATATACAATACACAATACTATGCAGTGTACTAATGTACAGTACTATCTAGTGCAAAGCAGAAATGGGATGAGGTACAATTTTAGGTACAATTTACAGTAAGGTGTACGAGTTGTAGTGCAATCCTTCATCCATAAATATAAAGTGTGGGGAGTGGGTGCTACAGTGTGTTTGTTTAAAGTGGGTGTGTGCTATAAAGTGTGTGGAGTGGGTGCTACAGTGTGTTTGTTTAAAGTGAGTGTGTGCGTGTGGATGTGTGTGCTATGTGCGTTTGGTGGTTGTTGTTGTTGTGTAGTGTTCATTCATTGTTCGTTTAGCAGCCTGATGGCCTGGGGATAGAAGCTTCTTCTGAGTCTTTCTGTGCTCGCCTTGAGACTCCGGTATCGCTTGCCTGACCGCAGCAGTTCAAAGAGGCAGTTGTTCGGGTGACTGGAGTCTTTAATGATTCTCTTAGCCTTGCCCTTGCAACGCTTGTAGTAAATGTTCTGGAGGGTGGGGAGCCCCCCTCCAATTGTGCGTTCGGCTGAACGTGTCACTCTTTGTAGTCTGCTTCGGTCTTGTGCAGTGCTATTCCCAAACCAGGAGGTGATGTTGCCGGTCAAGATGCTCTCTATTGTACATGAGTAGAAGTTCTTAAGGATCTTCTGGCTGACTTGGAACTTCCTTAGGCGCCTGAGGAAGTAGAGGCGTTGTCGTGCCTTCTTCACAACACTGTCAATGTGTGTGGTCCATGTCAAGTCCTCGGATATGTAGGCTCCGAGGTACTTAAAGCTGTTGACTCTCTCAACCGGTGCCCCGTCGATGCTGAGGGGGCTGTAGTCCTTGACCCCCGACCTCCTGAAGTCCACAATCATCTCCTTTGTTTTGCTGACGTTCAGGGAGAGGCTGTTTTCCTGGCACCATCCCGCCAGGACCTTGACCTCTTCCAGGTAGGCCCTCTCGTCGTTGGCAGAGATCAGGCCCACCACCACTGTGTCGTCACCAAATTTGATGATTGTATTGCTACTCCGCTGAGCCACACAGTCGTGTGTGTACAGGGAGTAGAGGAGGGGACTCAGAACACAGCCCTGGGGGGCCCCTATGTTGAGGGTGATGGATGAGGAGGTGCAGTTGCCTGCTCTCACCACCTGGGGTCTGCCAGTCAGGAAGTCCAAGACCCACTGGCAGAGGTCATAGCCCAAGCCCAGGTCCCTGAGCTTGGCTATGAGTATGGAGGGGACTATGGTATTGAATGCCGAGCTGTAGTCGATGAATAGCATTCTCACATAGTTCCCCTGCCTCTTGTCCAGGTGTGATGCTGCTGTGTGCAGCACATGGGCTATGGCGTCCTCCGTGGACCTGTTGGGGCGGTATGCAAATTGCAGGGGGTCCATGTTGATGGGGAGGGAGGAGCAGATGTAGCCCTTTACTAGCTTCTCAAAGCACTTCATGGCTATGGAGGTGAGAGCTACAGGGCGGTAGTCGTTGAGGCAAGCAGGCTTGGATTTTTTGGGTACAGGGATAATAGTGGACTTCTTCAGGCAGGTGGGGATGACAGCCTGTTCTAAGGACAGGTTAAATATGTCAGTGAATACTGGGGCCAGTTGGTCGGCACAGACTTTTAGGACGCGGCCGGGGATGCCGTCCGGACCTGCTGCCTTCCTGATATTCACTTTTTTAAAGGTCCGCCTCACCTCATGCTCTGTTACCCTGAACACTGCGCCTCCATCAGCAGCCGACCCCCCCCCCCCATTGCCGAGGCTTGTGAGCTGGTGTTGTTATTACCAGCATCAAACCTCGCATAGAAGGTATTGAGGTCATTTGCTAAGGAGATGTCACTGTTCAGTTTGAGGGAGGCGCCTTTGTAGTCTGTCATCGTTTTGAGCCCCTGCCACATAGCTCTAGAGTCAGCTTGTTCAAACTGGAGTTCAATTTTATCCCTGTAGCGCCGTTTGGCCTCTGACACTGTCCTCCTTACGTTGTATCGCGCCACCTTGTGGTCATTCATGTTGCCTGCCACTAGGCCGTCGTTGTATGCTTTGGTGCGCTCTCTCAGGGCTTCACGGACGGATTTGTCTACCCAGGGTTTTTGATTGGGTAAACTTTCATTTTGGTAGTGGGGATTGTTTCTTTCACCCTAGTACAAACATAGTCCAGCACTGTTTCCGTGTAGACATTAATGTTATCTGTGTCGCGGAACACATTCCAGTCTGTGTAGTGAAACACTGACCGGAGCGTCTCCTCTGACGTCAAATCCCATTTCTGCACCTCTCGCGAGACTACAGGAGTACTTTTAATTCTCTGTTTGTACTTTGGTGAAAGAAAGATGGACGCGTGATCTGATTTACCAAAGCCACTATCAGAATGAGCCTTGTAGCCACCTTTAAATTGCGTGTAACAGTGATCTAGGATGTTACCGCCTCTGGTGTTGCAAGTCACATGCTGATAGAAGTCAGGCAGTACCTTTCTCAGATTGGCGCTATTGAAATCTCCCAGCACTAAAATGGCGGCGTTAACATTCGCCACTTGTATTCTATTTACCTCGTCGTGGAGTCTGGAGAGCGCAACCTTGTTGCTGGCTTGCGGTGGAATATACACTCCGATCAGGACGATCGCCGTTAACTCCCTCGGGAGGAAGAAAGGACGACACTTGATGGTTATATATTCCAGTTCTGGGGAGCAGTGGTTGGATAATTCCTTCACGTTAGTTGGATCGCTCCAATTTTTGTTAAACAAAACTCCTCTTGGTTCAAAACTCCTCTTGGTTCTATTTCATTATGGCTTTCGCTCAGCATCATCTGCACTGTACTTCACTTCGTGCACGTGCACTGAATAAAAAATTCCACCATGTACCTTTACATCCCAACATTCATCTGGCCACACCCCCATCCGCTTACCTTCATAAGCAGGTGCGTGGTCACCTACTCGCCTCCTTCTTCACTTTCACCACAAGGAAGTGCCTTCGGTAGATCACCACTTGACGAGGTTGTTAGTAGAAGAAAGTTGGAAAACAAAAGAACGGGAAGATACGTTGACATCATATCTTTATTTTCTCTCTCACTATTTCGAGAAAATACGGCGATATTGTCTTCGTTACTGGAGTGTTTGGAAGATGATGATCATTCTGACCTTCAACGGCTTTTTCGTATTAGGAGCTCACGCCGCTGACATGCTCCCCAGCTACAGTCCTCCTTGCTGCGGCTGGATGGGGTTGCCCTCCGGCCACACAGCTGGACTGTGGGAAGCACGGACTGTTGTGAGAAGCGGTTGTTTCCAGGATGGGGTACGTACTGTTTTGCTTGCAAGCTCTGGTTGTTGTTGATGCTGTGGGGGTTAGCTGACAATTTTACGAAACGCCGACTCCAGACTGGGGTCCTCTGCTCGGCTTAAACGGCGGTCGGAGGATCTTGGTCTGACGCCCATGATGGTCAATCTAGTGGGCCGCGACCAGGACCTGGTGAACCCAGGGTTCTCGAGCGGATGCTTCTCTGTCCCATGCAGGCCCCACCTTTCACATAAAAATGAAAGTACACCCTAACGAGGAAATGTGGGCATAGGATCTTCTTTATCGGGAGTTCCATGCTCAAAGTCGGCTGCAGTGATTTATTTTGCACCTAATCTCAAACATGATCCCAAAGGTCTACACATGGTTCTGTATGAATTCATTTGGTTTATTATCAGTTATTGAGAGTTAATCATTTTGAATTATGCCCAGTGATGGCATTGGAAGACGCTGAACGATCCATATTGCAATTTCTTTCATCCACACCATTTCATGGATCTGTGATTAAACACAACACAAGGATTCCTCCGATGTCATCACTGGAGGACATACTCAAATGAGCTCTTAATAACCCTCAAAGTAAATTCATGTGTACAAAACCGTTTTTCGTGTTTAGAATAGAATAGAATGAATAGAATAGAATAGAATAAAATAGAATAGAATAGAATAGAATAGAATAGAATAGAATAGAATAGAATAGAATAGAATAGAAATACTTGAATCATCCAGAGGGAAATTTGGCACTACAAATCGCTCACAGTAAACATTTAGGTAGAAAAACAATTAGTCACGAATAAGAATAAAAAATAAGCCTAAGAATAAAGAATAAAATAATAATAATAAATTATAATTATTTATCCCAATTTCTTTTTAATTTTGGGATACATGTGAGATTCTGTGCATAATAAATCACTGTTGTCTTTTGTGGTGATAGCGCCCCTTTTTAAAGAAAGCATCAAAAAACTCAACAGTTTTCAAGGTAGAATGTGAACATTCCTTGGGTCTAGTAGTAGTTAGACCCAACACAAAGCAAAGGTCACCTCTCCTGCCTGTGCATGTATACACACACACAGACTCCAGAAGGGCCCGGTTCTGTCCTGCCTGTGCGTGTATACACACTAGGGCTGACCCCTATTAGTCAAATAGTCGACTAATCGATCGAAAGGAGCCGTAGTCGACTGCCAACCTCTTAGTCGAATGCAAAAAATAAAAATATCTATAAGAATTTTTTTTTTATTTTTTTTTAATTTTTATATGTTTTTTTATCATTCTTTCCAAAAAAAGAGGCCTAGAAGCGTGGCTAACGCTAATGGCACGCATACCAGAAGCTAACTGCCTAAGAAAATGGGCACTGAGGCACTGAAAGAGGATTTCACCGTCTAATGAACACACTATACTAGACAAATATCAAGATGTATCCATCAGTGGACCAATTGCATGCTTTTGCAGAAGACAAGAAGCCTTCCGTCGACTCCTTCACACATTAAGCACCCCCACAGCCCAAATGGAATGAAGAAAAAAGAAAAAAAAATATTATAATTTTTTTATTTTAATTTGAATTTTTTGTCGACTAATAGTCGACTATCGGACAGCCCTAATACACACACACAGACTCCAGATGGCCCGGTTCTGTCCTGCCTGTGAGTGTACACACACACAAATAATAATAATAATAATAATAATAATAATAATAATAATAATAAATTGGATTTGAAGAGAGAAGCGCCTTTCTCGGACTCAAGGACGCTGTACAAGGAGAGAGAAGCTATATAAAAGAAAGGGTAGATACAAATTTGAAAAAATATTAATATATGTGTATAGTAACAACAGGAAAAAAACAAAACAAACAAGATAAAAAAGGAAGCAAGGTGCTGTCCAATTGGATAAGCGGTAACAAGAGAATTAACAAAAACAAAAACTAAAAACTAAAACAAAACAAACAAACAACAAAAACAACGGGATCTGTGGCTTAACCCTTTCACTGCCGCGCTACCAAGCGGTTAACCCTTTTCACTGCGACAATACACAGAAGGTTAACCCTTTCACTGCCACACGACAGCTGGTTAACCCGGCGACCGTTGGTAGTGTGATAGTAAAGGGTTAACCTAACCTTCTGTCGTGTGGCAGTGAAAGGGTTAAAAGAAAATAGTCAGGGGGTGGGCTACTTGGGAGCACACAGACTCCAGAAGGCCCGCTGGGAGCCGTCATGTTGGCTGGTATCCCACACATGCAAGGCCATATGTTGCTTACAGTGTACTGTAGGACTGCTGAGTGAGGCCAAACCAGAGCGTCTGCGTGCCTCAGAACCTGGGCTTCTACAGCCCCAGTGACCATAACAATGATGTCATCCCACCAAGGTCAGGGATTTCCTAGTGCCTTTGCCAAAGCCAACCTTAGACCGTATGATAGCATGTGATAGCAACAGTGCTGTATATATACCCCACATATGTACATTTATATTTACAGAATATAAATATATATATAAAGCTAAAAGAAGAATACCTTCAAAAGAAGTTTTTTTTAATTGCACAACGCGTTTCGCTTCTTCACCTGAGGAAGCAGAAGCGAAACGCGTTGTGCAATAAAAAAAAAAAAGCTAAAACCAGTCCTGAGGAGTGTGCGGCCCCAATTCTTTCTTTTGAAGGTATTCTTCTTTTAGCTTTATATATCTCTCTTGCGCTGACCTGCACCTCCAGTCGGGGTCCAACTAGATGTGCACGAGTCTTATTTAGTTTAATATATATATCTATATATATATACACACATACATACTCATATCTGTCTGAATATACCTGCATATAATTGTTTATTTTTTATTTAACCAGGTTTGTCCCAGTTGAGATCCAGGATCTCTTTTACAAGGGAGACCTGGCCAAGAATAATCCTTCTATATACCTACTTATACACCTGCATGTAACTCATATAACTCTGTATGATAGCATGTACAACAGTGCTGTTTAAACCACATATATACATTTATATTTACAGCATATATACAGTATATATATATATATATATATACATACCCATATCTGTTTGAATACCTGCATATAATCCTTCTATATATACCGACTTATACACCTGCATATGACCCATATAACCCTGTCTGATAGCATGTGCAATAATGCTGTATATACCGTATATATATATATATATTCTTACCGTATATACTGTATCTATCCACATCTGTCTGTACATACCTGCACATAATCCTTTTGCATATCTGTAGATACTATGTGAACATATCCCTTACCTACGTACTCTTACTAGTTACACTGCTGGCCAGTATGACTTACTACCATAGTGTATTTATACCTGTATCACTGTACTACATATTAATATTACAACTCTGAACACATACATCCGATTAGCACTACACCCAGTATTACTCATTTATATATTTTATACCCAGTTGAATCACTCTGGTTGGATGCCAAACTTCTTTTTGTTGTACTGTACTTGTGCTGTATAATGACAATACATTTGAATCTAATCTAATGTAATCTATAGATTGTGGGTGGTGTGGGGTGGGTTGAAAGTCAGTATGTTTAAAGGTTTGTAAAGTATATCTGACTCAACCAACCTATTTCACAACATGATATCATTAGAACACTATATGTATCTTGTGTTGTATTATAATTATGCCATGTATAACAGTGCTCTCAGAATGAGATCTCATTTCTCAGTGGCTCAAACCATTTTTGCAAAACACCACCAATTATATTTTTCATTTTTAGAAGTGGTTAAAAATAGACAAACCATCTATTATTAACACATTAATACAACAACAATCGGTGCCTTCATCTGAATATTGTGGAATTTGAGATCTCTGTGTCTTTTGGTGCCGGTCCTCTGTGGGCCATTATGACCGGGTCGGTCCAGAGACAGTACTTCAGTTGTTCTCCAGCGCAGAAGTGGGATGGAGCTGCATCGTGACACAATATTCTGTCTGTTCCAGAGTCCGATCTGCAGCAGTCCTTCCACTCTCTCTCTCTCTCTCTCTCTCTCTCTCTCTCTCTCTCTCTCTCTCTCTCTCTCTCTCTCTCTCTCTATCTCTCTCTCTCTCTCTCTCTCTCTCTCTCTCTCTCTCCCTCTCCCTCTCTCTATCTCTCTCTCTCTCTCTCTCTCTCTCTCTCTCTCTCTCTCTCTCTCTCTCTCTCTCTCTCTCTCTCTCTCTCTCTGCGTGAGGGCTCCACTTCCTCATTGTGTGTTTAACAGGAACAAAGAAACGATTTGTCCTTTAAAAATATAATAATAATAATTCACCTGAGACGGCACCTGACGTTCCATCTGCCTCGAGGTCGTCTGTGATCCCTGCTCCGACCCTTTGATCTTTTTTCTTTTCTTTTCGCTGCTAGCTATAGCCGGCGCTGACAACTGCCTGCATACAATTAGTCTCACACCCTCAGGCGTAACCCATGCGTTAACTTAATAATAGCGTGAGAAAAAAAAACGTAAAATATTGGAAATCATTATCATATCATTATGGGGATGTTGTTTCTTGCCCCCTAAAAAAAGAACGATAGCTTATTGGGTATTTTGAGAGCTTGGAGGAGCAGATACCCGTGGCTTTCATGACCCCATGTGTGGTGAGTTGGAGCTCCGCAGCACTAGAGCCGTGACGGTGTCTGCAGTGCGCTGGACTCCCACGGAGCGTTTGAGGTTATAGGGGCTAAAGAATCCAATAGATCCATAAGCTTAGCTACTCGTTTGAGCTGCTCCTACCTGGAAGCCAAACACCATTAACTTCCTTACTTGGAATACATGAGGAAGAATGAATGCAATTAAATCAAGTAATTAAAGATACTTGTGAATGAATTAATGAATGAATGACCATTATGAATTGAAAACGGGGGACCCTGATGTAAACAAGATGAAAGTCTTTCTCTGGTCTGCATCCCCTTAACAATTGTGTGTATTGAGCCGTACTGTATTGCACCCATTCTGCAATCTGTTAAATAAAGTTTTCATTCATTCAGTCATTCATTCATTCATTCCACAGAGAACGTGCTCCGGGTTTTCCTGAAGCGGCTGGTCTTGCGATCATGTGGCACCTGGTGTGGCACATGGCGTGGCACCTTGGTGAAGGATGTTTCAGTGAAACACTGTTCTATCAGAGCGGGTTGTGGACCTGAGCTCAGTTCCTATAGAATGATGAGACGTGTCTTATCGGTCCAACCTTAGTTCCGGGAACTGAAGACAATTTCATGGTGGATCACCATGCCTCCAGTGAGATCTAGCAGTATACGCATGAATCATTTAGATCAATCAATGGTGTGTGTGTGTGTGTGCGTGTGCGTGTGTGCGTGTGTGTGTGTGTTGTACTATTTACAACTCCTATGTCAGCCTGTCTCACTCTCAGCCAATAGGATAACAGTTACACACACACACACACACACACACTCACACACACGTGTGCACTGGTGAAAGGAAACTGAATGAAAGCAGGTTACGTAACGCTGGTTGGTTACTATACTAGCATATTCAAATCCACCCCGTCACAACCGTCTGAGCGAGGTCGAGGTGACAGGGTGGCGTGTGGGCGTCAGGAACACGCGAGGACAGGAACCAGAGGGCGTACGGCCGTCCACAACGTGTCCTTGAAGAGAAAAGACACATTATTACCCAACGTGGTGGTACTCTCTGAGACGTATATAACCGCAGTGTGTCTTAATGACAGGAGGAGTGAGTCATCAGGGCTTACGTAATGCGTAGCTTCCCCACCCTGCCTGCTGCCACCGTGCTCCACAGGGAGGTGTAGTGGTTATGTCATTGCTGTCTCCGGCCGGTCCACCTCGCTTGAAATTGCAATGTATTTCCCCATTGCCCGTCTCTAA
>NC_140181.1:107419332-107426832 GCF_963971535.1 Notolepis coatsorum | reverse complement strand
TGCAATCTGTTAATAAAGTTTTCAATCAATCAATCAAACTGTTTTGGTGACATGCAAATGTTTGCAGTTTTCAGCCACAGTGTTACTGCTGTAAAATGGAACTAAATAGCAATTATTTTGTGCCGTTCAAAGCGCCAAAGAAATTAGACTGCAGCTCGGTCTCTTGTCCGGAACCATGACAGACAGATGACACAGTTCCTCAGGATAATCCACAGAGCTCATTGTGAACAGCAAGCAGCTGAAGCAATACTATTCACACAGAAGAGGTTTACATTATACAACCAACTAAATAATTAGGACTGTACCTGAAAATATCTCTTCCTTCATTTTGGTCACAATTTCTTATGAATGTGGTTAAATGTACAGACTTTCAAGGTATGAAAAACCTGCTTTTGTTTGTTGTCGCTTTGTTTCCCTGGTCTGTCGGTGGGAAGTTAATAACCTTCCACGGTATCCGCTCCAATTAACCCCAATTAACCTGATCTGATTCATCTCCCTGTAGCGGAAGTGAACATGCAAGTTCAAGTTTCAAGTTTCTTTAATAGTTGTCATACAGAAGTACAGAATACTTTTATACAAAATGCTTCTTACTGTTACGCTCCAGAGACTGTGTTAGACAAGATAAGTATGAAATAAAATAGTATAGCATGTAAGATAGAAGTAAAAATAGAGGTCACAGTGTTCAGTATAGACATATGTACAATGTTCGATGCAGAATAGAAGTAACTGAGTTACCATACAATATACAATATACTATGCAATGTACTAATATACAATACTATATAGTGCAGAGCAGAAATGGGATGAGGTACAATTTAGGTACAATTTACAGTAGGTGTACGAGTTGTAGTGCAAATCCTTTACCAATAAATATAAAGTGTAAAGTGTGTTTAGGTGTTCTAAAGTGTGTAAAGTGGGTGCTGCAGTGAGTTGTTTGTTTAAAGTGAGTGTGTGCGTGTGGATGTGTGTGCTGTGTGCATTTGATGGTTGTTGCATAGTGTTTATTGTTCGTTGAGCAGCCTGATGGCCTGGGGATAGAAGCTTCTTCTGAGTCTTTCTGTGACCGCAGCAGTTCAAAGAGGCAGTTGTTCGGGTGGCTGGAGTCCTTGATGATTCTCTTAGCCTTCCCCCTGCACCGCTTGTTGTAAATGTTCTGGAGGGTGGGAAGCCCCCCTCCAATTGTGCGTTCGGCTGAACGTGTCACTCTTTGTAGTCTGCTACGGTCTTGTGCGGTGCTATTCCCAAACCAGGAGGTGATGTTGCCGGTCAGGATGCTCTCTATTGTACATGAGTAGAAGTTCCTAAGGATCTTCTGACTGACTTGGAACTTCCTTAGGCGCCTGAGGAAGTAGAGGCGTTGTCGTGCCTTCTTCACAACACTGTCAATGTGTGTGGTCCATGTCAAGTCCTCGGATATGTGGGCTCCGAGGTACTTAAAACTGTTCACTCTCTCAACCGGTGCCCCGTCGATGCTGAGGGGGCTGTAGTCCTTGACCCCCGACCCCCGACCTCCCCGAACTCAATATCAACAGTGACCTCTGTCTGTGCCTTGATCTCTGCTCCTTATAAGGGAGGTGTGTGTAGTGGTTACGTTATTGCTGTTTCCGGCCGGTCCACCATCTTGAAAACGCAATGTAATTCCCCATTGACCATTTCTAAATCGTCTCGTTTAAAACAAATAAAGCATTAACATTTGCACGGTGTACCTTTCTGTGCGTATTCATCCACAATCTATAGCTCAACATGAAAATATTCGCAATTGATCGTAAAAAAACATTGCCGAATTTTATTTCAACCAAAAATACAATAATGTTAGTGATAGAAGGGAACTGATCGTTTTGTGCAAAAATGGAAAGCTTTTCAATGTTCATGAGGCAGAATTGTTACAATAGCCGATAATCCATTTTCCCAATGATAAATCCCTATACGGGTGGACCTCGCGGGCGGTACCAAAGCGACGTCAGACTACACCTCCTCTATAAGGGGTGAAGGAATCTGATCGTCAACTGGTGTGTGTAACATCACATCCCCAACATGTGCCACTAACATGATTAGACAGAAATAGCTGCCGTCTCGATACATGGTGTAACTAGATACTGTCCCAGCAGCAGAACAAGCGCGCTTGATGTCCTCGAACCTCCCACCCTAACCCTAACCCTAACCCCACACCCCCCAGACCCCCACACGCCCCCTCGCCCCACACCCACCACACGCCCCACACCTCCCACACGCCCCTCACACATTCACACCTGCTCATCAGGAGCAGTTAGGGGTTAAGGGTCTTGCTCAAGGACACTTCGACATACTGCCCGGGAATTACCAGATGACTAATGATGACTACTCTACCTCCCAAGCCACTGTCGCCCCCAGGAAGACGAATCATGTCTGTGGTTAGATAGGTTATGTTTGTGGTTAGATAGGTCATGTTTATGTTTGTGGTTAGATAGGTCATGTCTGTGGTTAGATAGGTCATGTTTGTGGTTAGATAGGTCATGTCTGTGGTTAGATAGGTCATGTCTGTGGTTAGATAGGTCATGTTTGTGGTTAGATAGGTCATGTCTGTGGTTAGATAGGTCATGTTTGTAGTTAGATAGGTCATGTTTGTGGGTTAGATAGGTCATGTTTGTGGGTTAGATAGGTCATGTTTGTGGGTTAGATAGGTCATGTTTGTAGTTAGATAGGTCATGTTTGTGGGTTAGATAGGTCATGTTTGTGGTTAGATAGGTCATGTTTGTGGTTAGATAGGTCATGTTTGTGGGTTAGATAGGTCATGTTTGTGGGTTAGATAGGTCATGTTTGTGGTTAGATAGGTCATGTTTGTGGGTTAGATAGGTCATGTTTGTGGTTAGATAGGTCATGTCTGTGGGTTAGATAGGTCATGTTTGTAGTTAGATAGGTCATGTTTGTAGTTAGATAGGTCATGTCTGTGGTTAGATAGGTCATGTCTGTGGTTAGATAGGTCATGTTTGTAGTTAGATAGGTCATGTCTGTGGTTAGATAGGTCATGTCTGTGGTTAGATAGGTCATGTTTGTAGTTAGATAGGTCATGTCTGTGGGTTAGATAGGTCATGTTTGTGGTTAGATAGGTCATGTTTGTGGTTAGATAGGTCATGTTTGTGGGTTAGATAGGTCATGTTTGTGGTTAGATAGGTCATGTTTGTGGTTAGATAGGTCATGTCTGTGGGTTAGATAGGTCATGTCTGTGGTTAGATAGGTCATGTTTGTGGTTAGATAGGTCATGTCTGTGGTTAGATAGGTCATGTTTGTGGTTAGATAGGTCATGTTTGTGGTTAGATAGGTCATGTTTGTGGTTAGATAGGTCATGTTTATGTTTGTGGTTAGATAGGTCATGTTTGTGGTTAGATAGGTCATGTTTGTGGTTAGATAGGTCATGTCTGTGGTTAGATAGGTCATGTTTGTGGTTAGATAGGTCATGTCTGTAGTTAGATAGGTCATGGTTGTAGTTAGATAGGTCATGTTTGTGGGTTAGATAGGTCATGTCTGTGGTTAGATAGGTCATGTCTGTAGTTAGATAGGTCATGTCTGTAGTTAGATAGGTCATGTCTGTAGTTAGATAGGTCATGTCTGTAGTTAGATAGGTCATGTCTGTAGTTAGATAGGTCATGTTTGTGGTTAGAGAGGTCATGACCTCACTGTCCCTCCACTACCATTATTTACAATGTTTGCAACAAGGCATAGTGCACTTTGTATCCTTCTACTTCAACACTGAACTGTGCAATACTGTTACTACTTTATTTATCTTATATTAAGATTCTTTATTTTAGCATTAACTTGTTCTTAATATTTTTTTTATTCTAGTTTTGTTCTATATGTTGTGATTCTGTGTGAAGGGGAGGACTAGCAAAGTAAGATGTTCGTTGCACGGTGTAACTGTCTATTTAACGGTGCATTATGACAAGTACATATCTTGAAGGCTGTTTGTGACCAGAAGACCGCCTGTTCAAATGTTAAAATGTTCAAACTCGAACTCCGGACAGAGGATGAGAACGAGTGCTGTTTTCTTTTCACGGGGGGATCTCGATATCTACTGTTGGCGTGCCCTTGAGCAAGGCACTTAGCTATACTGTAGCGCTCCAGTGGAGATGCTCAGTGGCTAAGAGGGGCGGAACACTGTGGCTGTGGTTCTAGGTAGGAAACAGTGAGTGTGTGGAGGCTACTATCAATAAATAATGATAATAATAATAATAATAATAATAATAATAATAATAATAATAATAATAATAATAATAATAATAATAATAATAATAATAATAATAATAATAATAATAATAATAATAATAATAATAATAATAATAATAATAATAATAATAATAATAATAATAATAATAATAATAATAATAATAATAATTGTTCTGAAGGGCCAGATTAACACTGAGAATATACGTTTATTATTTTATATAACTTGTATATTATTTATATATATAAGCTATATACCTTTAAGCCTCCGTTTGAATCATAGCATTATTCGCTTTCCTCATTGGACAACGCCCTTGGCATTGACGGCGCCAACAGTCGCGCCCCCCAGACAAGTTCAAAGACGAGTCCGGACAAGTTGAGACATGCCCTTGGCCAGCGCATTGATTCCGGACAAGAGATTCGGTTGCGCCCTAGAAATCACTCTGAGTATATATTGTGGAAGGCGCAAGCAGCAGCAGTTCGTTCGTGTGTGAAACCTAACCAAGTGAAGTGCGAAGTGAACCCAGTATCTAGTGTGAACCTTAGCAAGTGTGTGTGGACTTAACGTAATTAGTATCAGAACACGAGGTGAACCTAACAGCAGAACGATTGGACATGTGAGCAGTGGAACCTACCCGCGGTGTATCGTTACGGATAACTAGTAGCTCCTTAGATACGACCTTGATATTGTAGAACCATTGTTGGTGTATTATAGTGAATTGTGTAAACGTAGTACCGTGGAGAAGAGCATCGTTAATACCATTGTCGTTTGGATTTAACTACACCTGAAGATCTGCATCGGGCTAGCTTCGAGGACGAAGCTAGCTAGCTATCATCACTGCCGTCGGGCATTGGATTAAGAGCTATTACCCTGCTATCGAGCACTTGGATTACAAGGACTGGATCCGTATGAGACCCCCTTTCTTCAGTGACCAGCAGGAGTATCCGACTATTCTTCAATTCCTCTGGAGCTTACCACTCCGTGGGGGAAATCACCAGTCTCCAGCTATACCCCTCGTTTGCCCCGTATCGCCATCTCACTCCATGCAGCGTTCCGGTCTAGTATTATTAACCTAGGAATTATTCATTCCCACTGACTTTGATACTCTGACATTCTACTATCATTCGCCATAAAAGAGCAACGTACTAATTCTCAGTTGTATATTTGATATTGCTAATAAAATACTGTAAACGTTATCTCTTTGTCACCGTGCCGTCTATTGAGTGTCTGCCATATTTAACTGTACTGTCTGGCAAGTAATAATAATATTTAGTAGTGGTTTAATCTAAACAATCTTTAATACAGTCAGGGTTTTGTAACCCCTCAGTTACAATAATAATAATAATAATAATAATAATAATAATAATAATAATAATAATAATAATAATAATAATAATAATAATAATAATAATAATAACAATAATAATCAATAAAGACCACTGGTGTTCGGTGAAGCAAACCACAGGAATAAAGGTTGAACCGACAGAACAACAAGACATGACAGCCTGAATTTTATTTTTCATTTTCTATTTCGGCTGTATGGTATAATCTACTGACAACTTGTATGTGTATTGTGCTTTGTTATGTATATGTATGTATGTATTGACATAATTCATGATTGCCTTCTTGGCCAGATCACCCTTGAAAAAGAGACCTTTTTTATTTCTGGTTAAATAAAGGTTTGATTTGGGCTAATCGAGCCAAAACGGGAACCGGCACGTTTCAGAATAACACACTTGGGTGAAAAAAAACATGTTTGTGTGAATATTTATGAGAACATGTAAAAATCACAAAGTTCATACAGACATGAGATGAATCAGATGAAGAAGGAAGCGCTGGTTTATTAACGTGAGTGTACAGTACATTCAGAACGTTGGTGTGAATCCACCAACAGGCTCTTCAGGGGAGCGAGAAGGGAAAACACACAAAGTCCTGAGGATATCTTAAACATACACACATGCATACAGTGTGTACATCATATACAGTATAATACCATGTATGCATATTGGATACAGTACATTGCTTTTCTAAATGCATGTTTAGAGAGTACCGGAGCTTGGTATAAAATGATGATGACGTGCATATATGTTATATATGTATATATGTTGCACAAATAATATTTATATATATATATTTGTGTATATATTTATACCTTCCTTTTGACGAGCTAAACAATACTAGCTTCTTAGTAAAACAATTTGTAAGCTCTCTGTTTACCATCATTTACGAGAAACACAGGATAAATATTTCAAGCAGCCAAAACTGACGTGCTGTACGGGAGATGTACTGAAAATATGATGGATGTTTGGTTTACATTTACACAAATGCGGTATAGATAGATAATGTATTAAGGGCACCCAAACTTAGTTACAAACTGTATTTACAACCATGCAAGAGATGGTAGAAAAAATACACAAACAATCAGGTGGTAGAGTATTCCAACTGAATCTTGCAAAGTCGTTTCCGAGGTTCCGTCAGTCGTGGCCTCTAGGGGCAGCGTCCAGAGAGACGACTCCGGAGTCACAGTGAGGGGTGAGAGGAGGGAGAGGGGGGAGAGGGGGGAGAGGGGGGGAGAGGGGGGGGGGGGGAGGGGGGGGGCTGTCTTCTCCAGCACACGACTTACTCCACTCCTTTCATGAACTCCAAAGAACTCTGTAGTAAATAAAAAATAATAATAATAATAATAAAGGTTAGCGTGACACTGAGGAGAGACACAAGTCCTTGTAGGATTTCCACATCAAACAACAAAACACCTGTATGTATGTTCTGTGTGGAGTTCTGAAGGATCCACTGAATCCATCTGATCTTGACATGAATGATAGATCAAAGGAGGGGGGGGGGGGGGCTACGGAGCATATGTTCTCCATACACACTGTAAAAACATGACGTGTGTGTGTGTGTGTGTGTGTGTGTGTGTGTGTGTGTGGTGTGTGTGTGTGTGTGTGTGTGTGTGTCGTGTGTGTGTGTGTGTTGTGTGTGTGTGAGATCCTCACCATCGTAGTCGATCTTGCCGTCGTTGTTTTTGTCTCCGTCCTTCATCAGCTCCTCGATGTCGTCCTCCGGTGATGGTTTCCCCCGTGGACTCCAGCATGGCCTTCAGCTCGTCCAGGTCGATGTAGCCGTCTGTGTTCCTGTAGGGGAGGAGGGGAGGAGAGGAGAGGAGAGAGAGGAGAGGAGAGGAGAGGAGAGGAGAGGAGAGGAGAGGAGAGGAGAGGAGAGGAGAGAGGGGAGGGGGAGGGGAGGGGAGGGAGGAGAGGAGAGGAGAGGAGAGGAGAGGAGAGGAGAGAAGAGGAGAGGGGAGG
>NC_140181.1:107272956-107412956 GCF_963971535.1 Notolepis coatsorum | reverse complement strand
GCCATTTCCTTTGGATATTGTTTTCTCCTGTTTTGGTTAGGTCAGGGTAGTTTAGGTAATGTAATTTCTTTTACCATAGATTCGATTGGTTTATTTGGAGTATAGTGGTGTTTGTTTGTTGTTTTGGCCTGGGCTCACCCTTGAGCTACATGTGCTTCCTTTGCATCTCAATAAATATCATTGTTGTTTACAAACGTGGTCCATCTTTTCTGTCAACCAACTGTTATGTTACAGCCCTTTACCCTTAGACACACAGGGGTCATAACACACACCATACATCACTACTATTATACACACCATACATCACTACTATTATACACACCATACATCACTACTATTATACACACCATACATCACTATTATACACACCATACATCACTACTATTATACACACCATACATCACTACTATTATACACACCATACATCACTATTATACACACCATACATCACTATTATACACACCATACATCACTACTATTATACACACCATACATCACTACTATTATACACACCATACATCACTACTATTATACACACCATACATCACTATTATACACACCATACATCACTACTATTATACACACCATACATCACTACTATTATACACACCATACATCACTACTATTATACACACCATACATCACTACTATTATACACACCATACATCACTATTATACACACCATTCATCACTATTATACACACCATACATCACTACTATTATACACACCATACATCACTATTATACACACCATTCATCACTATTATACACACCATACATCACTACTATTATACACACCATACATCACTATTATACACACCATACATCACTACTATTATACACACCATACATCACTACTATTATACACACCATACATCACTACTATTATACACACCATACATCACTACTATTATACACACCATACATCACTACTATTATACACACCATACATCACTATTATACACACCATACATCACTACTATTGTACACACCATACATCACTACTATTATACACACCATACATCACTATTATACACACCATACATCACTACTATTATACACACCATACATCACTACTATTATACACACCATACATCACTACTATTATACACACCATACATCACTACTATTATACACACCATACATCACTACTATTATACACACCATACATCATGTCAACTTAAAGACGGCTGTGATATAGTGATTGTGTTTAAGTTTAAGTTTAAGTTTATTTGGATCCCCATTAGCCACAGCAGTGCTGGGGCTATTCTTCCTGGGGTCCATAACACATAAAATACAGTTACAGACGTATACACTCACAACATTTACATGTCATACAGACAATTAAAACAACAATAAAAACCCTTATACACTCATAACATTTACATGACATACAGACCATTAAAACAACAATAAAAACCCTTCTACACTCACAACATTTACATGTCATACAGACAATTAAAACAACAATAAAAACCCTAATCAAATTCATAATACAATATAAAAATACAAAATTATACAATATTTTAACAATATATCCCTATCAGACACATGCCTTTTCATCCATATATACCTATCTATTTATCAGACACATACATTTTAATTTACGTACACACTATCTATTAGGGAATGTCAATTTCTTTGGTTGAAAATGTTGTTTTACCAAGATTTTGAAACGGCATTTACTATTCTCCTGCTTAACATGTCTGGGAAGAGAGTTCCATTCCTGCATACCACGGAACATGACAGTTCGCTTCATTGCATTCGACCTCACTTTTGGAAGTGTAAAACCTCGTGCAGAAGCATGTCTGGTGGAATGGTTGTGTCTGTCAAGACTTATTGATAAATTGTTATATAAAATTGAGGGGATCTTTGTAACAAAAATATTCCTAGTGAATACAAGGAGTGAGCAGAGTAATTTATGTTTGACAAGTAACCAAGTTAAACAACTGTGCATCGCTGCAACATTAGTTCTGTACTCACAGCGAAGCGCTATACGTGCTGCTTTGTTTTGTACCATTTGTAATTTTTTCAGTTTACTCGTCGTTACATTCGACCATACTGCAGGACAATAGTCAAGATTTGACAAAACCAGAGCTTGAATGACCTGTTTGATAGAATTTAGTGGTAACAAATGAGTGTTGACATGCAGCTGAGCTTGAACCACAGGTCTTGTGCTCTCTCTCTCTCACTCTCTCCCCCCCTCTCTCTCTCTCCACCCCCCCCCCCCCCCCCCCTTCGTGTCCTTGTCTACTACGTTTGGTTCCCTCTGGCTGTCTCTCTTTCCATTTGTATCCCTCCCCCGTTCTCTTTCTCTTTCTCTCTCTCGCTCTCACTATGCTTGCACCTCATGGTACCAAAGCACCTCAAAGGCGCTAAAAACTAAATTACAAACATCACAAAACAAACTGGTCAGACTACTGCTTGACCTTACTCCTAGAACCCACCTCACCCCTGCCCACTTTGACAACCTAGGATGGCTTAGAGTAGACGACAGAGTACAGCAACTTGCAATGGGCCTGGTCTACAAGATACACTACACCACTAAGGTACCCATGTACATGTCAAAATACTTCCCAAAGGTCAGTGAATACCACGACCACAACACCAGAGGGAGCTTCACAAATCATGTTAAACCCAGATTCGGCTCAAACAAGGGACTAAACACGTTTCGCAATTATGTATATTATTATTATTATATTAGTATATTATTATTGTATATTATTATACAACAATGTGGAACGCCCTACCCAAAGCTGTAAAGAAATCTGAATCACTACCCACCTTCAAAACCTCTCTAAAAGAGCACCTACGGGAGACTGCAATTTGAAACTGGCCCATGTAAATGTCCAAACCCAACCCCCTCCAATGTACAGTTTCCCCGCCTACCTGTCATGTATGTCATATATGTCATGATGAATTGAAAATGGGGGACCCTGATGTAAACAAGACGAAAGTCTTTCTCTGGTCTGCATCCCCTTAGCAATTGTGTGTATTGAGCTGTACTGTACTGTACCCATTCTGCAATATGTTAATACAATTTTCAATCAATCAATCAATCAATCAATCAATCAATCAATCAATCAAACTGACAGACACACTGACCACTCTCCAATTATAGTTATTAGCATTAGCGTGCTAACACTAGACGGTAATAGGAAGCATAAGAACGGTGTTAGGAAGCATGTTAGGAAGCATAGGAAGGGTGATAGGAAGAAGAAACAGGGTGATAGGGAGGATGATAGGACGCATAGGAAGGATGTTAGGAAGCATAGGAAGGATGTTAGGAAGCATAGGAACTTAGGAAGCATAGGAAGGGTGTTAGGAAGCATAGGAAGCATGTTAGGAAGCATAGGAAGGGTGTTAGGAAGCATAGGAAGGGTGTTAGGAAGCATAGGAAGGGTGTTAGGAAGCATAGGAAGGGTGATAGGAGGCATAGGAAGGGTGTTAGGAGGCATAGGAAGGGTGATAAGAAGCATAGGAAGGATGTTAGGAAGCATAGGAAGGATGATAGGAAGCATAGGAAGCATGTTAGGAAGCATAGGAAGGATGATAGGAAGCATAGGAAGCATGTTAGGAAGCATGGGAACTTAGGAAGCATGCCACAGTGTGTCATGTTCTCTAATCTATACTATAGCTGCACACACCACAGTGTCATGGCGTCTCTATAGCTGCACACTCTACGTTGGGAGACTTACCGTCATGCCATCTCTCTCTCTCCAATGACCCAGTGGTCACATTATACCCCCACAGCCTGATAATGACTCACTGTCTCCCTGCCTCTAGGGGGCAATGTTTTCCAGTCCAGTGGACCCCCACAAGCTCCCCCCCCCCCCCCCCCCCCTCTTCCATCTCCCTGATGTTGGTGGTCGAGACACCCAGAAAATAAGTGCTCTCAGATATATATGGTAGATTATCCCTTCCGGCGAGGAATATAATGTGTCTTCTGTCTGACAGCAGGATAAACCTCTTTCAGAGAGATGAATTATGGACATAGCTTTGCACTGTCAAAGGAATAACGAACGATATGGGGGAAGTCGGTGGACCTGTGAAGTGACGTGAAGACAAAAATATATATACAGTGAGTATATATATATTTTTTTACACTTATCGTATTTGCAATTAAATGCAAAATGATATCATTCACTTTTTATGAGCATCTTACATAATACATCACACAATTTTCTTTGATAATTCCAAAGGGGTTTTCTCTCCAGCTAAAGTCAGTGTCAGTTTTCATACCAGCTTACTTACTGTATTATCAACGCATGTTCAAATATTCGGTTATATATTACACGAGGAACAGCTGACCGAGCTGCCCTCGTTTCTTAACCTTCTGTAGCGTGGTAGTGAAAGGGTTAACCCTTTGTCGTGTGGCAGTGAAAGTGTTAACCTTCTGTATTGTCGCAGTGAAAGGGTTAACCATTTGGTAGTGTGGTAGTGAAAGGGTTAACTGAGAATGACTGTACGCGGGTGTGTGTTCATGTCACGCAGCTAAGTGTGCATGTCTGTATGTACTATGTGCATGTCTGTATGTACTATGTGCATTTCTGTATGTAGTATGTGCACTCTCTGTCTCTCTGTCTCTCTGTCTCTCTCTCTCTCTCTCTCTCTCTCTCTCTCTCTCTCTCTCTCTCTCTCTCTCTCTCTCTCTCTCTCTCTCTCTCTCTCTGAACCGAGTCCGTGGTCCCTGCCTGCTTCAAGGTGTCCACTATAATCCCTGTACCAAAAAACTCCTCCCCAGCAGGCCTAAATGACTACAGACCGGTGGCACTCACCTCTGTGGTCATCAAATGCTTTGAGAGGCTGGTCAAGGATTACATCTGTGCCTCTCTCCCTAGTACCATGGGCCCACTGCAGTTTGCATACAGGACAAACAGGTCCACTGACAACGCGGTCTCCCAGGTACTGCACAACACCCTTTCTCACCTTGACAGTCAGAAGGGGGGCTATGTGAGATTGCTGTTCATCAACTATTTCAGCTTTCAACACCATAGTCCCCACCAGACTGGTTGACAAGTTCATCTATGTGGGTCTGAACTCCGCCATGAGTGCCTGGATCCTGGACTTTCTGACCGACAGGCCCCAGACGGTCAGGGTGGGGGGTCATACCTCCAACTCAATCAGTATCGGGTCCCCCCAGGGCTGTGTTCTCAGCCCACTGCTGTATTCACTGTACACACATGACGGTGTTAACCCTTTCACTACCACACTACAGAGGGTTAACCCTTTCACTACCACACTACATAAGGTTAACCCTTTCACTACCACACAACCAAATGGTTAACCCTTTCACTGTGACAGTACAGAAGGTTAACCCTTTCACTGCCACGTGGCAAAGTGTTACCCCTTTCACTACCACACTACAGAAGGTTAACCCCTTCACTACCAAATGGTTAACCCTTTCCCTGCGACAATACAGAAGGTTAACCATTTCACTGCCACACGATAAAGGGTTAACCCTTTCACTACCACACACTACAGAAGGTTAAAAAGTTAGTTGGTCGGCCAAACTGGTCAAAATGTGGAGTGAGGATTCAGATCAGTTTTGGGGGATATATACCCGCTGTCAACCAAGTTTCCATCACATGTGCTACAGTACCATGGAAACAGCCAGCAGCGTTATAGAAGTAGAACAAGAGAGGAAAGTAAACGTTTTAAAAAGAGCATTGTACACCCTGCCAGCTGCCAGATGGCTAACGGACCCCATGGCTGCCACTGGCCAATGTTTCTCCTCATCACTGCTCTCTGTCGCACAATAAGTGTCCCAGAAAATATGTTTTGGGAAGTGCATGTAACTGGAATAAAACATTTTGTCCTATACTACTATACTTAAACTATACATGTTCCAGCCTCAGCAACCTGGACACAGTCAGGTCTGCTATGACCTCCTGTGTCTGTATTGCCTCTACTACTTGACAAGATAGTTGCAATTGCTTGGAACAAAATGATAAATAGAGAGTGAATGTGCTAGAACACTATAGACCCTTGAGATCGCACTATAGGTGCCCATTGATTTTCTTTTAAAAACCTTTTTATCATCATTTGTGTTGCTTGCACTTACAGAGACGTAATAGAACACCACCCAGACTAATTGACAATAGCAGTAGAATAGGGATAGAAACATTTTGCTGACTGCCTCACTATGGCTCTGGAACGTTCCAACGTTATCTTTTGGGGAGATGTCGGCTCAGTCCAACAATTTCATTTGTTATGCAATTCAAGGAGTTCTCTGGGGATAAATGTCTCATTCAGAAGACACATGTCCCAAATTTCTTTTTTCTTTTTTTAGGGGATCATTCCATTTGGGCTGTGGGGTGCTTAATGTGTGAAGAAGCTTCTTGTCCTCTGCAAATTGATATGTCTAGTGTGTGAAATCCTCTTTCAGTGCCTCTGTGCCCAGTTTTCTTAGGCAGTTAGCCTCGCTGGTATGTGCGCCATTAGCGTTAGCCACGCTTCTAGGCCTCTTTGCTTTTGGAAAGAATGATTTATAAAAAAATATATGTAACGGTTTTGACATCGTCACCTTAAACTTCAATGCCCCGAGAGAGTTTCAAACCCGGGTCTCCCACGCCGCGGGCAACAACACAGACCGCTATACCAAGAGGTGAATTCGCTGCTTTGCAACATGTCTATGTGTCTTTTGAAGATGAGAGTGAGTTTGACCGGGGGCGCCAGGGTGGCGCACCATGTGACGCACTGCAGTGCTATGCGGTCGACCCGGGTTCGTCTCCCGAACCCGACGTACATTTGCCGCATGTCTTTCTTTCCCCATATCTTCCCCCGACCTTCCTCTCTCCGCTCTCTGTCGGTCCTGTCTGACCTGGAGAAATCTGTAAAAATGCTAAAATAAATCTTTTAAAAAAGAGAGTGAGTTTAACCCATAGCACCGCTACTCACCCCAGTGCTTCGTGACTGCGCTTCGCAGTTCCATCCGTTACATATATATATATAATCTTTATTTTTATTTTTTTATTACATTCAACTAAGAGGTTGGCAGTCGACTACGGCTCCTTTCGGTCGATTAGTCTACTATTCGACTAATCGAGGTCAGCCCTGGTACACGGTACCCACATGCGCACATACACACGTTCCCTAATGCCCTCTCGGTCTCGCGTGTGTCACGCCGTGGTCTGAAAGAGGGATCGAGACATCACCTCTGCGTCTGTCTGTCTGTCTGTGTGGCTGAAGTCGTCCTCGGGGCTGCCGGGCCTCAGCGGTGGCCGGGTGCAGTGATTTGACAGCGGCCCTGTAAACATCCAGCCCTCGTCGTGTGACTCGCTTCATCGTGGCCCCCGAGGAGCCCACCGTGTGACTCGCTTCATCGTGGCCCCCGAGGAGCCCACCGTGTGACTCACTTCATCAGGGCCCCCGAGGAGCCCACCGTGTGACTCACTTCATCAGGGCCCAGAGGAGCCCACCGTGTGACTCACTTCATCAGGGCCCCCGAGGAGCCCACCGTGTGACTCGCTTCATCAGGGCCCCCGAGGAGCCCACCGTGTGACTCACTTCATCAGGGCCCAGAGGAGCCCACCAAAAGGTCAACGTTTCCTGATGCCGTGGCTGATGAGGAGGGGGCGGCGTGTGACGTGTTCACCGCGCCCTCGTTCACATCTGCTCCCGTTTCAGGAGACGGTCTCCCTCGCTCTCCCACCGCGTTGATCACCCTCACCTCCCGACGGAACTAGGGATGCACCGATCCGTTATTGATATCGGATATTGGCCCCGATATGACTAAAATAGCTGGATCGGGTATCAAATTATTATTATTTCTTTTTAAACCTATTTCTACCAGTCTGTAGTGGCCAGCGTCCTCTTCTATGCTGTGGCATGCTGGGGGGGCTACATCAACTCGAGGGACACCAACAAACTGAACAAGCTGGTGAGGAAGGCTAGCTCCATGGTGGGAGTCGAGCTGGTCAGACTAGAGGTGATGGCAGAGAGGGGGATGAGATGGAAGCTGGCTGCTATCCTGGAGAATCCCTCCCACCCACCCCCTCTACGACAAGCTAGTCAAGCTGAGAAGCACATTCAGTCACAGACTCATACCCCCCCGACACTCTAACTAACCGCCTCGGCCAGTCCTTCATACCAGCGGCCATCAGGCTCCACAACAGTGGGCAGGGACTGCTGCCAGACATCCAACTACACACACACACACACACACACACACACACACACACACACACACACACACACACACACACACACACACACACACACACACACACACACACACACACACACACACACACACACACACACACACACACACACACACACACACACTCACATGCATGCACACACACGCGCACACACACACATATACTCACACACATACACACACACACACACACACAGTCATGCGCGCACACACACACACACACACACACACACACACACACACTCAGATCCATGCACACACACACTCACATGCATGCACACACACGCGCACACACACACTTATACTCACACACATACACACACACACACACACAGGCATGCGCGCACACACACACACACATACACACACACACACACACATAATACTCACACACACACACACACACACACACACACACACACACACACACACACACACACACACACACATACACACACACACACACACACACATAATACTCACACACACACACACACACACACACACACACACACACACACACACACACACACACACACACACACACACACACACACACACACACACACACACAGACACAGAGAGACACGGAGTAAGGCACATGCTCTCACAGCCTCTGGGTTGGTCTTGTCATGCACAGCACGTCTGACCATGACAGCAGTCTCTGAACACCGACGTCTCACTTCGATTCCTACTGCGGAACAAACGAAGGTTGGTATTCACTCTCAGCAGAGGGAGAGAGGGTAAGGTTGGTACTCACCCTCAGCAGAGGGAGAGAGGGTAAGGTTGGTATTCACTCTCAGCAGAGGGAGAGAGGGTAAGGTTGGTATTCACGCTCAGCAGAGTGAGAGAGGGTAAGGTTGGTACTCACTCTCAGCAGAGTGAGAGGGTAAGGTTGGTATTCACTCTCAGCAGAGTGAGAGAGGGTAAGGTTGGTACTCACTCTCAGCAGAGCGAGAGAGGGTAAGGTTGGTACTCGCTCTCAGCAGAGGGAGAGAGGGTAAGGTTGGTACTCACTCTCAGCAGAGCGAGAGAGGGTAAGGTTGGTACTCGCTCTCAGCAGAGGGAGAGAGGGTAAGGTTGGTACTCACTCTCAGCAGAGGGAGAGAGGGTAAGGTTGGTACTCACTCTCAGCAGAGGGAGAGAGGGTAAGGTTGGTACTCACTCTCAGCAGAGCGAGAGAGGGTAAGGTTGGTACTCACTCTCAGCAGAGGGAGAGAGGGTAAGGTTGGTATTCACTCTCAGCAGAGGGAGAGAGGGTAAGGTTGGTACTCACTCTCAGCAGAGCGAGAGAGAGTAAGGTTGGTACTCACTCTCCGCAGAGTGAGAGAGGGTAAGGTTGGTACTCACTCTCAGCAGAGGGAGAGAGGGGAGGTGGCGTTGCTTAGCTAGGTCACTGAATGTACACGCCAATCTACGGGATTATGTTCAAATGACATACGAGACGCCATATGCACACAAAGATAGAATAATTATAATAGCTAATGAAATAAAAAAATATATATATAAAGTTGGCACACTCTGTATAATAAAGGTCTCCCTGTAGGAGAGCCCTTATAGATACGTAGGACGCTGTGTGTACAAACACGCACATACAAAATCAATATTTTAAAATAGAAGCATTCTCTTCTAGAAACACAATTCAGAACTGTGTGCTCAACTATTTAGTAGATTATTTGTTTTGATTAGAGATTCATTTGAACTAGTGACATGGAATGACACCCAGCGTACAGTATGGTTGTTCAGGCCTGGATCTTCATCTCAGGATGATCAGATATTAACCAACAGAACCACACAATTCGACTGCTTCCAGAAGAGGTGGTGCAACATCGTTAGCTTCATGTTTTAACTAGGGATGTTCGATATTGGCTTTTTTACTGATACCGATATACCGATATTGTCCAACTCTTAATTTCCGATACCGATATCAACCGATACCGATATATGCAGGGTTCCCCCCCCCCCAAAATGGAATAATTTCAGGTAATTAACATTACATATCTCTTGTTGTGGAATTAACACAACATTATGGATACTTTTGACAATAAATAAAATCAGAATTTGTTCTTACTTTCTTGCCTGGGTAAATAAAGGTTATAGAAATGTTAAAAAAAATAAAATTATTTAGTATTTATTTTTTTGAAAACCGATACCGATATTTTCCGATATCACATTTTAATGCCAATATCGGTAGGCCGATAATCTCGGACATCCCTAGTTTTAACCCTTTCACTACCACACTACAGACGGTTAACTCTTTCACTACCACACTACAGAAGGTTAACCTTTCACTACCACACTACAGAAGGTTAACCTTTCACTACCACACTACAGAAGGTTAACCTTTCACTACCACACTACAGAAGGTTAACCCTTTCACTACCACACTACAGAAGGTTAACCTTTCACTACCACACTACAGAAGGTTAACCTTTCACTACCACACTACAGAAGGTTAACCTTTCACTACCACACTACAGAAGGTTAACCCTTCACTACCACACTACAGAAGGTTAACCTTTCACTACCACACTACAGAAGGTTAACCCTTTCACTACCACACTACAGAAGATTAACCTTTCACTACCACACTACAGACGGTTAACCTTTCACTACCACACTACAGACGGTTAACCTTTCACTACCACACTACAGAAGATTAACCTTTCACTACCACACTACAGAAGGTTAACCCTTTCACTACCACACTACAGAAGATTAACCTTTCACTACCACACTACAGAAGGTTAACCCTTTCACTACCACACTACAGAAGGTTAACCTTTCACTACCACACTACAGAAGGGACAGTTAACCCTTTCACTACCACACTACAGAAGGTTACCCCTTTCACTACCACACTACAGAAGGTTAACCTTTCACTACCACACTACAGAAGGTTAACCCTTCACTACCACACTACAGAAGGTTAACCTTTCACTACCACACTACAGAAGGTTAACCTTTCACTACCACACTACAGAAGGTTAACCCTTTCACTACCACACTACAGAAGATTAACCTTTCACTACCACACTACAGACGGTTAACCTTTCACTACCACACTACAGACGGTTAACCTTTCACTACCACACTACAGAAGATTAACCTTTCACTACCACACTACAGAAGGTTAACCCTTGCGCCGTCGACAAACAAGGAGCAAAAGTTCTCCTCAAATCGCCTGAAGAGGCAGCCAAATTCCTGTCTGAACAGGAGCAGATTAATGTATAAATGGCCTTTTAAATCTCAGTTATGCAAGGTCACCATATAGTACAACCTTTAATAATCAAGGATTTGGGACAGAGAGACCTACGTGCTCAGAGTTTTTGAATACTTTCCCCGACGTGTATATTACTGCGGACATATTGGATTTAAGATTGGAACACTCCAGAACATACTGGAACATTCAGACAATGTAAAAATGACATATTGGAATAATCTAGAACATCGAAGCATTCTTTGATATATGGAACATTCTGGAATATCAGCAATACGTGGTCATTCATTCTACCAGAAGCCCCTCGGGGGAATAATCAACAGCTATCTAGATGCAAAACCACAGAGCCATCATAGCCGGCCGGCTGAAAGATCACTCTACACAACGATCATCGCCCACCCCGGTCGGGGGAAATGCTGCATATACGTATTTAAAAATTGTTTTTTTATTAATGGGAAATAATTTCACTACTTCTCCAATTAATACTTTAGATGTTTAAGCATAGCAATGCTCTTTTAAGATCTAAGTTAATGTTCTCTTCCTTTTACTTTTTTTTTTTTTTTTCTTTCTTTTTCATCCGCTCTCTCTGATTTATTGAGGCTCTCTCTTCAGTTCAATACCTTCATATTATTCATGGGTTACTATAAATTACTATAAATTACAAGTTCATATAAAATGTAAGTGATTAAGGCATGACAATTGAAGCTTATTTTTGGTCTTTATTTTTAGTTTATCTCATTTAAATTTTTATTTATTTATTTTTTACGGGTAAGTGGCCAAGCCACAGTCGACATTCTACTTATCGTAGAATTTAGAGTGTTAGATCCTATGGTATACATAGGAATGTTAAGGATAATTGGATCATTCTGGGATATCCGGTGGTGCAAGGGAGAGAGTCATACTGAAAGGTTGTGTTCATGGAACACAATCCTGTACGACTCTCGGTGGGAGGGAAGGGTAGGGGATTTTTATTTGTATATATGTATGTTTTTAAGCTCGGCTCTCAACGGGACCTCACTAGTGGGATGTATATCTAGTATTGCCTCGCACTCTAGAAGCATTACCAAAAATTACAATGCAACATGTATAGACTATGGCTAGTTTGAATATAATGATATGGAACACCGGGGGAATAAATAACCAACTTAAACGCAAAAGCGTGCTCACACTGATGAAAAAAGAACATGTGGACATTGCTCTGCTAAGCGAAACACACATTCTAGGGAAAGACATAGGTAAATTAGCGGACAACATATACCATAATATCAGTCACTCCTCTATTGGTACGAGAACTCGGGGTGTAGCAATAGTCGTTAAACGTAAGTTGAATATTGTACTAAAGGGAGTATGGTCTGATGTAGAAGGTCGGATAACTATAGCTAAGATTGAACATAAGAACAGGAAATAGCGTTGATAGCGGTATACGCCCCAAATTTGTACGAAGAAGATTTCTTCACTACACTAACCAATGCAATGTTAGACATTCCCGATTACTCATTTATAATAGGAGCGGATTTTAATGCCATCTGGAACCCAAGGATAGACAAATCTTACCTCGCCTTTTCCAGCGAACAAAAGAATTCATCGAAGGCATTAAAGGATTGGTCAAAGATTACAGGTGTAAAGGACTTATGGCGGTTACTTAACCCCACGACCCGAAAGTACTCTTGTCGATCTGCGAGACATAAGACACTATCCAGAATAGATTATGTCTTTGCATCACAGAAACTATTTGATAATTATGAAGTGGAAATGATACCCAACGCACTATCAGATCACTGTTATTTACTCCTTAAAGGTACATTTGGTATACTATCCTCCCGAGCCCCAAGATGGCGATTTAACTCGTTGCTGCTTAACAACAAGGAATTCATTACACAACTCAAAGAAGCTCTTATAGTATTCCAACGGGAGAATGCAAACTCGGTGCAAGACCCCAGAATAATATGGATGTCGGTAAAGGGAATGATCAAAGACTTCACGGATAGCTTTTCCTCCAAAATGCGCAAGAATCAAAACACAAAACTGGATGAGCTGGAAACGCTTTACTCAACGTTATTTAATTCTCTGAAATACAACAACTCAACTCGACTAGAAAATCAAGTTAACGTACTAAAAATAGAGATCAATGACATATACAGACAACAATCGG
This sequence comes from Notolepis coatsorum, assembly GCF_963971535.1. Taxonomy (NCBI): domain Eukaryota; kingdom Metazoa; phylum Chordata; class Actinopteri; order Aulopiformes; family Paralepididae; genus Notolepis; species Notolepis coatsorum. The sequence goes on along the minus strand of NC_140181.1, from coordinate 107,399,420 downwards.
AAATACAAATACGCAGCACAAGACAACAGCAGTACTCTCATGGTTCCAAACCCAGCCACCTATTAGCCATGCGATTAAGAATTAATGCAACATTTGCAGATATAACTACCATTAGAGCACAACAAGTACTTGTAACAGATCCGGTAAAAATAAACGATACATTCAAAGTATTCTACTCCGATTTATATAAATCAGAAATGACCTTCGATCAAAACAAAATGGACACATTTCTTAATCAAATTATTCTCCCTAAACTTTCAGAGGATGACGCTAAACAGTTAGAAATACCGATCACACTAGAGGAACTCAAGATGGCCATAACCGCAATGAAAAGTGGTAAGGCTCCAGGAAGAGACGGTTTCCCATCAGAAATGTACCTTTCTTGTTGGGACATAATTGGCCCCTTATTACTAAATATGATCTTATACTCAGTCAAAGAGGGGAACTTCCATAAAACCGACAATATTGCACTCATAACAGTCCTCCTTAAAAAAGACAAAGACCCCAACGAGTGCGGTAGTTATAGACCTGTAAGCCTCCTCGGAACAGATATCAAACTGTACTCTAAGGTATTAGCCATCAGATTACAAAAGCATATGACGTCTTTAGTTCACCCGGACCAAACTGGCTTCATAGGAGGCCGCCTGATCACTGAGAACATAAGCGTATACTGCACGTACTTGATGCCGACAAAGAGGATACCATACCTAAGGCGATACTGTCCCTGGATGCTATGAAGGCCTTTGACAGGCTGGAATGGTCGTATCTGTGGGCAGTGCTAGAAAGGATGGGGTTAGGAAAAGGATTCATCGATATGATTAAAGTATTATACAAAGACCCATCGGCCATGATTATAACAGGCACAATCATCTCCGATATCTTTCCGGTATCGCGCTCAGCCAGACAAGGTTGCCCTCTTAGTCCCGGTCTGTTCAATCTATCATTAGAGCCGTTAGCACAATATATAAGACAATCCCAATCCATAGAACCTATCGTAATCAAGGGCACACAACAAAAAATTTGTTTATATGCGGACGATGTAATATTGTTCATGAAAAACCCCAACACCACATTGCCTCATCTGCTCAAGTTGATTGAGGACTTTGGTGATTTATCGGGATTTAAGATAAATTGGCCGAAGTCGGCTTTCCTTCCACTTAACACCCCTGCAAAAAAAGATACAACCCTCCCAGGACAGATACCGATGGTAAAACATTTCAGATGCTTGGGAGTGGAAATATTCCCTACCATAAGACAAACGGTGAAGCACAACTACACAAAAATCCAAAACAAAATCAAAGACGACCTTGATAGATGGGCAAAACTTAAGAACACAGTACAAGCACGGATATCAATAGTTAAGATGGATGTACTACCTAAAATCAACTTCTTCTGTTCAATGCTACCGTTACCCCCTCCAGAGGGTTACTGGAAAAGATTACACTCCTCCACATACAAATTTATTTGGAATAACAAACCACCACGTATAAAAAGATCCACCGCACAGAGAAATAAAGCAGATGGTGGCATGGCATTTCCAGATTTTTTCCTATATTTTAAGGCGTACTCATTAAGTCCATTGACAACATGGTTTGACTCCCAAGCATTAGCATCTTGGAGGAAAATAGAAGAAAACATAGTAGCCCCACATAGACTGAAGGACATAGCACACACTAAACTACCAATCAAGCACTGTGAACGAAAATTTGGCCCCATAATTACTCATGCGATCCGGATATGGCGTGAATCACAAAAAAAAAATCCTAACCCACAAGAATGGCACAACCATACTCCCTTATTCAATAACAATGCTCTCTTAATTGGAAAACGACCTATAAGATTCCCTATATGGGAAAAGCAAGGCATACACTCATTAGGGGATATTTTTAACAAACAGGGTTTTTGTAGTGATAAAGAAATACGCAAAAAATTTAATCTCACCAAGTCCACATGGCTTTTTCACAAACAGTTAGAGCTATGTTTGAAGTCTCACGGTGTTCCATTAGACAGACCAATTGAACACCACAGATACCACAAATTCTTCTACTCAAGAGAGACATCGAGAGGTTTTGTTTCAGAATTTTATCATCAATTACTAACGTCCTCGTATGAAACCCTCCAACTTGACTCTGTCTGGAGGAGGGATATACCAGACCTGGAAAATGACTTTGATTGGCAAGGAGCCTGGGCAAATGTCCGACTTACATCAAGGAACCCGGATCATCAACAAATCAATCTTAACTATATTCACAGGACATACTTGACTCCTATAAGACTGTGCCGAATGGGGCTCAAACAAGATTCCAAATGCACCCAATGTACAAATGGGGACGAAGGGACATTTATGCACATGTATTGGGACTGCTCACCAGTTAAGGCATTCTGGAAAGATGTGACCCAACAAATATCAAAACTCGTATCTTGGAATATACCTGTACACCCCTCGGTATTGCTGTTGAATGATGTTTTTGAGTTTGCAGTGAATCCACAGCTAAAGAGATTGGTTTTATCGGGTATCACAGTAGCCAAAAAGCTGATCGCATCACGCTGGTTTCAACCGGAAAAAATTTGCCGTAAAGTTTGGTTTCTTACATATCTCGATGTAATTTACCATGAAATATCTACAGCAAGAATTCTGGGTCTCAATGAATCCAAAATGTCAATGTGGTTAGAAGTGGTGGAGAGAATAAAAGCTAGCTTATAATGGTAGTGTCTGGTTAGGTGCGAGGGATAGTGGAGGTACTTCTCAAGGTGGGGTCCGGGAGGGGGGGTTTCGAGCTGAGCATATGTATGTAGGTTTTTTTTTAGATAACAGGTATTATGGGTATATCTTATATAAAACAACTAACCAAAATGTGATTGAAGTGTATCTTCTTAATGCAATGTTTCTCTATCTAAATTCATTGATCGTATAGTGTTCTATTTCACCCTTTCCTCTGCATGGTTTTAGGTATTTTCAGATGTTCGATTTCAAGTAAGAGGAGACTGACGATATGGTCAAAATCAACGGGCGGCGGTGTTTATTAATAAAACAGCTTTAGGAATTAAAACAGTACATCGTCTCTTTCATTTGGTTGTTGTCGTCTCTCGGTGCTGTTCGCTGTCTCAGGTTGTCCATGGCCAACACCGAGTCCTCTCCTGTGGTTCGCTGGTCTGGTTGTCAAGACAACCTGGTCTCCTCGCCGATCAGTCAGGGAGTGCTTGCTTTCGTATCGGCGGAGTCCGCTATGAACCTCGGCTCGGTCATCTGGTCTCAATGGCTCTCTGAGTCATCGGCTCTTCAGTAGCCTGAGTGGCGAGTCTCCCTCTGTCTGTGGAGGTTTTCAGCGCTCCAGTTGCGATGCGATCTCTGTCATCGTCTGTCCCCATGTCTCTGGGTCTTCAGGTCCTTTCTGGTGTGTCAGCGCTTCTCCTGATGCGAAGCGATTTCGTCTGTCATCGGGTCTCAGTCCCTCTGTGTCACGGCTTGGCTCTGCAGGGATCCTTCTCCGTCTCCTCTGAGTGTCACCGGGTGTGTGTGACGTGTCTCTCCAGGTTCCTTCTGGTGTGAGTCGTGTGTCTCATGAGTCGCCATTCGCCCTTTTTATCAGAGGAGAGAGAGAGAGGGGGCGAGAGAGAGGGAGGGGGAGACAGAGAGCGAGAGGGACGGGGAGACCCTGCCTATTCCTGTCACATTCCAGCAGAACTTGTCTGAGGGTGTCCTGTGACCACATGTTACACAATTTTCCTCTGCTGACACAACCAGTTGGTTCTGGTGACAACGGTTTTCACAGTCTATGGGGAGACAGACTGGCTTTTGATGCATAAATAATAAAACATGAGCTATTTCCATCTACAAACTATTTACCATTCTGTGATTGCATTTTAGAATACTAAGATAATTCTTTATTGTCTAGCCAGTGACTCACTTTTTCAGACAGTGTCCAGACAACAAACCATATCTCCCCGTCCTTTAATAGAACACTTTATTTTCCTGATGAACATTTAACCAATACTTATTCTTTATTGTGACTAAGTTATTCTAATAGTTTCTAAAAGTTTATGCCTACATGTAACCTTATTAGTTTTCTCTATATCCTGGATGCATTTTGAACATTTGGCCTTACTTGAGTGCTGCTGACTCGTCTATCTGAGAGGCTCTTTTTACCACTCCTTTTACTCTGTCCCCTAACCATTCTGCCATGTCGTAACTTGAAAGTCCTTACTTAGGGTAGGGGTCAGTTTTATTGTCTTTAAGGTCAGCCATCTGTTTTCTGGGGAGTCAACCGCCTCTACCCTAGGGTCTCAGGAATACCTTCACATGGTGTTCTAAATAACCTTTCTATCAAGTAGCATTTTGTTTTTCAAATCATTTTCCTTATACATTTCACTTGCATTTATTCATGTTTTCATTTAGAAATATACGACAATCCACCCTTAGGGGGTTTAATAACCTCCTATACAACATTAATATTCTAAATTAAACATGTTAAAAATCATATCCATAATTTTTGCTAATATTTTTCAAAATTTCAAAAAAATCCAAAATTGACCCAAATCAAACTACAAAACCCTTTCCATCTGTACAGTTACAAAATCATCATTTCACCTACCTTTTCCTCCTTTCACAGTTTATACACATTATCAGTTATTATTATGACATCCAGTCTAGGTCCGTCTCTCTATGCAAAGAGATGATCGTACCATTCTCAGCTTCTTTTCGTTTAAGACTATATTTATCCATGTACTTAGCTTAAATGTCTATTTTGTGTAATGGACTCTGCAAGAAAAGATTAATACATCACACCACTAAAAGATTAACTCTCTAAACATTTGAGGGAAATTCAAACAAGCAACATAAATTATTTTTACTCCTTAAAAAGACCACTGAGGCCTCAATTATTCTTTGCTTTCATCCCTGTCAGTTATCCCTGTTTAAACTTCCTAAGGCCTTTACTGCTAACTCGTTTTTGACCGTTTTGTTTCTTCTTGTTGTATTTTGTGCTAATCACCGCCTCTTTCTTCGTTGTATGCAGGTCTCTGGTACTGCTCCGATTTTCCACAGAAGGAATCGATTTTCCCTCTGTCCTTTTTGCATTTTGGATTATTATTTACAAAACACACAATAGATTGGAAACAGTTATTTTCGCAGATACATTCTCTACTGTTCTGCATTTTGACAATACATTTTTCTCCAATTCATCATCTATGTATTTCACAGCTTCTTTACGTTAGCATTCAATCAACTCATCTTTGTCTCATTTCTTTTTGTGCTGTACTGTTTTACTAGATTCAATATCTCAAGATCAACACAACTACCTCCACCCTTGACAGTGGAATAACCATTATTTCACTTCCAAATACCTCGTTTCCCGACAGCTCCTCGGTCCGGACAGTCAGCTCTAGACGAGGCCAATCACCAACAGAACCTATGTGCATGGTCAACAAACCACAGTCCCTTTAAACACACATCACACACACTCCGCCAGCTTTCAACAAGCCGGTGCAGAGTCTTCCATAAGTCAATCATCAAATTCACATGTCTGCACCCTACACGAACACTAACTGGCCAAATTGCGACCAACAACCCACAGAGCTTTCTTATAGACAGAGAAATATGTTCCCCCAACACTTATCATAACCCAAAAAGTGACACAACCCTCCAGATTCTACATCTGGAGCCTTAATGAGCGGAAAACAAACCATGAACCAGCTCCCGTCCATCCTCAGTTTCCAGCTCATTATATCAGACCTCCTACCAGTCTCGCTGTGTCACCACCACCTGCTATCCCTGACCGGCGAGAGAACCCTCCCAGCCAGCCAGTTCCTAAAAAAAATATTGTCAACCAAAAAACAAAGAAAATTAAAAATAAACAAAAAATAACTGTGAGTGCCTACATGCTACACACCCATCCAACAGAATTAAACTATCATCCAGAGGCATAAATACCCCCGCAAAACTAAGACAGCAAAATTAGAAATCCAAAAAGAAATAAAATAAGTAATGAAATAATAATATTGTTGTTGTTTTTTTTTTTTTTTTTTTTTTTTTTTAATTCAACCTTGACCACCCTTTGATCAAGTATTGTAATCACTACTATAAATAGTCCTTTGTTTCTAACTCTGTCTAATATTATGTGTTCCATTGTTCCTGTCTAAAACCAACTATTTAACTCTTCTCTGACACCTTCTGGTTCAGAGTTCACATGACCACAAGAGCCATTGCGGTGACCATTTTTCTCTCTCTCTCCAATCTGTGCAGCCGGGCCAGGCTGCACAGGTGGGAGATACCAAAAATCGTCCACCATACCATTCTCCCTTACGTTTTCCTCACTGCCACAGCAAGAGTTGATCAGACACACTGTAGCAAAAAGGAAAACCCATGATTTGTCTATTAATTAACTGTTAGTACGATTGGCTCATGCATCTGTCAGTCATCTCACCTCTCCCTGTTAGTTGCACATCCATCTTAGTCGCTTCCACTCATAATCTAATGTATCAACGCTCCTATATATTTTTTATTCTATTTTTTGTTCCAATCAGTCCTTCTTCCCATTTTAACTTATTAATAACTCTATTTTCCCCAGCACTATTAGCTCCGCTTGTGCATTCCTGCCTCGTTCTTAATTAACCTATGACCTATGCAGACACCCCCTCTGACAATGTCCCAACTCTCCACATCTTTCTGGACGTTCGCTGAGGCCTCCACCCTTTGTAACATGACCGAGCGAAATGGCCAACCTCCCCACAACCCCAGCACACAGCCGACGCCGGCCATCCCAGGGGTTCCAGTTCACCCAGTTTACCACGACTCCCACAGTCTCTCGGCTGGCCTCCCACCGTCCTCTCCAGGTCCACCCCTCTCCTGTCCTCTGGTCGCATGTCCTGTTGCCTGGAGGAGAGAGGGGCATACCTGTCCTTCTCTGCTGCCTCTCCTCGGGCCTTCTCTTGTTGGGAGGGGCCTGGAAACTCACCCCTCCTGCGGTCCTGTTCACCCTGTCGCGGCCCAGCTCCCTGTCCGGGCAACGGAGCACAGGGCACTCTTTGATCACAGCGGCCTAGGTCAGACGCTCGAAGCATGATCTCAACAGCTGTCGCTTCTAATAGCACAGTCTTTCTCGCCAGTTCTCGTCCCAGTCTCTGAGTCTCGTGTGCGGCTTGACCGATCTCCAGCTGTATCTTCATCAGATCTCGATGAACTGCCTCGTGTTGTTCGAACGCTGTCACAAACGCTCTCTGTTGTCTATAGTATGCTGCCTCTTCCCCCATCTCAGCACGGGCGGTTTGATGTCCCACCGTTGGGCTCCGCCTCTCATCTTGGCTTTGGTGCTGAGGGCAGGATGGATGTGGGAAATGGGTGGGTTGTAGAAACTGTTCGTGTATTCCATACCTGCTGTCGGTCTCCGTTCCAGCCATCCGGCCAGAGTGGACTTCGTGGGAAGGCTGTAACCTCAGTCTCTTTTTCTGCCCCTTGGTTAAACCGCAGTCGCCTGCAATGGACACTCCAGCTTGAATCGGTTCTGGTTGGAGTAACACCGTTGTCACTGGTTCACTCCCCTGTGTTGGAATCAAAGTCATCATTCCAAGTCCTTCTGTCGTACTGGTCACATGAGCGAAGTCCATCACATCCCACTCAATCAGATTAACTTCAGATATCAATCTTTCTACGGGAGTGTCTGCAAAGGTTGTCAGCCTATTGCTATTGTCGGCATTACTTCTTTTCATCGCTTTTCGTGCTCTCCTTTTCTGTTTTTTATTTTTGTTTCTCAATCTATAACAGCCTCCTTTTTTTATACTTAAATACAAGGTTTTGTAAAGGCCTGAATCTCTTTGGCCATGGCTTCTTCACTTCTATTATGATATTTCCAGTCTTTGACATAGACAGAGTGTCTACTTTTGCTATTGTTACTGCTTCTAAACCTTCAGTTGTTCCTATCAATGTTCCACTAAGGTGAACTTCCTGTGTACCCGACATTCATTCCACTTTCAACACTCTCTTGTAATCACCGTTCGAAAAAACAAATTTCTCCGTCTTACACTATTTTCTACTTACTTGAGTTAAAACACTCACACTGTCAAAATTTTACTGTGCAGACAAGGATTGATAATTGGCTTATCATTCATACTTATACCAAGGCCTTTAAAACCGTTTTCCCTAGATGGTTGTGGAAGTCGTTAGAGCACCTGTCCGGCCGAGCATCTGTATAGAAAGAAAGCAGAAATCCAAACTTAATACAGTGGCATTTCCCTTATTATTTCCACTCTTCGTTATGCATTGGAAATGTCGGGCAACACTATACTAATATATTTAAAGAGACACAGTGTGATTTGCTTGAAAAAATAACGATACAGCTTATCTTGTTTTTTGTCCGTTCCTTCAACAGGAACACTGGAGTTTTCCAATCCCCTGTGTGCTCTCTCCTCCTAGTTTCCTGGGAAATATAATCATTAATCCCCTTCCTATCCATTTGTCTAATAATCCTTTGTAAACCTGGTCCTTCATCTGATTCTAATCTCTCTTTGCTTGATGAATCTGTTCATCCTAACCTTATTTCTTACTTTTAAATGCCCGATTAGCGTATCGACTAAATGTATTATTCCGATTAGCGTATCGACTAAATGTATTATTCGCTTTCGCTTCACTTCTCATACTACATCCATTTCATTCCGCTTACACACAACCATTACCCCCCACAACACTCAATAAAAATTAATCAGTGTTGCTACTGCTACCAACCACCTAATCAGGGAAAACAATAAACTTTTAGCAACTTAGATCACTAAAACCCTGACCGACACATAGTACAGCTGGCCACGTTAATAATTCCATGGACACCCGCACTATGCCACCGCAATATCCACCCAGTTCTCTGAATATACAAAGAACCGTCAACTCACAGCCCAAAGCGTCCTCCCTTTAGTTTCGAACCTGAACGGAAACACCCCAAGCTTTATCACACCAAGAATATTACAAATTATCCTACCACCCCCTGCACCTAGACAGTCCAACGCCCATCCGGTACCCACTTCATATACACAATAACAACGCAGTACAAATAAACCTACAACCAAATGCCCACAACACGCCACAATCTAGGGATGGCGAAACACAAGGAGAGACAGGGAAGGGAAAAGAAAAAAAAAAAGGGAGGGATACAGGGATACAGGGACTAAGGGGAGGAAAGGGGGGGGGGGGGGGGGGCACACAATGCAACATTAACTATTACCAAAACCGTCTACACTCAACCAACAGAATACCCCATTTATCCTTATGTAATCCTATTTTAGCAAGTAACACTATATTAATATACCCAATACTCCAAACCCATGATGAATTGAAAATGGGGGACCCTGATGTAAACAAGACGAAAGTCTTCCTCCGGTCTGCATACCCTTAACAATTGTGTGTATTGAGCCGTACTGTGCTGTACCCATTCTACAATCTGTTAATAAAAATTTTCAATCAATCAATCAACCAGGCAATCTATCCTAAACAAAACCTCCCTTTGTGCACCTGTCCCCTCACAAAGTCAAGCCGGGAGACAGGGATGGAGCGGAGGGGGGCGGGGGGGGGGGGGGGAGAAGGAGGGAGGGAGGGAGGGAGGGAGGGAGGGAGGGAGGGAAGGAGGGAGAGAGGGAGGGAGGGAGTGTGAACGAGGGAGGAAGAGACAGAGGAAAAAGGGGGGGGGGGGGTTCACGCCAATCCCACCAGCGCCATTACACCTGGCCCATAACAATTACAGACCTATAATCAAACCAGTAAACACACCCATCATCAACAACAGAAAAAACCGAACATAAAGAACCTATAAATCCCCACAAATGGTCTCTGTTCAAAACCTATAATAATCACAAACCCTTCTCTACCTACTGCACCTCGTTTTACCTGTAAAGACGAAACTATAAGAGAGGCAACAGCGCCCTCCACTGGAACGTACGCTCATCATCACCAACGCACTACAGCCTCACCACTTCCTGTAGGAGGCGCCACGCCTCCCCCGCAAGTGCGTCATTACGTAAACCACCCCAAGACGTCAACTCGACGTTCTACCTCAACCACAAAACTACAATTCCCAGAACCCTCTACACCGGAAGTACCTGTCCATCGCCTCTCTAAGATCCCGCACTAGCAAAGAGTAGCAACACGCGAGATTCCCCGAGAGTTCAATCATGCTATATTGTTAGCACAGGTAGCTTAGCATCTTAGCTTCGTTAGCTCAGTGCCGCTAGCACCAGCTTAGCTTAGCATCCAACATCACTTCTCCTAAACGGCCCAGTCCTGTTGACTCGAGCGGCACAACACATCGCGACGTTTACACAACCCCAGCTACACCCCGTAACATAACTTTAATCCTATTAAGCCCCCGTTTACAGAACCTATATTATTATCCTCATTCTAGCATGCTCGCCCGCTTGGCCCCGGCCGGCTCCGCATTTTAAATCTAACGCTCCCGATCTAGCCCCGTTACTCCAAATCTAACGCACCCCAAGCTCCGACGCTCCCTATGACGTCACCAGCTCTAAAATCCCCGTTTTCTTTGATCTTTACTACATTACTTTTAAACTTCTACAGCCCCGATTTGAAAAATTTCAACGCACATTTACACATCTCCTAGGTTCCATCTCACATGTCATTCATTCAATTCACTCGAAAACGCAACACAGCGTCCACACGCTAGTCCCGTCGCGCCAGCTAATGCTGGCAGGACAGGGGTGTGGTTTCTCCGTTGCAGCCTTGGCCACCAGCTGGTTCATAATAATACAAAAAATACCTTGGCATTCACTCAGAGCTCCTAACATTCATCCATTTAAACACATATACTAATCAAAACAATGTTTCATTCATAAACATACCATTCATTTATGCACACATTTATTCCAAACGCATTTCCTTGCTTCATTTCACACAATATTCTTCCTATTGTTCTAATCCCCTGTGCAGTTACCCCACGCATTTCTCCCACAAGTGCATTATCTCCAAAGGTTACTTTCCCCCCCCCCCATCATTCCTCTTCTCAGCCTCTCAATCTTCATATTCAGCGCCGTTTGGGGAGCTTTTACCTGTCTCACCCCCAAATCGACCAAATACCTTCTCAAAAATCCGTACCAAAGGCGAATTTTTTAAGCAGATTCCGTCGGGTCACACTACAACAGATCTGTATGAAAACGTCTTTCTAAACTCGTCTGTTATACGTGCCGATTCTAAGAGTGAAGTCCGCGAATGATGGCGCGGAAAAAAAGCAACCAATTACCTCCCTGTTCTCTATTTCTCTTCGCGGAACCAGGCTATCCCTGAACTTCACCACGGTTATCCTATACTACTCTACACTCCGTTTTCTGTTCTCTTTTCTCTTCGTGGAACCAGGCTGCCCTGTGCTACCCCGGTTCTCCCATTAAACTCTCTATTCTCTTTTCTCTTCGTGGAACCCGGCTACCCCCGTACTACCACGGTTCTTTTATTCTACTCTACCTTAAAATCTGACTACTCCTCTTTACCCTTCTTATGAACCACTACGTCACGCACAGTCCCACTTCCCGCTATCTGTGACTAATCTCCGTTCTACTGCTCCTACGCCGGTACCCTCAAATAATTTACCTAATCCCAAGCCTATCCCCTAAACTGATATAACTAAATACAGACATCTATTTCCTCTCCTCACTTGGCCTTGTACCAATTATAGGCATCCTAACTGAACATCTCTAAGTGCAGCGCCGGTGTGTGGCTGAGACCAGAGCCAGGTTGTGAAACCTGGACCCCGGTACCCCTCCAACACCAACATTATCCTGGTCCATTTACAACTCATTTCTACCTAATGCAATAGCAACCCCAAAATGCGAGACTGCTTCGACCATTTACCAATTTTAAACACATTAGTACTACTTACCTATTCCCACTGGCCTCGGTCGCAACGGTGACGATCCTCAGTCCTCAGTCGTAGAGAGCATCGATGAGGGGGAGAGAACCTCTCCGTGTCCTTGAGAAGTGGCTGCTGTCGTTTTTCAACCGGTACTGGCCAAATGCAGGACGGGTCATGGCACCAATTGAAGTGTATCTTCTTAATGCAATGTTTCTCTATCTAAATTCATTGATCGTATAGTGTTCTATTTCACCCTTTCCTCTGCATGGTTTTAGGTATTTTCAGATGTTCGATTTCAAGTAAGAGGAGACTGACGATATGGTCAAAATCAACGGGCGGCGGTGTTTATTAATAAAACAGCTTTAGGAATTAAAACAGTACATCGTCTCTTTCATTTGGTTGTTGTCGTCTCTCGGTGCTGTTCGCTGTCTCAGGTTGTCCATGGCCAACACCGAGTCCTCTCCTGTGGTTCGCTGGTCTGGTTGTCAAGACAACCTGGTCTCCTCGCCGATCAGTCAGGGAGTGCTTGCTTTCGTATCGGCGGAGTCCGCTATGAACCTCGGCTCGGTCATCTGGTCTCAATGGCTCTCTGAGTCATCGGCTCTTCAGTAGCCTGAGTGGCGAGTCTCCCTCTGTCTGTGGAGGTTTTCAGCGCTCCAGTTGCGATGCGATCTCTGTCATCGTCTGTCCCCATGTCTCTGGGTCTTCAGGTCCTTTCTGGTGTGTCAGCGCTTCTCCTGATGCGAAGCGATTTCGTCTGTCATCGGGTCTCAGTCCCTCTGTGTCACGGCTTGGCTCTGCAGGGATCCTTCTCCGTCTCCTCTGAGTGTCACCGGGTGTGTGTGACGTGTCTCTCCAGGTTCCTTCTGGTGTGAGTCGTGTGTCTCATGAGTCGCCATTCGCCCTTTTTATCAGAGGAGAGAGAGAGAGGGGGCGAGAGAGAGGGAGGGGGAGACAGAGAGCGAGAGGGACGGGGAGACCCTGCCTATTCCTGTCACATTCCAGCAGAACTTGTCTGAGGGTGTCCTGTGACCACATGTTACACAATTTTCCTCTGCTGACACAACCAGTTGGTTCTGGTGACAACGGTTTTCACAGTCTATGGGGAGACAGACTGGCTTTTGATGCATAAATAATAAAACATGAGCTATTTCCATCTACAAACTATTTACCATTCTGTGATTGCATTTTAGAATACTAAGATAATTCTTTATTGTCTAGCCAGTGACTCACTTTTTCAGACAGTGTCCAGACAACAAACCATATCTCCCCGTCCTTTAATAGAACACTTTATTTTCCTGATGAACATTTAACCAATACTTATTCTTTATTGTGACTAAGTTATTCTAATAGTTTCTAAAAGTTTATGCCTACATGTAACCTTATTAGTTTTCTCTATATCCTGGATGCATTTTGAACATTTGGCCTTACTTGAGTGCTGCTGACTCGTCTATCTGAGAGGCTCTTTTTACCACTCCTTTTACTCTGTCCCCTAACCATTCTGCCATGTCGTAACTTGAAAGTCCTTACTTAGGGTAGGGGTCAGTTTTATTGTCTTTAAGGTCAGCCATCTGTTTTCTGGGGAGTCAACCGCCTCTACCCTAGGGTCTCAGGAATACCTTCACATGGTGTTCTAAATAACCTTTCTATCAAGTAGCATTTTGTTTTTCAAATCATTTTCCTTATACATTTCACTTGCATTTATTCATGTTTTCATTTAGAAATATACGACATGATCTCATTGGATGTGCCCTGACAATTAATGCTTGTATATCTTATCGTGTGTTGTCATGTTTGTTTATATGTTTGTTTTAAAAAAGAATAAAAAAATAAAATACAAGAAGGTTAACCCTTTCACTACCACACTACAGAAGATTAACCTTTCACTACCACACTACAGAAGGTTAACCCTTTCACTACCACACTACAGAAGGTTAACCTTTCACTACCACACTACAGAAGGGACAGTTAACCCTTTCACTACCACACTACAGAAGGTTAACCCTTTCACTACCACACTACAGAAGGTTAACCTTTCACTACCACACTACAGAAGGTTAATGAACTAATTATTGTATTTGATCAGTTTCTTTTAGGTATCTGACACTAGATTGTACACAACAGCGCAACAGCGTATGAATTACTCAAATAACCAATCCTTCCTCTTTGAACTGCTGCGGTCAGGCAAGCGCTACCGGAGTCTCATGGCCGGTACAGAGAGACTCAGAAGGAGCTTCTATCCCCAGGCCATCAGGATGCTCAACGACAATGACTCCATGTAACAACCCATCAACTACACTCACTGCACACACATCCACACGTACACACTCACTTTAAACAAACACTCACCTTAACACCCCCTTTACTCACTTTAGACACTTTAACACTAAAATATATTTATCCATTATTAAAGAGATTTGAACTACATTCATACCTCATTTGCACCTTACCCTACGTTTTGTACCTCATTTCTGCATTGTACTGTATTGTATATTGTATATATATATATGTATATTAAACATTCCTTTACTTACTTTTTACCTACTTCTTAATTACATTTTTACTTACATTTTTTTTTTTACTGTATGAAGCACACTCCCAGGGGTTCATACAGAAACAAGCATTTCATCGTAAAGTATTCTGTATCTTATTGTGACAAATAATAAACAAACTTGAAACTTGAACTTGAACTTCCTCCTTCGTGTAAACAGAGGAGCAGCTGCACCTGAGGCCGTCACCACAAGGGGGAGCAGCTGCACCTGAGGCCGTCACCACAAGGAGGAGCAGCTGCACCTGAGGCCGTCACCACAAGGAGGAGCAGCTCCACCTGAGGCCGTCACCACAAGGAGGAGCAGCTCCACCTGAGGCCGTCACCACAAGGAGGGGCAGCTGCACCTGAGGCCGTCACCACAAGGAGGAGCAGCTCCACCTGAGGCCGTCACCACAAGGAGGAGCAGCTGCACCTGAGGCCGTCACCACAAGGGGGAGCAGCTGCACCTGAGGCCGTCACCACAAGGGGCAGTATTTCATTCTTAAATAGACCGACAGACTGGCAGTTAAAACAAAGACTGACATTATGTGACAACCAAGCGCTCCTCAAGGCGGGGGCTCTGCTGTGAGCGGGGGCTCTGCTGTGAGCGGGGGTGGGGGGGGGGGGGGAGGGGGCTCTGCTGTGAGCGGGGGCTCTGCTGTGAGCGGGGGCTCTGCTGTGAGCGGGGGCTCTGCTGTGAGCGGGGGGGGCTCTGCTGTGAGCGGGGGCTCTGCTGTGAGCGGGGGCTCTGCTGTGAGCGGGGGGGGCTCTGCTGTGAGCGGGGGCTCTGCTGTGAGCGGGGGCTCTGCTGTGAGCGGGGGGGGCTCTGCTGTGAGCGGGGGCTCTGCTGTGAGCGGGGGCTCTGCTGTGAGCGGGGGCTCTGCTGTGAGCGGGGGCTCTGCTGTGAGCGGGGGCTCTGCTGTGAGCGGGGGTGTATTTGTGTCTGAAAACTGAAAACCTTTGGCCTTTGATTGCTAGCTTTTTCTTTTTTTTCTTGTGATTAAATTTTTTCTTGTGCAGTTGTCTGTTTATACTATGTTTTTAACTATGTTCTATTTTTCTTTTATTTTTATTTTTATTCTGTATTTATTAATTTATTTTATTATTATTAATAATTATTATTATTATGAATAATTATTTAAATTTGTTTAACTATGTTTTAACCCTGTAGCACTTTGGGATCCTAGTGAACGAAAAGTGCAATACAAATACAATTTATTATTATTATTATTATTATTATTATTATTATTATTATTATTATTATTATTATTATTATTATTATTATTATTATTATTATTATTATTATTATTATTATTATTATTATTATTATTATTATTATTATTATTATTATTATTATTATTATTATTATTGTTGTGTGTTTGTGTGTTTTCTTGTTTTCATTGTCACTGTTTTATCAACTTTGTAGTAACTCACTTCTAATGTGTGACACTACAATGACATCGCTGTGGGAACTGAGACGTAATTCTGCTGCTTTTTATTTCTCCAACTCTCTACTTTTATGCAGGCAGGCAGTGAGGTCCTCAGTAAGCAGAGATGTTGGGCCCTATTCCCTGTACCTGGTTCGACTAAGTCGATCAAAAGTCTCATTATCCAGATTCAATTAACCTGATGTTTGAATCCAGGCTTTCCCTGTTCCTCGAACGCTGATTCAGTCTCGTTAATTCGAACCAGACTTGATACTCAGGATAAGTGCGCGCGGCCGCCTCACCTGAAAAGACAGCAGGTGTCGATCGCAGAAATCTTGATTTTCTAACGGCATTGATTGATTGATTGATTGAAAACTTTATTAACAGATTAATAGAATGGGTACAATACAGTACGGCTCAATAGCCTCGCCGACAAGTTAAATGCATCTATAGGCTAATGTTAAGTCCCTCATTACCCCAATCAATCAGATTATATTTCTTTAAATGTGCCTGCTGGCTTAATGGAATGAATAATCGAATGAGATCTTGCTAGCGAAAATAATTAGTTCAACTTTCAGAATAAGTAGATACAAACAAGATTCACATTTGCAATGCGCCGTTATTAAAATAACCACAGTGTGTATCGCGACTCCGAGCGCCGTATCTGTATAAATATGACGTGCATTATTTAGTAAATCTATAGGCTGAATATGATTTATTATCAGAATTTTTGGTATATTATTTTACATTTCAAAAGCCCCCTCTAGAAGAACGAAGCACAAAAACATAATTCAGAATGGTATAATGGGATCTAGACTGTGAGAATAATTTCAGGAAGCGAGCTGGGATTTCTTTGCGAGGGCGTGGCCATGCAGGTTATCCAGCTAACTGAACTAAACCCTGCTCTGGAGCAGGTTCAAACTTTCTGATATGTTGCCATAGTGATTTAGACAATCCGACGTCGGGGAATGGAAAGGTCTGGTTTAAGTCAAATTATCCTGAAAATTATCCGGCTAACTCAGTTAGCCAGGTACAAGGGGCCCTGGTCTCCAACGCAGATATTCCATAATAGATTATATAGACAGGGCCATATATACAGTAAGTATTGTGACAGACAGGGCCGTATATAACAGGGCCCTGGGCTCCAACGCAGATATTCCATAATAGATTATATAGACAGGGCCATATATACAGTAAGTATTGTGACAGACAGGGCCGTAGGTGTCCAAAGGTCAGCCAAAGGTTCAAGTTCAAGTTCAAGTTCTTTAATAGTTGTCATACAGAAGTACAGAATACTTTCATACAAAATGCTTCTTACTGTTACGCTCCAGAGACTGTGCTAGACAAGATAGTATCAAATAACATAATAACATAATATAGCATGAATTTAGAAGAAGAAAATGAGGTCACAGTGTTCGGTATAGACATATGTACAATGTTCTGAGTTACCATATAATATACAATACACAATACTATGCAGTGTACTAATGTACAGTACTATCTAGTGCAAAGCAGAAATGGGATGAGGTACAATTTTAGGTACAATTTACAGTAAGGTGTACGAGTTGTAGTGCAATCCTTCATCCATAAATATAAAGTGTGGGGAGTGGGTGCTACAGTGTGTTTGTTTAAAGTGGGTGTGTGCTATAAGTGTGTGGAGTGGGTGCTACAGTGTGTTTGTTTAAAGTGAGTGTGTGCGTGTGGATGTGTGTGCTATGTGCGTTTGGTGGTTGTTGTTGTGTAGTGTTCATTCATTGTTCGTTTAGCAGCCTGATGGCCTGGGGATAGAAGCTTCTTCTGAGTCTTTCTGTGCTCGCCTTGAGACTCCTGTATCGCTTGCCTGACCGCAGCAGTTCAAAGAGGCAGTTGTTCGGGTGACTGGAGTCTTTAATGATTCTCTTAGCCTTGCCCTTGCAACGCTTGTAGTAAATGTTCTGGAGGGTGGGGAGCCCCCCTCCAATTGTGCGTTCGGCTGAACGTGTCACTCTTTGTAGTCTGCTTTGGTCTTGTGCAGTGCTATTCCCAAACCAGGAGGTGATGTTGCCGGTCAAGATGCTCTCTATTGTACATGAGTAGAAGTTCTTAAGGATCTTCTGGCTGACTTGGAACTTCCTTAGGCGCCTGAGGAAGTAGAGGCGTTGTCGTGCCTTCTTCACAACACTGTTAATGTGTGTGGTCCATGTCAAGTCCTCGGATATGTAGGCTCCGAGGTACTTAAAGCTGTTGACTCTCTCAACCGGTGCCCCGTCGATGCTGAGGGGGCTGTAGTCCTTGACCCCCGACCTCCTGAAGTCCACAATCATCTCCTTTGTTTTGCTGACGTTCAGGGAGAGGCTGTTTTCCTGGCACCATCCCGCCAGGACCTTGACCTCTTCCAGGTAGGCCCTCTCGTCGTTGGCAGAGATCAGGCCCACCACCACTGTGTCGTCAGCAAATTTGACGATTGTATTGCTACTCCGCTGAGCCACACAGTCGTGTGTGTACAGGGAGTAGAGGAGGGGACTCAGAACACAGCCCTGGGGGGCCCCTATGTTGAGGGTGATGGATGAGGAGGTGCAGTTGCCTGCTCTCACCACCTGGGGTCTGCCAGTCAGGAAGTCCAAGACCCACTGGCAGAGGTCATAGCCCAAGCCCAGGTCCCTGAGCTTGGCTATGAGTATGGAGGGGACTATGGTATTGAATGCCGAGCTGTAGTCGATGAATAGCATTCTCACATAGTTCCCCTGCCTCTTGTCCAGGTGTGATGCTGCTGTGTGCAGCACATGGGATATGGCGTCCTCCGTGGACCTGTTGGGGCGGTATGCAAATTGCAGGGGGTCCATGTTGATGGGGAGGGAGGAGCAGATGTAGCCCTTTACTAGCTTCTCGAAGCACTTCATGGCTATGGAGGTGAGAGCTACAGGGCGGTAGTCGTTGAGGCAAGCAGGCTTGGATTTTTTGGGTACAGGGATAATAGTGGACTTCTTCAGGCAGGTGGGGATGACAGCCTGTTCTAAGGACAGGTTAAATATGTCAGTGAATACTGGGGCCAGTTGGTCGGCACAGACTTTTAGGACGCGGCCGGGGATGCCGTCTGGACCTGCTGCCTTCCTGATATTCACTTTTTTAAAGGTCCGCCTCACCTCATGCTCTGTTACCCTGAACACTGCGCCTCCATCAGCAGCCGACCCCCCCCCCCCCCCCATTGCCGAGGCTTGTGAGCTGGTGTTGTTATTACCGGCATCAAACCTCGCATAGAAGGTATTGAGGTCATTTGCTAAGGAGATGTCACTGTTCAGTTTGAGGGAGGCGCCTTTGTAGTCTGTCATCGTTTTGAGCCCCTGCCACATAGCTCTAGAGTCAGCTTGTTCAAACTGGAGTTCAATTTTATCCCTGTAGCGTCGTTTGGCCTCTGACACTGTCCTCCTTACGTTGTATCGCGCCACCTTGTGGTCATTCATGTTGCCTGCCTCTAGGCCGTCGTTGTATGCTTTGGTGCGCTCTCTCAGAGCTTCACGGACGGATTTGTCTACCCAGGGTTTTTGAGGTCAGTAGTTGTCTCATTAGGTTTCCATGGCGACCGGGTAATATTCCAGGTCTCAAGCCGCAGGACCGGGTCCACAGAGGAACAAGACATAACGATAGGTTATGTAGATAACCTAGTTATATTAGTATTGGCTGAGCGTCCCGCTCTGAGCCTTATGAGATACCCCTTATCTCCTATGATACCTATTGTATCTCCAACGAAAACAACTACATGCACCCCACCTGTCTGGGGCCCCGCCCCTATGGTGGCACCGCCCATATAACCGTGACTCTGGTCACCAAAACACCCTTCCTCGCCAAATCCCGTCCTAGGAAAAGATCCCTCAAGAGGGAACTCAGGGCCGCGCAGAGCGGGACGCTCAGCCAATACTAATATAACTAGGTTATCTACATAACCTATCGTTATATATCGTATTTGCTTTCGTGTCCCGCTCTGAGCCTTATGAGATATGGGGAAGAGCAGACGCGAGACCCGACAAATGTACCCCCTGAGGACCCGTAAGCCCACATCAAGGGGTGCAGGGAGCCCTGTCACCCCATCCTTCCTAATGAAGGGGGGGCGCAGTCAACTCCACCTGAATGCGAACAAGAGGGAACTAGAACCCCTTGAACACACCGTACAGGCGGAACCACGTGTGACTCAACACACTGTGGCCCATACCCATACACTCCTGCTACCCGACCAAGGACGGGAAGCAGGAAAGGCCACAGACCCCAGAACCGCCTGGGAGACAGAACCCCCGGTCATGTCCATGAGGTAAAACCTTACAAAAGGGGCCCGGGGAGGACCATGAAGCTGCAGCACAGATGTCCTCCACCGAGGCCCCACCCAGGAGAGCGGCAGAAGCAGCCACCCCACGAGTGGAGTGCGCCCTGACGCCCCCAGGGGGATCCTGCCCAGCCAACGTGTAGCAGAAGGTAATGCCCTCGCACAACCAATGGGACAGGCGCTGATCCGACAGTGCCTTACCAGCACGAGCCCCACCGTAACAGACAAAAAGCTGGTCGGTAACCCTGAAGTCCTGAGTACGGCTGAGGTAAATCCCCAAGCACGGACTGGACATGACAGGTGAAGGCCCGCACCTAACTCACTAGTGTGAGGAGGAGGACGAAACGCCTGAACCACAATATCCCGGGAGCGGTAGGAACTCCGGATATTCTTAGGCACGAAAGCAGGATTAGGTCGCAGAGTAGCACTGCAATCGGTCCGAAAAGACAGGCACTCTGGACGTACCGAGAGAGCACACAGCTCACCTACGCGTTTAGCGGAAGTGACAGCCAGTAGGAACGCGGTCTTGAAGGACAGCTGTCCCAACGGCGCCTGCTCGAGCGGCTCAAACGGGGCCAAGGACAACCGACCGAGGACCAATTGAAGATCCCAAGTCGGAGCCAAGGAGCGTTGCACCGGCTTAACGCATCGAGCGCCAAGCAGGAAACGCTTCACAAGAGGGTGGCTGAACAAGACATCCCCTCAAACCCCTCATGATAGGAGGATATAGCTGCTGCATATACCCTCACCGTCGAAACCGACAGTCTATCAAGGAGAGACTGGAGGTAACTAAGGACAGCATCCAGGGGGCAGGAGACTGAGTCCCGGCCCCCCGCCTTACACCACACTTGGAACATACGTCATCTGCCCGCGTAAGCGCGACAGTGGAGGGAGCATGCGCATTCCAGATGGTAACACCATCAGGATCAAGAACCTGCGCCCCTCAACGTACCCGTCCCAACAACTGACCTAACAGATGTATGGGGAAGAATCCCTGGCGGCACGGCATCGGTCCCAGACCCGCCTGGCCATGTCCAGACGTAATCCTCACCCGTCAGGATGAGGACCGCCCCGCGACAGTACACCTGCACCCACATTCTCCCTGCCGGGGACGTGGGGAGCCCTCAGGCCGCGCAGATGGAGGACGCCCATAGCCAGCCGCCCGCCGCCTGGTGCAGACAGGGGAAGCGTACTCCTCCCTGTCTGTCGATACACGACACTGACGTCGTATCGTCCGTCCTGATCAACACCATTTGTGGACCAGAAGGACCGCTTTCAACACCAACACATTGAACGTAGCGCAGACCGGGCAGCATGGTTTGCCAGCTGCCCCCTACTGCGTTGGCCCGACCCGTCACCAGCGAGGGAGGCGTCGGTGAAAACGCGACGTGAGACAGCGCCGTAACCGTCCTAGGACGGAACCTCCCGAGCGTGTTGACAACACGCTCTGAGATGGATGCCCATAGCCCTCCAACCGTTGACTGGGAAGAGGAGTACTCTACATCCAGTCTACAGCAACCCCAGGCTGGTAGAGACCTGCCTGGTACGAGACCTGACGATCCACCTTGACCGCGAAGGACCAGAACGTCATCAGGGCAGAACACTCCGTAACCCCTGACGACGCAGAGGCCCCAGTGCGGCCTCCACGCACTTGGTGAAGATGCGGGGAGCCAGAGAAAACCGAACGGCAGCCTCTGGTACTCATACGCTAACCCTGCAAAGGAAGCGTAGGTAAGCCCTAGGATGGAAGATCGGAGATGCGCATACGCATCCTACAGGTCTATGGAGGAGAACCAGACCCTCACCTGACAGTGTTCAACAGGTAGGAGATGATCCAAAAAAATGCTGAACCTTCCCATGGGACAGGTCCAGCCTGGGTCTTACACCCCTCCCTCCCGACTTCTCAGGCAGAGAACACCGGGAGGAGAACGCCACAACGATGGCTTGCTTCGTCCACAGAGATTGGATCTCGTTGACCAGAGCTGTCACTGCTGGAGACCCTGACAACAGGGTCTGTACCAAACCTGAAAACGGGTGGGGTTGTGTAAACACAAGTCCCCGCCTCAGCGTTCTCTCCATCCACCTCGACATATGGTACTGCCGTAGTCATATGTGACAACATTCCCAACGCACCCGCCGTCACGTGGCGCAGGTCCGCCAGGAACTGTAGATAGTTGGCCCGGTCCCCCCGCTGTGCGTAGCCAACCCTGGAACCGTGCGAGCAGCGTGTTCCGTGTCGGAACATCTGACCCTGACACCACCCACGAGGCAATCGCACCCAAGGGGGAACCCCGACAGAAAGGGCCGGTCTGATACGGGGGGCTTCCGATGAAAAAAGCCCCCCCACTGAACACCCCTCCAGAACATGCTGAGGAGTTGTTCTGCAGCCGGACATGCAAGGTGTAAGGCCCCCATGGGTTCCTACACACCGTAGCCCTGCAGTGATATTACTACCACCCCAAATCATGTGAGCTGCGACCACTTGCCAATATTTCAGGAGTGGGAGGCACCAACATGATACCTGGCCTGGCGAAGGTGTGCCTCAAAAGGTTTCGAGACCCCCTGCTGACAACACTTAAGTTGACAGACGTAACACCAGGCTCAACCAACACAGTTCAAGGTGTGGGAGCCGCTTGACAGCACAACATTCTCACGGACAGACCCAGGCTCAGCCATCAACTGGGTGTCAGCCCCTGTCCCCATGAGAAGCGAAAGGGGGGCCGCCCGCGCATCAACGAAGGCACGCGGCCCGCAGCCAAAGGAAACAATCAGAGCCCACTTTTTCCGCTGGTGTTGGGGAAGGGAGTGATCGAAGAGCGGGCTGCTCGCGGCAGGACGGTGACAGCTTGTTTGTTCAAGCCGAACCCATCCTACATGGCCGATCCCTCGGCCGCCAAGGCTGTCGGCCTTGTGGACACCTGTCGAATCAACTCCCAGGATACCTCCGGCGGGGGAAAACATGGCCGCCTGTCGAGGGCCTCGTCATCGCCGCTGACGAGGCCGTGCTCTCTCCTCTTCTGGCTGCGCGGTGTGAGGCGGTGTAGGGCCTAGGACAATACAGCCCGCGCTCCAGCAGAAGACCAAAATCCCCTGCGGAGAGGGGAACCCTGAGCGGTTATAGCTTGCGGCTGGGTCAAAGCTAATAACGTCAACAACCTCGCGCGATGTGTCGACGTCGGCTGGCCCTCAAGGCCCCGCCACCAGACACCATTTTTTTTAATAGAAAAAAACAGCAATTCGAACACAGTTCTAATCGTTGCCAATTCCATACCGTGGCGGTACAAGCTTTAACAGCCCACCAGCCACTCGCCAGGCCGACCCACCAATGGCGTCGGCCGGGCGGGGCACTGTTTCAATATGTCAAAAACAAAGGACTGATGTTAACACGGAGCACCAGTGGTGGTTGCAAACAGCAACCTCCACTGTGGTGTGCACCATGAAAGGGTTAAATGAATAAAAGAACTAAACCACAAAATACTGTCGAATGAGCAAACCCATACACACAACGTTAAGGGGAGGCGGACCAGAGCGAACTAGTCCCGCCTTCATTCAAAATATTCACAACAGCACACCAGCCCTAGCTTAGCCCATTTACCAAAAAAGGTAAACAAAGCCCCCCCCGCACTACTCCCCCAGTATACCGATTGACCGTCAGTATGAATGGTTGAGAGGAGAGAAAACTGTAGCAAGACAGACCTTCTCATAGCAGAGTGACAGAACGAAACAATAGCCCACTACACAGGGCCGCCTCAGGGGGTGGGGGGCCTCGCGTTTAAATTCGCACAGGGCCTCACATTTCTCCCAGGCGGCCCTGCCCCTATACTACTACAGCCTAGCGTGAGGCGATGTGGGACCCAGATCGACAACGCCTGCGGACAGACACGCAACATGTTTACCATGTCGGCTGGACCCATAGCCCCACTACCCGACGCCAATGTGGATAGGAACTAGCCAGCTGAGCCATAACCCGCCGTTAAGTCCCATCCTGCAGTAATATAGCTCTACTGCTACACCGCCGAGCTCACGCATCGCCCCAGATGGGGACACCGTTCCATAGACCCTGCCGGAACACAAGGTAACATACCTGGCTAGGAAACCTAGCCACGGCCTACCCTGTTGTCAACCCATTTACCCGAAAAAAGGTAAATAGGACTCATCAAAAAAACCCACAACAGCTACCGACTGACCTTCATTGATGAACCGGGCAAGAGGAGGGAGAAGTGACAACATCTCACGGCGGAGACATTAGAACAGCGTAGCAGTTAGCAGTAGCAATAGCATGTGGCATTAGCGATAGCATGTAGCATAGCAGTAGATGTTTAGTAGCACGCCCAAGACAGCTTGGAAACCGTTCCCTGCAGTGAACGTTCACCAAACCATCCTGCCCCCGGAGCCAACACACAACATGGTTGTGTAACAAAACAAACCAGCATTACTAACACTAATACCCATGCCTGAAAACACAGGGCCTACCTGAGTACAAGCTGGCCCGACAGCCAATCTTGTCCAGCTGAACCTCGATCTGCTGTCATTAGACGAGGAACATCAACATAGGCCCGTCGTGTCGCCGAAAACATGCGTCGAAGATGCCAGGGGCCAGCAACCTCCGGTAAGCTTTCAACATTATGACTCTGATCTTTTTCATCCTGCTAGTTAACGTATGGTGCACGCAGCCATTACGCTGGGACGAAAATAGAGGAAGGGTGTTTTGGTGACCAGAGTCACGGTTATATGGGCGGTGCCACCATAGGGGCGGGGCCCCAGACAGGTGGGGCGCATGTAGTTGTTTTCGTTGGAGATACAATAGGTATCATAGGAGATAAGGGGTATCTCATAAGGCTCAGAGCGGGACGCGAAAGCAAATACGATATATAACCCCATCTGTCATGTTTACTTTAGAATCCATTCCGAATGATATTCACAACACGAGGTGATTTCCAGCCTAATTGTCACGCCTCTTTTATAATTCAGTAATCTCACATCACCTGTCTCCACACTGTGTTTCAGTGCTGTGCCAGCAGGCGCTATGGGGGAAATAAACCTTCTGGGTTACAATTCATATACCTCATTGCACCTTACCCTACTGTAAGTTGTACCTGATCCCATTGCTGCATTGTACCTCACTGTTACCATTTTCTTTACTCTGTATTGTATGTATTGATTGACTGAACACTTTTTGTTTACGTACTCTTGACATTTTCTATTTTATACTTTTTATACACTCTCAGGAGCTCATACAGAAAAAAATCATTTCGTGGAAAAGTATTCTGTATTTTACTATGACAACTATTAAAGAAACTTGAAACTTGAAACTACTATGATCACACAAATCCACTGTTTATAAAGTTAAGTATAAATTAAACTGTTGTGAAATTTTATGATTTTGTTTATTATAAAAATAATGCAAATAATGTACAGAGCTAAAGCAAAGTTACTCCCGGACGGTGTGATTTTTTTAATTTTTTTTAACCAACCACATAATAAGCACAACATAGCTAAGTAAACTATATATTATGAGTGTGTAATATACTTGTCAGTTTGCAGCAAACTAATAACATTAATATTAGTTGGTAATAATGTTAGCTAGGTGGCTATGTTCACTATTGGCCACACACATAACATCAGGCTTAATAATGGCAATACTAGCTGTGTATTGTTCATCTAATGTTATTTATTTCTAATGTTATGAAGTATTTATGGTGCATGGTTTCTCTTCTAAACAGATACTGTATTAGCTGTAGTAAAAACAGTTTTAACAGTTAATGTTTTATGCTACAACAAGGACAGTAATCTATGTTAGGGTAATAAACTAATAGATGCAGGCTTCTCATTGCCTCTCCAGATTAACTAAACATTAGCTGAAGGTAAATTGAATCTTAAACTGTTCCTGGATGAGTCCATTACCAGTGATCATGATGACTGTCAAATGAGGCTTATCCCTCTTGCCAAGCGATTGGCACAATCGCCTCCAATTTCAGCTTTCAGTCATCCTCTTATGTTTAGCATATCACTCCATGGCGTCTGTCTGTCTGTCTGTCTGTCTGTCTGTCTGTCTGTCTGTCTGTCTGTCTGTCTGTCTGTCTGTCTGTCTGTCTGTCTGTCTGTCTGTCTGTCTGTCTGTCTGTCTGTCTGTCTGTCTGTCTGTCTGTCTGTCTGTCTGTCTGTCTGTCTGTCTGTCTGTCTGTCTGTCTGTCTGTCTGTCTGTCTGTCTGTCTCCAACTGGCGTCCCCAAAAGTGGCAATTTCTTTAACTTGAATTTGAGCATACTTTTTTTGCAAACAGAAATACTATACTTTATACTTATAGCACATGCATGAGCCTGGTCTCTTTTGAAAGATAACATTCTGACGTTTCTGATACAATAAAGGAAATCCACTTTTAGTGCTAATGAAATAGAGTAACATAGGTCTGAACTTGAGTTGTAGAAAAACCTGTTACTCACGTTTTTTCTGTAGTAGTTTAAGTAAAGTATATTTCCCAAAAAATTGGTATGGGTCCATAGCCTGAAGTCTTGTGAAGTACATGTCCACATTTCATAAAAATCCGTTTGGAAGTGAGTGATCTGCAGGTTTCCATTTTCTCATAGACTCCAATGCATTCAGCGCATTTTTTACTTCCTGTTATCGCTCGTGACTTTTCACCTAGATCCCTGAATCGCTTATCCCCACGTGGGATATCATTGGAAAGCCACACTCATTGGTTACAAGCCTGTCCAATAATTTTCAAGATCGCCAAATGATTAACGGAGCTAAAGTGTCGGGAGTCGGGAGTGGTATTCGAAAGAATTCAAAGTCTGCTAAAGACTTTGGCGCACGCCTCACATATCGGCATGTTAGGCTTTGTGTCCACCGGGGACGTTTTTTTCAAGCGGACCGCTTTGAAAAGCAAAAATATGTAAGCTCAGAGCGTTTTCCTGAGTCTTGCGACTGCCGCGGCTACGCCACTTGCTCGATGTTGATTGGTCAGTTGAAAAAAAGTTACCTTGATGAGCGCCGCTCCTCTCCAAAAGTTGAACTAGTTTTGAACTAGGAGTGCCAGCTTCTTCTCTCAGACTGACGCAATGTCTTGGAACTAGCTTCCCAGATAGCCCTGGCACCGTGGCACATAGTAATACACTGCATGCCTCCTCAATAAACAAAATAGTTCCAAGTAACACATAGTTGTTGTTGTTGCTGTTGTCGTTGACATATAACTTATATATCAATTGACTGTTGCCATATAATTGAATGTTTATAGACAAAACATAAAATGGCACTGCATAAGCAGATGAAGATGATCCCTGTCTTTATTCACGGGACCTGAGTCTGACTGAGTCCAGAGGAAAGTAGAAACAGGTTCAGCGAGGGCTGCCTGAGTGGCGAACCACGTACTGCGCTGCGTCGCAACACGGCCGACCCGCAGGTTCGATTCCCGCACCCGGCGTTCCTTGCCAAATGTCTTCCCCCGCTCTGTCTCCCATTCCTCCTCTCTCTCTCTACCGGACTGCCTGGTAGCAAAAACTCAATAAAAAAACCTACAAAAATATAACTTGTCCGAAACAGGGTTCAGCGATCCACCTTCAACTACAGAGCTTATGGTCGTTGATTAGTCAATCAGCCAAGACTGGGACTACTGAATGGTCCCAGGGGCTGCACAACCACCTAATTGCAGAAGAATCTTTAATTAAGCATCAGATGTTGAAAAGCACTGCGAGTTCACCCAGTCGGTTAATGCAGATTTCACCCAGTCCCGTTAATGCAGATTTCACCCAGTCGGTTAATGCAGATTTCACCCAGTCGGTTAATGCAGATTTCACCCAGTCCCGTTAATGCAGATTTCACCCAGTCCCGTTAATGCAGATTTCACCCAGTCGGTTAATGCAAAATGCTGGGTCTGCTTTTGGCACTGTTCTGAAAAGATGCAACGTGACAGTGACAACAAGGAGAGCACATGATTTCTTAGGCTTTCCTAATTCCACTTCTGAAGCCTTTAACCATAACTGTCTTAATTTACATGATGCAGGCTCATGATGAGACATTACAACAGCGGCCTCCATTCCAAATGATGTTGTTTATGTCTCTATTTACCTGCAGGCTCGGTTTATCTCCTAATTCTCCTGCTAAATCCAGCTAATCTCAAGCTATCAATGATAGCGCTGACCAGGCTGTTTGATGCTGCCGATTCTTACCACCTCGCTCCTGTAATTAGCAATTACTGTATCTCCTTCTCCGAGGAGATATCGGGGGAGTCGGAGAGGGGGTTCGGGACAGATTAGAGCTGACGTCGATGGTGCATGTAAATGTGCTTCTCCAAGCTTTATGTAAAAGCTCTGAGCTCGAGAGATCAGGAGCTTAGCAGGGGAATGTGTCCACAGACTCCATGCGGGCTCTCGCCTCATTCTCGTCAGAGCTGGAAAGGATTGCAATGGTCTCACTGACGGGTTGGACAACTGGCTCCCTCGGCTTTGAAGCTGATAAACCTTTTTAAAAACCATGACAAATATTTCTCCCGCAAGTTTGCCAGAAGAGGAATTGCTGCCAGGCAAAGAAATGGAATAGGTACCAATAACTAGTCTGCTCAGCCCACCTCACTCTCGCCACAAAAATAGTAGTAATAATAGTAGACGGTTGTTTTTTATTTCCCTGTAAAGTGCTGAAGAACTTATTTTGGTTTAACGCTCGAGTCTAGAGTCTAAGCTATGCTCCAGTTCCAGCTGTTCTCCAGCTATTTCTAGCAGTTTTTTCTTTTCTTTTAGACGCATCAGATCATCGTCCATTTTATAACGCCCCCTTGTTCCACAGCCTGATGTGTCAATGTG
Organism: Notolepis coatsorum; assembly: GCF_963971535.1. Lineage (NCBI taxonomy): Eukaryota > Metazoa > Chordata > Actinopteri > Aulopiformes > Paralepididae > Notolepis > Notolepis coatsorum. The sequence continues at coordinate 107,370,535 of NC_140181.1, read as the reverse complement.
GACGCCCTCAGAATACAACATGGCCACACACAGAGTAGAGAGAAAGTCTCCGAGTATGAGACTGAGATCAGTAAGCGCTGCTGCACACGCCCTCCTCCTCCGTGTCAGTGGCAGCGGCGCGCCTGCGTGGCACAAGGTAGGCAGCGAGGGTGAGTCCGTTTCCATAGTGATGTGGGTGAATGGAGGAGATTAGCCGGGGTGGTGTGGCGAGGAGAGATTGCAGGCTTCTGTCAAAGCTCACATGCGGACGGCTTCGCATCTCTCCACTCCTCCACGGAGCTCGGAGAAGATGATGATAATGACTCCCTCTTCTTCCCCTTGGTCCCCGTTTAGATTCTATAGCCTCTCCTTCCCTCTATATATATATATATACTGTATATACAGTGTGTGTATATACAGAACTGAACAGAGTACAGCAACTTGCAATGGGCCTGGTCTACAAGATACACTACACCACTAAGATACCCACATGTACATGACTCGAAATACTTATCCCCTTGGTGCCCATTTAGATTCTAGCCTCTCCCCCTTATATATATATATATATATATATAGAAGGGGAAGAGGCTAGAATTTATATATATATATATATACAGTGTATATACAGAACTGAACAGAGTACAGCAACTTGCAATGGGCCTGGTCTACAAGATACACTACACCACTAAGCACTAAGATACATGAATTTCACGACCACAACACCAGAGGGAGTTCCACAAATCATGTTCAACCCAGATTCGGCTCAAACAAGGGACTATAAACACATTTAGCAATTATGCCACAATAATGTGGAACGCCCTACCCACAGTCGTAAAAGGAATGTGAATCCCTACCCTCCTTCAAAACCGCTCTCAAAGAGCACCTACGGGAGGCTGCAATTAGAAACTGGCCCCGGTAAATGTCAAATCCCCCCCCCCCCCCCCCCCCCCCCCCCCCCCAAACACCCATCCAAGATTTAAGATTCAAGAGGTTTATTTGTCACATACATACCAGGGCATACAGTGAAATGCGCTGTATGCCCTGCAATGTACAGTTTCCTCCCCTTCGGATGTATATATCTTTTTATGATCTCTTTTTCTTACACAGTACTGTATATTTGTATGTCTTGTATGTCATTAATGCCTTGATGAATTGAAAATGGAGGACCCTGATGTAAACAAGACTAAAGTATTTTTCTGGTCTGCATCCTCTTAGCAGTTGTTTGTATTGAACCGTACTGTATTGTACCCATTCTGCAATCTGTTAATAAAATGTTCAACACTGAACACTGATCTCTCCACACACAAGCACACATGAACACGCACACACACACACACACACACACACACACACACACACACACACACACACACACACACACACACACACACACACACACACACACACACACACACACACACACACACACACACACACACACACACACACACACACACACACACACACACACACACACACACACACACACACACACACACACACACACACACCACACATCCTACACTCTCTCACACACAAACACACTACAGGTCACTTTAGGAAAAAGTAAAGGTCACTTTAAAAAATGGTTAACCCTTTCACTACCACACTACAGAAGGCTAACACTTTTCACTACCACATGACAAAGGGGTTAACCGTCTGTAGTGTGGTAGTGAAAGGGTTAACCTTCTGTAGTGTGGTAGTGAAAGGGTTAAGTTATTATGGTACTCTTAAGGTAATCTTAAACTATTACTACTAAGATTATCTCTCTTCTTTTTTACTGTACTATACTGTATCACAGTGTTGTTTAGGGGACATACATAGTATGTAAGTATACCGTCTCCCCCAGCAGAGAAACTGTCCAGAGACCCAAAAGACAATCATTTCAGTGCAAAGATTAAATAAAAATAATTAGTTCATACTCAGTCAAAACATGTTTGTAACAAAACTTGTTTAGACCCCTTTTTCCACTTTTTCCATATGTCTCAAAAATCTGTCTTTAATGTGTGCCTTCCTCATTATCTATATCTCACCTTGATGATTGAAATGGATTTAATAGGGGAAATCAATTAGGGATCATCATCTTTACCTAGTCGGCATATTTCCCATATACCGCTTTAAGACGCCGGCGTAAAATACATATATTTGAACTACGTATTAGCCTTTGAAACATTTGTGAACATTACAGTTCAAAGGGGTTTGAAAAGCCCTCCATTTAACCCTTTCACTGCTGCACTACCAAACGGTTCAAGTTTCAAGTTCAAGTTTCTTTAATAGTTGTCATACAGAAGTACAGAATACTTTTATACAAAATGCTTCTTACTGTTACGCTTCAGAGACTGTGCTAGACAAGATAAGTATGAAATAAAATAGTATAGCATGTAAAAATAGAAGTAAAAATAGAAGTAAAAATGGAAATAAAAATAGAAATAGAAGTCACAGTGTTCAGTATAGACATATGTACAATGTTCGATGCAGAATAGAAGAAACTGAGTTACCATACAATATACAATATACTATGCAATGTACTAATATACAATACTATATAGTGCAAAGCAGAAATGGGATGAGGTACAATTTACAGTAAGGTGTACGAGTTGTAGTGCAAATCCTTTGCCAATAAATATAAAGTGTGTTTAGGTGTTCTAAAGTGTGGAGAGTGGGTGCGCTGCAGTGTGTTGTTTGTTTAAAGTGAGTGTGTGCGTGCGGATGTGTGTGCTGTGTGCATTTGATGGTTGTTGCATAGTGTTTATTGTTCGTTGAGCTGATGGTTAACCTTTTCACTGCGACAATACACAGAAGGTTAACCCTTTCACTGCGACAACACACAGAACGTTAACCCTTGCACTGCCACACAACAGCAGGTTAACCCTTTCACTGCCACACTACAGAAGGTTAACCCTTTACTATCACACGTAGTGGGGTTAATGATAACTCTCTAAGTGTTTTAGTTGAGTGAGAAAAAGAGGAAAATGTGTTACTAGCGATAACTATGATAATGACAAGAATAAATGATGAATGATGAAATTGAAGAAATAAAGGTTCTCCGTCTGACTCTGCCATCACACAATAATTTAAATCATTATATTGCTAGTGTTTTACAGACAAGTAAATTGAATCAACAATGTGCAAGTATTTTGAAACACAGTATAGACCTTTTTTTTCTTTCACCAACGCCATCTTGTAGGCAGAACTCCGCTTCCAAACTGCATTGAGTTGAAATCATAGAAACAGCTCTGAAAACGTGAAATAGCCGTTTAGTGTCGTCTCCACGGCCCTCGCGCTGCAGTGAGCATTGCCTTGTTTACGAACAGTAAAAGGGTGTATTGGTCCTTTACTGTAACACAGTCCTTAAAAAAACTAGATCATCCGACGGCGTCAAATGACAGTTGCATCGCCATATGTGATTTCGCCCCAAGTGCACTAGTGCGGCGTGCCACCACATCCAATAGGAGCGTGTACTTCCCTCCCAAAAAAAGGTGGCATATGTCACATATATCACACTCTGCTCATTTCACGTTTTAATTCTACATATACACAGTTTGAAAAAAATAAAGTGATTTAATTACATGTCAAGAGTTCATAAGCTGATTAAACATAAATGGTTCACATTGTTCAAATGGCGTATGAAATTGAATATGATATACTCGCTACTGTGTGTGTATATATATATATATATATATATATATATATATATATATATATATATATATATATATATATATATATATACGTTATGGTATCTCAACTTTCGTCAAGCTCAAAGAATGCTGTCAATGTGCGTATGTCGAGAGAGAGCGAGGGGGAGAGAGGGGGGAGGGGGGAGAGAGAGAGGGGGGAGGGGGGCGAGAGAGAGGGGGGAGGGGGGAGAGAGAGAGGGGGGAGGGGGAGAGCGCGCGTGCGAGAGAGAGAGAGAGAGAGAGAGAGAGAGAGAGAGAGAGAGAGAGAGCGCACACACGTCTCTTCCTCCTGGTGATAAAATGCGACTAAGTGATTTGGAGCTCAGCCTTGCTGAAACTCGTGAACTATCTCATCAGCACCATCTCACCAGGGGAGCTCCAGTAGCTCACCGCGTACCTCGGACGCTATTTCGACGTCGGGGACAACCGTGCGCGTCAGCGGATCTGGGGTACACGAGTTCGACTCCCGGACTCGCCGATAAACGCTAAAAGAACCAGCTGACTGGTCAAAGTTAAAAAAAAAAAAGCACCATCTCACCATCTCACCATCTCACCATGTCACCATGTCACCATCTCACCATCTCACCATGTCACCATCTCACCATCTCACCATCTCACCATCACCATCTCACGCACACTTCTTCTCACGTGCATTTCACCATTGATGGAGTCAAGTGCAAAACATCTTTCACATCCTTTGACAGATGGTTAAGGTGACTTAACTATAATCTGTTTTTGATTTGTTTTAGTTCTTTGACATTTTTGCGTAAAGCACTTTGTAAACATTGTTTTTGCTATATGAATAACGTTTATTATTATTATTATTATTATTATTATTATTATTATTATTATTATTAATTATTATTATTATTATTAAAACACTTATTCATGGTTTCCTCCATTTTTCACTCTCACACTGACGTTGGTACTTTCAGCCACTCTCAGCCGTGCACCTGAGTCCTCACATAATACGCCAGAAGCCATTGACTCGACAACTGACACTTTCCTCCGCCTCCCCCTTCTTGCCAAAGCTCGGGACACGTCTTGGCAACGCTGTACAATTTGTTCCTCACATTTTACCCCTTCACTCACACATTCACAGACGGCGGAGGCGACCGTGCAAGGTGCCAACCTGCTCATCGGGAGCAGTTAGGGGGTTAAGTGTCTTGCTCAAGGATTCTTCGACACACTGCCCGGGAGGAGCGGGAATCGAACCGGGAACCTCCGGATTACCAGATGACTGCTCTACCTTCTGAGCTACTGTCGTATTTTGCCATCGATAGAGTCAAACCCAAAATACTTCTTCTGGTGTTGAGATTATCCACTGTTTCCTCCGTTCACCCTAGTCTACGTAGCCCTGGGCCATGTATTACCACAGACAGCAAGGTTTCAACAGAGTTCAGAGTGGCTTATTATTCACTACCGTGGCCACAACATGGCCTACTACACCCGGGGCTGGCCAAACAATAAATGGCTCTGACATAGCCCTACGCCGTGTGAGAACGCTGCACACATGCACTCAGAATAGATACACATGCCACAGCGCTTAAATCAAGCCAGTTGATTTGTTAAGATTACCTTGTGGGGTTGATTGCTCGTATACAATCACACAGCCACGGTCATTTACTGAGCTAACATGATCTCCTCTAAACACGAGCCACAGTTCCCGGGCAGCTAACAAGAATACACTTAAAAGTGCTGTAAATTGTATTTATATGTAAAGATAATAGCACTACAGTACATTCCGACAGCCAACACTGATATAGAGTGTTTTGGCCAGGTGTCCCAGTCCCTCTGCTCTGCAGTAAACAGAAAATACACGTTATCCAATTAGGAGAGAGAACTCCACACTGACAAAAATAAGAAATTAGTTTTAAGAAAATATGTGCTTTAAAAAGGTAAAATAATCCATCAGTGCAGTAAGCAAATCTGGCATGGCAAGATTTCTTGAAATAAGTTTTATTTTTTTTAAACAAGTAAAACAAATAAGTAAAAAATATCTAGGGTTCTCTTTCCTGATAGTGGAATGGGATAACAAAAGAAACATGTCTGTTCACTGCAGAGCTGAGGAACTGGGAGACCCATATGTTACTGACCAGACACTATATATCAGTGATGGCTGTGAGAATGTAGAGCTATTTAACATTTATTTCAACAAAGAAATACCACTTACAGCTCCTTTAAAATAATCAGGTCTGTTGACTTACCTTTGATAGCACATTGGTAGTCACAGAGGTGGCAGCTTCATCTGGCCAATCCTCTAAACCAGCGGTTCTCAAACTACGGGTCGCGACCCAAAGTAGGCTCGCGGGTAGGTGACAGTGGGGTTGTGCATTGGCAAGTAAAAAAAATTAAATCTATAATAATGTTTGGTTCTGGCAACATATTTTGGCAAAATATGCCTCGTTTTATAAATGTGTATTGATAACAAAGTGCTGTAATAAAATGTTCTAATAAATATGCATGATCAAGTTCAACAACGTGTGCTTTTATTTTGATATTCCTTAATTCCACGTTGAAATTGCACGATACATTAAGTGTGGGGTTGCCAAAAAAAAATCCTAAATAAAATGGAGTCGTGGTATAAAAGAGTTTGAGAACCCCTGCTCTGAACAGACCTTCAGCACACACACACAATGCTTCTCTCTAAAAAAAAAACAGCAGTGACCTATCTTCATAAAGCTTATTTCCCCCAGGGTCATGAATATTCACATAAAATCTTGCGACTAACGGGTCAGGAGGGACCTTCGTTTGGAAATGTTTGGTGGTGCTAGAGGATAAGTCACCAAAATCAATACAAGTCTAACCCCCGGGGTCATGAATGTGCTTAGCAAATGACATGCCAATCCAGCCATTACCTTTCAAGATATCAAGTTCAAGTTTCAAATTTGTTTATTATTTGTCAGAACAAAATACAGTATACTTTATAATGAAATGCTTGTTTCTTCTGAGCTCCTGAGAGTGTGCTACATACAGTAAAAAGAGAGTAAGTAAAAAAAAATTAAGAAGTAAAAAGTAGGTCAAGTCAATATACATACATACAATATACAATACAGAGTAAAATGAGTACCAGTGAGGTAGAATGCAGAGGTACAAAACTTGGGGTAGGGTGCAAATGAGGTATGAATGTGGTGCTACCAGCCACCTCTCAGTCATGTACCAGCCCCCTCTCAGTCATGTACCACAGCCCCATCTCAGTCATGTACCAGCCCCCTCTCAGTCATGTACCAGCCCCCTCTCAGTCATGTACCAGCCCCCTCTCAGTCATGTACCAGCCCCCTCTCAGTCATGTACCAGCCCCCTCTCAGTCATGTACCAGCCCCCTCTCAGTCATGTACCAGCCCCCTCTCAGTCATGTACCAGCCTCCTCCCAGTCATGTATACTTTCGATAGCTTGTTGATAGCCTACTCCATTTGAAATTCCATAGCAACGAGACATCTTTAGGAACTATTTTTCTACACCAAGTTCACTGAAATCGATATAAAAGACCCCAGCATTGTCTGTATTCATCCTATATTTTTCCTGACGGTGCAACTTGCTGTATAAAAGCAATAATACACGAGAGAGATGTTATAATTATTTATTTACTGTTGTGTTGTTCTTAATTGTGGAAAAAAAGCATGCACTGTAAATGTCGAATCACGTTCCATTTGTACTATGGTGAATAAAGTAATCTGAATCTGAATCTGAACCAGTGGGATGTCATGAATATTGCCACTCTGTGACGCCTACGCCACTCAAGCTTCGCTCTCGTGGCTGCTGGCGCATCACAGCCGTGGCAATATTATGGTTCTTGTGTATTATTACCTAAATATTATTCTAACAATTCTTTTCTGTCTCCAGTATGTCGCCCGTCTCCTTCACAGTATTCCTGGTGGTCTCTGTGAACATGTTCTCACTGACCTCAACATCACTTCACAACCCTGCATGGCTACATCTCACTGCACACCTTGGTGCTCATTCCGATTTATCGCTCGGATCGGTTTTTGTTTTGTTTGGCTGTTCCCATTATTTCTTAAACGTGTCCAAGATGAGGTTCCAGTGTCAACCGGTCACGCTCCGGAACCGACCCGCGTGTGCAAATGAACAGTAATGAAGATGGACGTCGTAAACATGGAGGACACTGAAGTCACCGTTTATGGTTTAATTTAAAGGTTGATGTGCAGCTAATCCGTGAGCGGATGATAATGGGGGACGAGGAGGAGGAGGAGGAGGAGGAGGAGGAGGTAAAAGAGAGATTTCTTCTTTCAATATGCTTTTAAACAGACCGGGTGATGGTGGATGGGGCAGTTCCATTATACTTGTATCTACAGTAGTAGTATAGAGATGTAGGTGAATGGAGGATAAAAGATTACCCAGAGTGAAAACGGGAGAGGCCAAATGATTATTTACGGTGTATTTTATGTTGTTTTAAATGTACTGTATGTCCTGTGAATTGTTTGTTGAAATGGAAAAATTTTAAAATAAAACTGTAATAACCAAGATGTCTTATGTTTGTCTTGTGAACTGTTTATTGTATTGAATTGAAAAAAAGGAAAATAAAACAGACCGGATGATACGTCCCCTCAAGTTTTGCTTGTATAGAAATATCAATACTTACAAATACTGTCCCTCCACCTCCATCACAGCTGTCTTCATGTCAGTATCCACTGACCACCTCCATCGCAGCTGTCTCCATGTCTGTATCCACTGACCACCTCCATCACAGCTGTCTTCATGTCTGTATCCACTGACCACCTCCATCACAGCTGTCTTCATGTCTGTATCCACTGACCACCTCCATCACAGCTGTCTTCATGTCTGTATCCACTGACCACCTCCATCACAGCTGTCTTCATGTCTGTATCCACTGACCACCTCCATCACAGCTGTCTTCATGTCTGTATCCACTGACCACCTCCATCACAGCTGTCTCCATGTCTGTATCCACTGACCACCTCCATCGCAGCTGTCTCCATGTCTGTATCCACTGACCACCTCCATCACAGCTGTCTTCATGTCTGTATCCACTGACCACCTCCATCACAGCTGTCTTCATGTCTGTATCCACTGACCACCTCCATCACAGCTGTCTTCATGTCTGTATCCACTGACCACCTCCATCACAGCTGTCTTCATGTCTGTATCCACTGACCACCTCCATCACAGCTGTCTTCATGTCTGTATCCACTGACTACCACCTCCATCACAGCTGTCTTCATGTCTGTATCCACTGACCACCACCTCCATCACAGCTGTCTTCATGTCTGTATCCACTGACCACCACCTCCATCACAGCTGTCTTCATGTCTGTATCCACTGACCACCACCTCCATCACAGCTGTCTTCATGTCTGTATCCACTGACCACCTCCATCACAGCTGTCTTCATGTCTGTATCCACTGACCACCTCCATCACAGCTGTCTTCACGTCTGTATCCACTGACTACCACCTCCATCACAGCTGTCTTCATGTCTGTATCCACTGACCACCTCCATCACAGATGGCTCCCATGTTTCTATTCACAGAATGACTCCCACCAGCGCAGAATTGTGATGAATGGCAATCTACTGTAGATGTAAAAGTCACATTAATTCAAACAACTTTCAAGCAAAATATTTGACCTGTATCTGATTCAGGACCACATTGTGAAAGTGGCCCAAATCAGAATTGAAAATAATCAGATCCCATGTGATTTCTGCTGATCACACTGTTGTGAAGAAGACAAAAAACTAAAGTCACATATGAGCAAGAAACTCAATCAGATGTTGGTGAATCACTTCTGGCTGCAGTCTGAAAGCAGCCTTAGTAACAAAGATTCTACACGATTTATCATCATTTCATTATGCCCATGTTCTGGAGTTTAGCCTTTTCATATCAGTGGATTCAGAGACCTCTCGTTGGACAAGAAGGCGTGTTTTGCTTTGAACGCACGTGTGTTTGATAGCTGGGACGGCAGCTAGCCGGTTTGACTGTAAAGTTAATTTTAAAAAGGATGGGAACAATGAGTGACCGTTCAGTAACTGATTACACACTAAATATAAACTAGACATGGAGAGGATGGTAGTAAATAAATAACCTATAACCCTCCTTGTGGTGTCTTAAAACACAAGAATGTCAGCACTGTTAGCTCTGGACCAGTCGAGCCGCCGCAGACCTGGGTGATGACGACACGTGCGCCGGGCGCCGGAGGGGCGGAACAGGGACCTGGTACAGAACGCCATTCCCAATAAATATATATATATTTTTTTTAATCCTCTTTTTCTCTGCCTGATTTTCTATTTGTCTCCCCATCCCAATTTTAGTCATTATGCCAATTCCCCCCCCTCCCCTACCTGGTCGTTGTGCGCATGTTCCTCCTGCTGGTCGGTCTAGGGAGCCCTGAGGTCTACCACATGCTTCCTCCGACACATGTGGAGACAGCCAGCGGCTCTCTTCTCACCTGGCAGCGAGGACTCTCATTGGTGAAGCGTAACGCGTGGGAGGTCACGCTGCCTTCACCACTTCCTGCCTTTCGCTGAGCAGGCGCCCAGACCTGACCTGTCCACAACGCCAGATTACCACCCACGACTTCCCTCCCGCTAACTCAGCCAAACGATTTAGTATGACGATCGGCCCAAGCCGCAGGGCAATGCTGACTCCGAGAGTCGAGACCGCAGCCTCTTGCATTGGTGACGAGCGCAATCTCCGCTACACCATCCGACCGCCCTCAATAAATATATTTTAACTGTAGGTGAAGAGGATAGAGTTTTGGGAGGTCTTTGTTTCATTATTGTAAATGAGGGCTATTTTATTGCACTGCACTACTGCCTCATTTTACTCTGTCTATTCTATTTGACTAACTATTTTATTGCACTGCACTATTGCACTATTTTCTCTATTCTATTGTACTCTTTTTATTACTGTCTATTTTAAAACTGCCATAGAATCAAACCGTAAACAACAGGATGTTTATTGGGATGTAAATGTAAAAAAAAAAACTATGTCCATTTTGCTTGTTTTATATGTCTGCACTTTATGCATTGTGAAGCACTTTGAGCAGCAAATTCTCACATGAAAGGCGCGATACAAATAAAGTGTATTATTATATTATTATTATTTTCAGCACTTTTAGCTCCAAGCGTTCCATTTGAAGTGTGGACACATTGAATAGAAAACTCAGCAGCTCCAGCCTTCAACCCTCAAAGGGCAGATTGGTGTTTCAGAATAACACCAAGAGAATTCTACTCTATTATACTTTTGGGAAAGTGAAATTCTAAATGGAATCCATTACTGATGACCCTCTAAAGGTTTTAAATCACACACAGCATTCAGATCAGGGGGTCTGGGGGTCCTCCCCCACAGAAGATATAAGTAAGGGCGCAATTTCCTGCAATTTGACTTTCAAGGAATTATTTGAATTATTTGAATTCATCTTCCACTTTACTTTAGGGAAAACCCTAAGTGTATTTAGAGATGTTCATGTCTACCTAATGTGTGCTGTGTAGACTGAATGCTGTAGGCCTAGTTTAGAATAGGTATAATTTTATACAGTGAGGTCAACTTTAAATAAATAAATAAATTCTGTCACAACATTAAAAGAGCTGTTATTACCATCACACATGAATACAATTGTTGACCTCCATTATATTTTGGTTCTGCCCTACGAGCTGTCAATCACAAACAGAGCCAAGGGAACCATTGAAAGAATTGTTCCTTACAAGTGCTGCCCACACACTCTGTCCTCTATTCCATCGCTTTGGTCTCCTGGGGCTTGCTGGTTTTAATGTCCACCCAAATGCTTCAATGATGTATCTAGTTGTGTATAACATGAATCACAGACTGTCTGAGCTTGTCCCAGTCTGCCGTCCCCTTTAGAGATTTACATAAACTATGTTGACAATGGATGGTGACGTGACGTGTGACACTGGTCCTTTAGATAAACTTCAAGCATTGGAAACAGAGGAGCTGAGGAGAGAGGAGCGGGGAGGAAAGAGATGGTAGACGATAAGTGATAAGAGATAACCATTATCTGAATAAAAAAATAATAATAAATAAATTAAATAATCTAACCCTAACTAACCTTACTGTCATGCACTTGTCCTAATAAACTAACCTACACACTCAGTGGTGCAGTGGCAAATTGACAGTAGGTCAAACGCTCCACGCGCGTGCGCGTGCGCGCGCATGCACAGTTTTTTTTGGCTGCACTCGTCCTGCAGCTGGATACTATTGCCTCACAGCGCGGCCGTCAGCGCGCGGCCCAGAGAGCGCCGCTGGCTCTGCGGCTCTGCAGCTGCATGCTTCTCCGGGAGTCCGGTTGGATAATGCCATGTAAAAAGCGATTGCGCGTACTTCAGCCTCAGTGAGCGAGGTATAACGCCGTTATACCGAGTTATACCAGCACTGCAACACTGTACACACTGTAGCACTCAACACTTTGATGAACATTGTTACTCAGCTGATAGAGTTGTACCCTTCCTGATGACTTGTCGTACAGAACTTGTAAGTTGCTTTGGATAAAAGCGTTCAGTTAAATGACTAAATGTAAATGTAAATGTAAGAGGTGTGTTTATGTCAAATAAACCAATTTTACTTTCACTGCCACACTACCAAATGGTTAACCCTTTCACTGCGACAATACAGAAGGTTAACCCTTTCACCGCCACACGACAAAGGGTTAACCCTTTCACTGCGACAATACAGAAGGTTAACCCTTTCACCGCCACACGACAAAGGGTTAACCCTTTCACTGCGACAATACAGAAGGTTAACCCTTTCACTGCCACCTGTGTTTCTCATTTTCACAATGTTTCAAGAAAATGTATAATATAATAATAATAACAATAATAACAATAATAATAATAATAATAATAATAATAATAATAATAATAATAATAATAATAATAATAATAATAATAATAATAATAATAATAATAATAATAATAATAATAATAATAATAATAATAATAATAATAATAATAATAATAATAATAATAATAATAATAATAATAATAATAATAATAATAATAATAATAATAATAATAATAATAATAATAATAATAATAATAATAATAATAATAACAATAACAATAACAATAACAATAATAATAATAATAATAATAATAATAATAATAATAATAATAATAATAATAATAATAATAATAATAATAATAATAATAATAATAATAATAATAATAATAATAATAATATAATAATAATAATAATAATAATAATAATAATAATACAGTAGCTGTGGTTGTATTACTGTAGATTGGTGGAACAGCTGGCCTTGGTTATGAGAAACGATCACAGTAGATAATCTTAGTTTGTCTGGGTGGTAAGTTACCATATAATGTATTATATATCAATATTATTTACATAAAATGTGTGCGTCGCCGTCATTGAAGTCATCAGTGCTCGATTAGAATCAAAGAGATGTGTGGTAATTTCAATGGCTATTTCATTTCAAAAGCCCCCTTTTCATCTCTGACACACACGTGTATAATTTGATGTATATTTCTGGGGGAGCCTATGGATCTGTTTTACCCCCTCAGAACCTTAATCTCTACCATAAATGGAGTTTTTGTAGAAGTTAATTAAACATTTTCAATGATAGCGGTGCAGCGATCCACCAGAGAGCCGTGCGAGAGGAGGGAGCCGGAGAGCGATTATGGTGTTGCCTAGCAACACATGTAAAGAATTTGCAGCGATTTTCGAGCCCCCCATACTGGTTATCAGGGAGGTCATATGTTCCCTAAACCCACATCCATGTGAGCTGGCTGTCAGACAGGGTTGTGAAGAGATGAACACAAGAGTCGCTTGCAAATGCTGTTCTGTAGTCAGTGTATACATTATGTTGTGGTGATGCTGACATTGTACAACGTTGTAGCCTGTTAGTCTGTCTATCATATAACCATGGGATCATTTGTGGGATAAACGTTTCTTTTGAATGAATGAATGAATGAATGAATGGATGAATGAATGAATGAATGAATGAATGAATGAATGAATGAATGAATGAATGAATGAATGAATGAATGAATGTGTGGAAAAATGCTTTAGTTAAAAGCTTTAAACAGGGAAAAGATAAGTATTGTGCAGCTGAGGGATTGGAACCATTTGCATTTAAGGTGGAATTAGAGTCAGCGGAACACTGGCAAGCGAGAGGCCACGCTCCAGACACTTGATTGACCCTTAACTCAATGTTCCTGATGAAATACTGTATCATTGGCCAACCATTGATTCTGGCATCCAAGGGTTCATTACACATGTAAACAATGTCTAGCAAATGCTGTGTAGTTAGCACAAAAGAAAGGCCCCTCAAGCTGTTTTCTTGTTTGTAAATAAGTGTGTGTGTTGTGTGTGTGCGCGCGTGTGTGTGTAGTGCGTGTGCGTGTAGTGCGTGTGTGTGTGTGTGAGTGTGTGTGTGTGTGTGAGTGTGTGTGTGTGTGCGTGTGTGTCGTGCGTGTGCGTGTGTGTGTGTGTGTGTGTGTGTGTGCGTGTGTGTGTGTGGTGCGTGTGCATGTGTGTGGGTGATAAAGAGACAACGAGAGAGAGAGAAGAGAATGGGAGAGAGAGGTGAGACAGAGAGGCGTTCACTTCACAGAGATTTAGGTCACGTTAGACAAATGGTTTACTGGAAGCAGCGCAGCTAAACAAGAGCATCTAGTCTTAAGGTGATCTCACAGTCTCTGCATGGACTACCAGTGCCTGGATCAGAGTATGGTTCAAACTAGATTAGATTAGATTAGATTAGATTAAAATGTATTGTCATCATACAGCACAAGTACAGTACAACGAAAATAGGTTTGGCATCCAACCAGAGTGCAAATGTAAACAGTGCAATAGTAATATACAATGTACAGGTGATTAAACTGGGTATAGAATATATAAATTAGTACTACTGGGTGTAGTGCTAATCAGATGTATGTACAGAGTTGTACTATTAATATGTAGTACAGTGATACAGGTATAAAGACAATATGGCCATAGTCATACTGGCCAGCAGTCTAACCAGTAAGAGTACGTAAGGGATATGTACAGATATAGATATAGTATCTACAGATATATAAAAGGATTATGTGCAGAGATGTACAGACAGATGTGTATAGATATATATATATATACGGTAAGATTACATTGGGACCATGTTGGAAACAAGTCGACAGACTTTCACATGTTATCCTTGTACCCCTTGTTTTTATACTTTTGTATAAATTGTATGTACTAAATCAAAATCAAATCAAAATCAAATCATACACGGTATATACAGCATTATTGTACGTGCTATCATACAGAGTTATATGGGTTATATATGGAGGTGTATTTAGAAGGATTATATGCAGGTATATTCAAATATCACAGATATGGATATATATATATTATGCTGTAAATATAAATATATATAGATGTATATATGCGGTATATACAGCACTGTTATACATGCTATCATACAGAGTATATGGGTAGTATTACTATAATATGTCAAATGTAAAAAAAAATATATATATACAGTATATATAAAAGAGACAATATGGAATGAAGGTTGCCTTTTATGCCATGGAATCAATTCAATTAATAAATCCCTGAGGCCAAGGAAAAATGTGATTACTACCTAACCCTACCTTAGATATCATTCATCCAATGATGTATTTCCTTCTTGACAGGAGCAATGTCTGACAATAACCCTTTCGACATGCGTGCTACGGTTTGAAGAGTATTGATGATGGTGCTGCATGTGTCGCTCAAGTGTTTTTCAAACCTAGACGTTTTTGTTGGGGCCTCTTTATCAGCCGCAAAGAGTGAGTGAGTGAGTGAGTGAGTGAGTGAGTGAGTGAGTGAGTGAGTGAGTGAGTGAGTGAGTGAGTGAGTGAGTGAGTGAGTGAGTGAGTGAGTGAGTGAGTGAGTGAGTGAGTGAGTGAGTGAGTGAGTGAGTGAGTGAGTGAGTGAGTGAGTGAGTGAGTGAGTGAGTGAGTGGGTGGGTGAGTGAGTGAGTGAGTGAGTGAGTGAGTGAGTGAGTGAGTGAGTGAGTGAGTGAGTGAGTGAGTGAGTGAGTGAGTGAGTGAGTGAGTGAGTGAGTGAGTGAGTGAGTGAGTGAGTGAGTGGGTGACATAGCTATCTTCATTAGGATATCTAATACAATATAACATGCAACCGCACAGTATTCCAGATACTAATCAATATTCCTGGTTAGGTGGTTAATTGGGTTAAATTGGGTTTGTGTGCATCTGTATACATGAGTAAACAGAATGTTGCTAATATTACCATAGAGATTTCACTTTTACAGAATGCGAAACCCAACAATGAGTTTATCCTGACTATTGTAAATGAGACATGGCATTTAAATTATGCCAAGTCAAAGAAGGAATACTCAAGCATTCAAAATAATATTAATATGCATGTAAACAGGCTCCTTTTGTAATGATCACCTATGATGAGTGTTGTATTATTGCGCATTAGCTTTTCCGTTTCTGCCTGACCTTTTCAGTGACAGTGTATGATTCCAATTAAGCATTTATGTTGAGACTCTAAAATGGCAACTGAGACGCAAATTTATTTTGTCATCATGAAAGTGGCAGGACCTCACGACGACGTAGAATCTATATGCTAGTAGCGATTAGCATTAACCGTATACCCTTAGGATCTGAAGCCCAAAATCCTAGGAGAAAAAGCATACCACACCATTGCAACCCCCCCCCCCCCCCCCCCCCCCCTGAGTGAGGAAAGCCTCTACTGGTCTAACCCTGTGGCTCTTCAATGAAATATTATGCGACCTCTCTATGTGCATTAGATTTTCAAACGATTATTGTTAATATAGATGACTTTCAGTTTCCAAATTGACAAGTATGTATAGAACAAGAAAAAATAAATGTATACACAATGTTAGCAGTATAGCAGAAAAACAAGTCTGCAACTATATGAATAAAATATGTGGACTGCTTATGATTTGCATACTAATGACTAATCGTCATGCTAATGAGTTCATTTGTGACCTAAAATTGCAGACTGGTGATGTGAAATGTGAGAAATATGAGGCTGTGACAATTCTACTTAGAGCTGAGACATGCTCAGATTATACATAGACTATATATCACTAAAAACAATCATTCCAAGGTAGTTCATTGATATCCCTTTCAATACCACACTACAGAAGGTTAACCTTTCCACACTACAGAAGGTTAACCGTTTGTAGTGTGGTAGTGAAAGGGTTAACTGTCTGTAGTGTGGTAGTGAAAGGGTTAACCGTCTGTAGTGTGGTAGTGAAAGGGTTAACCGTATGTAGTGTGGTAGTGAAAGGGTTAACCGTCTGTAGTGTGGTAATGAAAGGGTTAACCTTCTGTAGTGTGGTAGTGAAAGGGTTAACCGTCTATAGTGTGGTAGTGAAAGGTTAACCGTATGTAGTGTGGTAGTGCAAGGGTTAACCCTTTATTGTGTGGCAGTGAAATGGTTAACCTTCTGTATTGTCGCAGTGAAAGGGTTAACCATTTTATTATTATTATCTTTTTCCTCCTTTTTCCGTTTTCTCCCCTCCCAATGTTAGTCGTTATGCCAATTCCCAATCCCCTTCCTGGTCATTGCGCACTCTACCCCCTACCGTCGGTCTGGGAGGGCGGAGACTATCATCACATGCTTCCTCTGACACAGCCCACCACTTCTTTTCACCTGGCAGCGCGGACTCTCACTGGGGAAGTGTAACGTGTGGCAGGTCACACTACCTCTCTTAGATCCTTCCCTCGCTGTGCAGGCGCCCCGACCGAACTGTAGGAGTCGCTGTCCACAACAACCCAGACCCAGCCACCGGCTTCCCTCCCGCTGACTCTGCCAATCGAGCCAGTATGACGGCCGGCCAAGCCGGAAGCAACGCTGACAGCTGGATTCGATACCAGTGTCTCTTGCGTTGGTGACGAGCGCATTGTCCACTGCGCCACCCAGCCGCCCGGATATGTAGTGTTTCTGGGCCTAAATATAGCATGCAAACGCATTTGTTGAGTCATTGTATTTTTCATATGTTTCATACATTCATTCATTCTCTTTTCATGGAAATGTATCTAATAGTGTAATGTTCCCATGAAAACTGCCCCGTAAAGAGGGCAATCTGTGATTGTTATTTTGTATATTGTTATTTTGTATATTGTTGTTATTTTGTATATTGTATTGTAACATTGTCTTATTGTATAGTATTTTATTTTATGTTTCTGTATAGTATTTTATGTTTCTTGTATAGTATATTATGTTTCTTGTATAGTATTTTATGTTTCTTGTATAGTATATTATGTTTCTTGTATAGTATTTTATGTTTCTTGTATAGTATTTTATGTTTCTTGTATAGTATATTATGTTTCTTGTATAGTATTTTATGTTTCTCTTTTATTATCCCCCCTTGAACGGCCCTTCTAAGGTTTCTCTCCTCCACATTGCCTGTGGTGCATTTTTTCCTATTGCTAGGTTTTAGTGAGTTTTCGCGTGGGGTATGTCTGGGAGTGTTGCATTCATTTATTTTAAATGTTTTGGACTTCATGGTGTTTTTGTTTTGTTCCTGATTTAATGTGATGTTTCTTCTTGACTTGTTTAAAGAAGACGTGTCCGGCCCCATGGGGACATTATCGCGTGTTGTCGGGCCTTACAAATACATTTGATTTGATTTGATTTGATAACTTATTACCGCACCTTATATGTTTGAGTCCCAAATCTCATATGCAAATATAATGATAATAAAGTAGAATCTAATCTAATCTAAGAGGGGAAACACAACCCGAGGTTCTAACCGGGGAATATCCTCTAAAAGACGGCACCATAGGGAGGCCTGGTGGAGCTGTGGTCGGTGCGGCACGCGGCAAAGCGGTTCCTCTCCGACAACAAGAGGCGAGGCCCACGAGAACAGAACCTGGGGAGCGGAGGAGGGGAAGTGGGGTCGTGGGGTCAGGGGTCAGCAGGTGGAGCAGAGACCAGCCCAGCAGACCTGTCTGTCTCTCAGGTCACCAGCCCAGTGGACCTGTCTGTCTCTCAGGTCACCAGCCCAGTGGACCTGTCTGTCTCTCAGGTCACCAGCCCAGCAGACCTGTCTGTCTCTCAGCAGGTCACCAGCCCAGCGGACCTATCTGTCTCTCAGGTCACCAGCCCAGTGGATCTGTCTGTCTCTCAGGTCACCAGCCCAGCGGACCTGTCTGTCTCTCAGGTCACCAGCCCAGTGGACCTGTCTGTCTCTCAGGTCACCAGCCCAGCGGACCTGTCTGTCTCTCAGGTCACCAGCCCAGCGGACCTGTCTGTCTCTCAGGTCACCAGCCCAGTGGACCTGTCTGTCTCTCAGGTCACCAGCCCAGTGGACCTGTCTGTCTCTCAGGTCACCAGCCCAGTGGACCTGTCTGTCTCTCAGGTCACCAGCCCAGCAGACCTGTCTGTCTCTCAGCAGGTCACCAGCCCAGCAGACCTGTCTGTCTCTCAGGTCACCAGCCCAGCGGACCCGTCTGTCTGCGTGGCTCCATCAGCAGGTGTATGAATATGTGTCACGTCTCTCACACACTCCGCGTCCGTGGGGACGACCCAGATGGGATTTTAAACGCTATACATCTCATGCGGTATCATTTAGTGGGTTAGTTCACCCCTCATTGGTTCACCATCTGGTGCCCTTCTCAGCCGCACTCACTCGGTCTGGGAGGAACGTTCACGCTCTCAGCCTGCTCCACTGACTCAACGCCCCGGATCTCATACCGTCAAAACACTTCCAGGAATTAACACTCGTCTCACTGTACCTTGACTTAATGGTGAAATTAAATTATGAATATGGACGTCCTCCTGTCGGGATTTTCAATGTCGCCCCAAAGACGGGAGTAAATGTTACATAATGGAGTTTAACCCTTTCGCTGCCACACGACAAAGGGTTAACCCTTTCACTACCACACTACAGAAGGTTAACCCTTTCACTACCACGCTACAGAAGGTTAACCCTTTCACTACCACGCCACAGAAGGTTAACCCTTTCTTTACCACACTACAGAAGGTTAACCCGTTCACTACCACCCTACAGAAGGTTAACCCTTTCACTACCACACTACAGAAGGTTAATCCTTTCACTACCACACTAGAGAATAAGGTTAACCTTTCACTACCACACTACAGATGGTTAACCCTTTCACTACCACACTGCAGAAGGTTAACCCGTTCACTACCACACTACAGAAGGTTAACCCTTTCACTACCACGCTACAGAAGGTTAACCCTTTCTCTACCACACTACAGAAGGTTAACCCTTTCACTACCACACTGCAGAAGGTTAACCCGTTCACTACCACCCTACATAAGGTTAACCCTTTCACTACCACACTACAGAAGGTTAACCCTTTCACTACCACACTACAGAAGGTTAACCTTTCACTACCACACTACAGAAGGTTAACCTTTCACTACCACACTACAGAAGGTTAACCCTTTCACTACCACACTACAGAAGGTTAACCTTTCACTACCACACTACAGACGGTTAACCGTGAAATAGTGAAAGGTTAACCTTCTGTAGTGTGGTAGTGAAAGGGTTAAAACTAAAATGGGTGAGACACAACAGCATGAGGATTTGCTGATGATTTGTGACAGAGAGACTATTATTAGCATTTAAGTGCCATGTTGATATCAAAACAGAATCAGACAGAAACATGGGAAATGGCTTCACTTAAAGAGTCAGCCTATATATCAACAAACATGACATCATTCCAGAAAAATTTACTTTGTCATTTTAGGGCAAATGTTTCCATTCAAACAAGAAGGCCTATATGTCTCAAACAAGTTACATAAAATACATAAGAGACTTACCATTGACCTTTTGAGATGAATTAATCCTAATAGACCATGTGTTTCTCTTTTCTTCTTGCTTTACCCTGGTGGCTTCTTTGGAAAAACAAGAAGACGAAAAAAAAAACTATTCTAGATACTAGATACTTGGTCTCCCTCTGGCTTGCTGCTTTCCCTGTCAGGAGAAACCCATCTGAACATCTTTTTCCCCCTTGGGTTTTCCGTATATATATATATATATATATATATATATATATATATATATATATATATATATATATATATATATATATATATATATATATATATTTATTTATTTATTTATTTATATATTTTATAATTTGTGAGTTAAATTAGTCCAGGACTGTATCCCTCTCACTACATCATCCTATACAATTGTGGTGACGTCTGGCTTTAGACGAGACAGAGTTATTAGTGCGAGCCCTCCCTCCCTTTATTGACGGACTCCCTTATCAGAGAGCCCAGCCTCACCTTCCAAATATATGCTCCTTTGGACATGTATAAATGGTGCTTACACTACCCTCCACATGTTTTCATTTAGCATCTCAGCGTCGCATTTCATTTTGAGGGAGGTTGTGGTGTTTTGGGGTGTCATCATTTGAGGCGTTTGAGATTTACAATTGTATTGGGGGGGGGGGGGGGCACCCCACACGAAGTGATATAATGCATAAAATAATTGTTCACTTTATGGTTGTACCCTTATAGCGTATTAGCTATATGCAACTAACTTATTAATTGATTGGCGGGTCAATGTAAGACGAAGTATATCCATTCAATTTGAATATTATTTTAGTTTTTTGGGGAAACTAAATTGAAATAATGAAATATTGAGAAAACACGCTCTAAAAAATACGATATGTCAGTGCAACCTATATAGAGGATGAGGGGGGGGGGAGGCGACTTTCACATGACATTGACGCTATGTAGATGGGAGTGGTGGAGAATTGCGCTGCTCCCCTCAACGGTGCTGCTTGTTGACGGTCGACAGTCGCACAAGGCGAAGCGGCTGCTTCTCCCAGAGCGTTGACTCGGCCTCTTCAGCACCGCGCCGCCGGACAGCTCCTCGCAGCCGGATCATCACACACCTGCATGCGCGCCTCCTCCAGGACCGGATCACCTTCTGACGCGGCTTGTTTCAAGTCTTTTAATGGAAAGAAAATATATATATGTTCCAAGTAAAACTGGAAGTTTACAACTTCAGGGGGGAATCTACAGTACGGATACCTCATTTCAAGATTTGTGGCACGCAGCGCATCCTCGGTGGCAGAGAACACAGATTGTGAGTAAATATGATTCTTGCATAATTGTGTGTGTGTGTGTGTGTGTGTGTGTGTGTGTGTGTGTGTGTGTGTGTGTGTGTGTGTGTGTGTGTGTGTGTGTGTGTGTGCGCGGGCGCACGTGTGTGTGTGTGCACGCGCACGTGTGTGTGTGTGTGCGTGTGTGTGTGTGTGTGTGTGTGTGTGTGTGTGTGTGTGTGTGTGTGTGTGTGTGTGTGTGTGTGTGTGTGTGTGTGTGTGTGAAATCCATACAAATGAGGCTTCAGTGTTAACGAGATACAAATACTGGATTCACTTATTGTCAGTGATAATAATGGCGGTGATTAAACTGTGATTGAAGCTGTCAGTGTGTTACTGTGCATGGTCAATGGAATGATATACATAATGAGCACCGGACCATGTGTGTTATAGCCTATTAAATGTTGAATTGATTACCGTCCCCGGTGGATTGCATGATGCAAACGAGTAAACGCGTTTAGTGCATTTGTTTCACAATTAAGCGGAGGGAACGAGGTGGATTTGAGCATCCATATGCGTAAAAGCTTTCAGCTTTGGGCATTCCTTTGTCTACACAATGCGATTGTGTTCCAGTTTGTTTGATACCTTGGTCTGTTTTTCGGTCGTCAAGAAATCAGTGCTACAAACGGATTCTGCAGGTGGTAATTGGTAGGCTATTCCTGATTCTCATCATAGGTTATTAAGGTATTGCTATGCGCGCTGCTGCGCGTGAGGTGTATATGTTTTGGATCTTATAAAATGGTCGGAAAGTTTATTTTATTTCATTACTATTTGGCATATGTGCATTCTTTGATTGGGCTGATTTCATTCGCGGTTTTGCTTTGTTTATTGTGTGTGCAGATCGTTTGATTTCACCAGATCATTCTTCAATTCAAGACAATTCGTCGTCTGTGTGTTTTGGGGGAAAAGTCCAGCATGACTTTGTGTTCTTGATGTCTTTAGATCGCTGTGTTGAACTTGAGTCCAATCAATTCAATTAAGAAATGGTCAAGAATGCAAACGTTCACTATAGACGCTTTACATTTGCAATGCAGATCATCGTGCCTATGGTTTGTTTAAATGCACTGTAGAAAATATCACCAGTTTACAATTTCACTTGCATTTCCCCTGCATGGGGAAATGTTGCTATTGCCGATCGTCTTCATATATTCCACATACATTAACCAATTTCAGTGCGCGCTGAGAAACCGACCAATTGCTCTATATTCACGATTTCCAGGTTAACGGCAACTGACGCGCCGTGTCGCCCATCACAGCCTTCATCACCTGCTGCAGTCATCTGGTCCAAAGGTTCAGTCGAACCCCGCGGAGCTGCTGTCTACGCGGACCGGTGCTGAATTAGCCTCTCCTCCCACCAGAACCTCTGCCGAACCCAGAGACATGGCGACCAACGGCACCCAGACGACGGACGGCCAGGTGACAGAACTGAACGAAGTGGCCGCCGGCGACAAGCCCGAGAAGGAGAAAAAAGACGTGCAGGAGAGAGAGAAGTGGGGGGGTCGGTTTGATTTCCTCCTGTCGTGTGTAGGTTATGCAATTGGACTGGGCAACGTGTGGAGATTTCCTTATCTCTGTGGAAAGAACGGTGGAGGTAAACACTATTTCCACCTCTAATAATAAATATATGGCACATTCAGCTCCTTTATGCAGAACCCATGTTAACTGGCTATAAGCATCACCAGGAGAGATGCTGGAATTATGATTTAGCACCCGGTGGGTGCGTGAGGGCACGTTCCAGAGAGAGGCCTGCATGGCACAGAAGGGTTGTGGAGCTATCTGTCTTCCAGTGTGACTGTCTGTAACCATTGGTAACCATGGACTTTCAAAAGAAAATTATGTGGTAGAGACAGTATAGGTAAAACACTGGAAAAGCATATTACTGTGTTCTACTTGTTACTACAAGATCTAGTAATAAGACGCTAAATTATTACATTTTATTTCTCATATATCAACAGCAACTGTTTTACATCGCCATGTACAAAACAATGGTTATGTTACAGTCGGCCATGTTGGAAGACCGAGAACACAAACATTCTGTGCAAGACCTGTATTCAATGCTTTCCTGTTGATGGTGTGTGTGTGTGTGTGTGTGTGTGTGTGTGTGTGTGTGTGTGTGTGTGTGTGTGTGTGTGTGTGTGTGTGTGTGTGTGTGTGTGTGTGTGTGTGTGTGTGTGTGTGTGTGTGTGTTTAACTACTGTAATGCGTCAGTGCAGTTTTATAATTATTATGATTACATATTAACTTAATGTACTTCTACCCATCCAGGAGCCTTCTTGATTCCCTATTTTTTGACTCTCATATTTGCTGGGATGCCCCTGTTTCTACTGGAGTGCTCCCTTGGTCAATACACCTCCATCGGAGGGCTTGGTGTGTGGAAACTGGCTCCTATGTTCAAAGGTATACCTCCATATAACACAACAATTATTCTGAGCAATCGGTTAATTTAGGCAGGCCTATCTGAAATGGTATATTATCTTAATTTTGGAAGAATTGCATATAACCTTGGTGAAAAAGTGCTTGAAGTATATATCTTTATTTTGTGTGCATTTTGGCAATGAGAACAACTACACATTATATCGATGGCTGAAACGCAAAACCTCCTATATCGACAAAATTTCACATTTTCTGATTTCACTTTGGATGATGAGAAACCTCCTATATCTGCACCTATTCAGTCTGTGTGCGAGATATCTTCCAAAAGACAAAAGCAGTGTATTGGATTGGTTATCCTTAAAAAAAATTCATTACATTTAATTTCAACCTTTATTTAAAATTGTACGCTTCTGAGGTTTCCCTCATTTACAGAAACGACGATTGTACAAAATTTAAACAGTACATAATACAAGCAATATTCACAGAAAATTAAACACCAGAGTAAAAATAAAAAACGTTTAAAATTATTAAAAAAGATCAGCTAAAACAGTTACACAATGGTCTGAAATCATACGTTTAAACATGGGAGAACCTCCAATTTCAGAGAGAGTTGGAGGACATTCCATGAGTCAGAGGCATCAAAGGAAAAAGCTGACTTCCCCAGATCAGAACCAACTTGAGGAACCCTGAGAACCATCCAGTCATTCGATCGAGTTGAATAGGTTCCAATATTCCAATCTAACAGTGAAGAGATATACACAGGTTGTTTACCAATAAGGGCTTTAACCGTTTCACTGTGACAACACAGAAGGTTAGCCCTTTACTATCACACAACCGACGGCGATGCTCCATCATTAGCATCATTAGCTCCGCGGAGTAGTAAAGGGCTAACCTTTTGTATTGTCACAGTGAAAGGGTTAACCGGCTGTTGTGTGGTAGTGAAAGGGTTACAAATAAATAGCATTCTGCAAGAAAACAACATGCGCATCTTTTGTTTTCTAAAAAAAAGTGACATTTTCAGATAGGAGGTTTTGTGTTTCAGCCATCGATACGATGTTGTGTTCTTGAAGCTCGTATATCTAGAGCCGGTTGGTTGACAGGTGTGTCTCCGTGTGACAGGTGTGGGTCTCGCAGCTGCCGTCCTCTCCTTCTACCTCAACATTTACTACATTGTCATCATTTCTTGGGCCATTTACTACCTGTACAACTCCTTCACCACTGTAAGTATGGTGCACAGTTCACTCACACCATGACACAGACTGGGGTCAAGGGTCAAAGGTCTTCTTTCAGGCTCACTGATTATTATTACCCATAACGTGCCATAATGTGAACGTTCCAATCCCAACGTCTATCCAGGAGAACAAGGACACTGCGTTTTTGTTTTTCAGGACCTTCCGTGGAGCTCCTGTAACAACGTATGGAACACAGACAAGTGTTACGCAAACTACAGCATCGGAGACACCACCAATCTCACCAGTGCAGTGACAGAGTTTTGGGAGTAAGATATATATATATATATATGCTTCATCTTGCATTATCACTAGGGGTGTAAATATTTGACCCCACAACGATTCGATTCGATTACGATTCTTCAGGCAACGATTCAATGCATCATGAGATCTCGATTCGATTAGATTCAATGTGATTCGATACATTTTCGATCAGTTAATTCCCCCAAAAAAAATGTTGAATACACAAATGTGGCTGCAGGGGGAACTGATTCACTCAGCATGAATGGACTATAGGTCAATAAAAACAATACACCAAGCTTTAAGTTAACAGGATATTTTATTCCCAAAAAGGGCCAGATTTTAGATTTCAGACATTTTATGTATTAAGTGATGAATGCCTACTCTGTGGCAAAGTTGTAACAGACAACTAGGCCAAAATAAATAAATAAATAAAAAATAATTGCGATGCTAATAGATTCTAATCAATTCTAACATTTTCAAATCGATGCAGTTGAATCGTCACCTTAGGATCGATGCATTGCGATCTAACCCTAATTATTACAGTAGGCTGCATGCCTCGTTGTCTGGAAACATAAAATACACAGTGTTCTCTCCCTGTGTGTATAATAATAGTCTTATTGTTGCTCGCTCTGATCTTATAGGCGCAACATGCATCAAATGACCGACGGCTTGGAAAAACCGGGCCAGATCCGAGTGCCACTGGCAATAACACTGGCCATCGCTTGGGTCCTTGTCTACTTCTGTATCTGGAAAGGGGTCAGCTGGACAGGGAAGGTAAGAAGAGGAGAAATCCTTATATATATATAGGTACCCAAATCCTCCTTTCCCATGCTGAAGGGTTCAGTGTGTGTGTGACAGCTATACAATATTAATCATTCTCATATCACACCTCATCTATCATTTACAGTGCAGTGAGCATTGTGTCCAAGATTGATTTTTTTGAATACGAGGGAAGACATCAAACACTCGTGTTAATTAATCATATTCAGCCCCGTCGGTGGCTCCTCTTAATTACAACTCTCCTGACACCGTGTCTATACTGCGTGTGGATCCATGATAGTAGGAGGAGCGGGGAACAGCCACAGCAGAATCCGGTTTTGTCTTCTTCTCCCTTCACTTTGGGCCATTTCCCTCCCTAGTGGTGCTATACGGTTCAAAACTCGACGTGTCATGTGACCATGGCAAATACAATTGGTTTTGGTTGTAGAATACCCACCCCCACCCTCTTGCCCACAAATCTCATACGCAGTGTATTAAATGCATATAGTGAGAGGGAGTCGAGTAAAATCGAAGCCTCAATGAATTTCTTGACTGAAAATTTGGTCTCTATCCATTCACTCTATTCTCTATGTAGGAATCATTTGAGAAAGCTTCTTTTATATCTTTTATGGAAACATATTTTGTTGTACCGAATGGGTTCTGAATTGCGGATTTGCTCATTTAGCATTGCACCATTCTTAAATAATAATAATAATAATTAATTCCATTTATATAGCGCTTTTTTAGAGACTCAAAGCAATGTAGGGTGGAAATTACCTCCTTCACCCAACCTTGGGCTACGCAGGTTCAATGGCTGCCATACACTGGCACCCGGCACACGTCACACTACACAATGGCTGAACGGCTCAGGAGACAGGGATTGATATCAGCCAATTAAGGGGGGAGGGATGATTAGGTGACCTTGATGTCAGAGACCTGATTGGGAATTTGGCCAGGAACGTCGGGCTACTCTTTGCGATAGGCGTCCTGGGTTCTTTAACGACCGAGATTCAGTCAAATAACATCACAATGTTTAACGTAGCGCCTCCTCGTTGATTTTGTCTCACTGTTTATTTTACAGGTGGTTTACTTCTCGGCTACCTATCCCTACATCATGCTCTTCATCCTCTTCATCCGCGGGGTGACTCTGCCTGGAGCGAGAGAAGGAATATTATTCTATATCACCCCTGACTTTGAAAAACTCAAAGAATCTGAGGTAATCATGTTGTTGTGCTTTGCCAGATTGATACCTATATATACGTACTGCATGGCTGAGTAAACAGACTAAACGGTTGTCCTTTTGTCAGGTATGGCTGGATGCAGCCACCCAGATATTCTTCTCTTATGGATTAGGACTGGGGTCACTCATCGCTCTGGGCAGCTATAACCATTTCAAGAATAATATTTACAGGTGAGTGGGGGGCACTTACTAAAATAAGAGATGATGTATGAAATAAAACCAGAACATTTAGATAAAATGTAATATAGCAATTCACTGAAAAGCAATGCTTATTTATTTTGCAGCATAAAGTCACACATCCCAATACCGTAGAGCATTTTGCACACATGGATTTAGTCGGACAGTTCTCGATGAGTTTGAATATGCACTCCTGTGACACCACATCATTATGTTGTGCTCATTACAGCTCAATGAAATGGTGGAAATGAAGAAAATCAATCCCTATTGCAATCCATACTGCTATTCTTTCATCTCCATGATTTAATTGAGTAACTAACACTAAATACGGACTTGTGTGAGATTATGCACATATATTACATAATGAATCAGCATTGTTTTTGGGTGACATGCCCCTTTATCACATAGTTAATGAACATAGAACATGACAATGCTGCTGTTAGAAGTCCACTATTATCCCTGTACCCAAAAAATCCAAGCCTGCTTGCCTCAACGACTACCGCCCTGTAGCTCTCACCTCCATAGCCATGAAGTGCTTTGAGAAGCTAGTGAAGGGCTACATCTGCTCCTCCCTCCCCATCAACCTGGACCCCCTGCAATTTGCATACCGCCCCAACAGGTCCACGGAGGACGCCATAGCCCATGTGCTGCACACAGCAGCATCACACCTGGACAAGAGGAAGGGGAACTATGTGAGAATGCTATTCATCGACTACAGCTCGGCATTCAACACCATAGTCCCCTCCAAACTCATAGCCAAGCTCAGGGACCTGGGCTTGAACTATGACCTCTGCCAGTGGGTCTTGGACTTCCTGACGGGCAGACCCCAGGTGGTGAGAGCAGGCAACTGCACCTCCTCATCCATCACCCTCAACATAGGGGCCCCCCAGGGCTGTGTTCTGAGTCCCCTCCTCTACTCCCTGTACACACACGACTGTGTGGCTCAGCGGAGTAGCAACACAATCATCAAATTTGCTGACGACACAGTGGTGGTGGGCCTGATCTCTGCAAACGACGAGAGGGCCTACCTGGAAGAGGTCAAGGTCCTGGCGGGATGGTGCCAGGAAAACAGCCTCTCCCTGAACGTCAGCAAAACAAAGGAGATGATTGTGGACTTCAGGAGGTCGGGGGTCAAGGACTACAGCCCCCTCAGCATCGACAGGGCACCGGTTGAGAGAGTGAACAGCTTTAAGTACCTCGGAGCCCACATATCCGAGGACTTGACATGGACCACACACATAGACAGTGTTGTGAAGAAGGCACGACAACGCCTCTACTTCCTCAGGCGCCTAAGGAAGTTCCAAGTCAGTCAGAAGATCCTTAAGAACTTCTACTCATGCACAATAGAGAGCATCCTGACTGGCAACATCACCTCCTGGTTTGGGAATAGCACCGCACAAGACCGAAGCAGACTACAAAGAGTGACACGTTCAGCCGAACGCACAATTGGAGGGGGGCTCCCCACCCTCCAGAACATTTACAACAAGCGGTGCAGGGGCAAGGCTAAGAGAATCATTAAGGACTCCAGCCACCCGAACAACTGCCTCTTTGAACTGCTGCGGTTAGGCAAGCATTACCGGAGTCTCAAGGCGAGCACAGAAAGACTCAGAAGAAGCTTCTATCCCCAGGCCATCAGGCTGCTCAACGAACAATGAACACTACACAACAACCATCAAACGCACATAGCACACACATCCACACGCACACACTCACTTTAAACAAACACACTGTAGCACCCACTCCCCACACTTTATATTTATTGATAAAGGATTTGCACTACAACTCGTACACCTTACTGTAAATTGTACCTAAATTGTACCTCATCCCATTTCTGCTCTGCACTATATAGTACTGTACATTAGTACACTGCATAGTATATTGTATATTATATGGTAACTCAGTTACGTCTATTCTGCATCGAACATTGTACATATGTCTATACTGAACACTGTGACCTCATTTTCTACTTCTAATTTACATGCTATACTATGTTATTTGATACTATCTTGTCTAGCACAGTCTCTGGAGCGTAACAGTAAGAAGCATTTTGTATAAAAGTATTCTGTACTTCTGTATGACAACTATTAAAGAAACTTGAGAAACTTGAAACTTGTTATAGACCCGTATTTAAAGGCCCTTAGTAAATGTGCTGTGAGTTGCAGACCTGAACACAACACCATATTAAAGCGTAGTGTACTGTCTACACACAGTAGCATGTCCACAGGGGGAGACAACACTGGCTGCCAAGATATATATATATATATATATATATATATATATATATATATATATATATATATATATATATATATATATGTGTTTGTATATAAATACTATGTATAAGGCATGAGTTCTGTTTGTCTCAGAGTGGACCACTTTCAGAAATGGATGATACAGAGGAAGTATTAAAAAGAAAAAAAAGAAAGAAATTAATAATAGTGTCTTAAAGCTTTGACAACTGTCCCGTTTGATCCTTCCTCTCCCCAGAGATGCTGTCATTGTGTGCTGCATCAACTCATGTACCAGCATGTTTGCTGGCTTTGTCATCTTCTCTATTGTTGGCTTTATGGCAAATGTGACAAAGAGGTCTATTGCTGATGTAGCAGCTTCAGGTAACTATTATTATTATTATTTATTATTATTATTATTATTATTATTATTATTATTATTATTATTATTATTATTATTATTATTATTATTATTATTATTATTATTATTATTATTATTATTATTATTATTATTATTATTATTATTATTATTATTATTATTATTATTATTATTATTATCATCAGGTAACTACCGGATGCATATTCTTCTCACTCTGTAACTAAACCATCAATACACAAACAAATGCAATGCCACTGAATCTAGACTCCTGTGCTACAGCCTTTTATCATCTTCTGCAACTGAGAATATGTTACTACGGTAACAACGCCTGCGGTCTATGAGGATGGGCACGGTGTCATAATGATTTCCTATTTGTTATGCAGGTCCGGGTTTAGCTTTCCTGGCCTACCCAGAGGCTGTAACCCAGTTGCCAGTGTGTCTCCACTCTGGGCCATCCTGTTCTTCTCTATGCTGCTGATGCTGGGCATAGACAGCCAGGTAAGGGGCCACCCTGTTCATCTCCATGCTGCTGATGCTGGGCATAGACAGCCAGGTAAGGGGCCACCCTGTTCACCTCCATGCTGCTGATGCTGGGCATAGACAGCCAGGTAAGGGGCCACCCTGTTCACCTCCATGCTGCTGATGCTGGGCATAGACAGCCAGGTAAGGGGCCACCCTGTTCATCTCCATGCTGCTGATGCTGGGCATAGACAGCCAGGTAAGGGGCCACCCTGTTCACCTCCATGCTGCTGATGCTGGGCATAGACAGCCAGGTAAGGGGCCACCCTGTTCATATACATGCTGCTGATGCTGGGCATAGACAGCCAGGTAAGGGGCCACCCTGTTCATCTCCATGCTGCTGATGCTGGGCATAGACAGCCAGGTAAGGGGCCACCCTGTTCATCTCCATGCTGCTGATGCTGGGCATAGACAGCCAGGTAAGGGGCCACCCTGTTCACCTCCATGCTGCTGATGCTGGGCATAGACAGCCAGGTAAGGGGCCACCCTGTTCATCTCCATGCTGCTGATGCTGGGCATAGCCAGCCAGGTAAGGGGCCACCCTGTTCATCTCCATGCTGCTGATGCTGGGCATAGACAGCCAGGTAAGGGGCCACCCTGTTCATCTCCATGCTGCTGATGTTGGGCATAGACAGCCAGGTAAGGGGGCTGGGAGATGATCTGTTCACGGTTTGACCTAAATAAGCAGAGACACATATCATGCTGTTCGCCCCTGCCCTCTCTCTCTCTGCACGATAAGCATGCAATTTGCTCCTTGTGGACAGATATAGCTGAGCTTTGACTTCTGCTGTCAAGTCCTTTTAATGCAACTACATCACCTCCATCTGCCCTGGGGTTTCCATGTCCGCGTGTCCTGAGCTGGCGTGTGATGTTTGGGTTAGAATAAGGCCATGCAGACCAGAAACCGGATACTAAATACAGCAGCGTAGTACACCAACCACACCATAAGACATAAATCAAATCCTGTAATAGCTGTCATAGTAATGGCTCTTTTACATAAGCTATTACCAAGAGGGCCTCCGAGAACGGGCTGCTTGGCCATTCAAAAGATTATGTTGGCTATTTTGTTCCGTGGTTCTTACGCATGCTGCAGTCTTCTATAATCTGTCATTGTCAATCATCCTCGTCATTAGGAACAAGGCTACCTAGTTAGAATATACATAGCCGGGAATCTGACCGTCGAGTGGAGAAGGGTGCAAAACAGATCGAGAAATGTTTTAGAATAGATTGCGCAACCTTTTGCCAGTAGCCTCTACCTTGTATTCATTTCACAACGGTATGTAACCCTTTCACTACCACACTACAGAAGGTTAACCCTTTCACTACCACACTACAGAAGGTTATATATTCGTACTTGGCTTATCGCGTCCCGCTCTTAAAGCCTATCGAGATACCCCTTATCTCCTGTACCTATTGTACTCCATCACGAAAAAAACGTGTACACCCACACCTGACCGGGTCCCGCCTCTATGGAGGCGCAGCCTATAAGACCGTAACCATGGTCACCAACACACCCTTCCTCTATTTTCGTTCCATCATATTGGATGCAGTGCACCTTATGTAACTAGTAGTATGAAAAGATTGGAGGAATTGCGTAATGTTGAAAGCTTACCGGAGGTTGCTTGCCCCTGGCATCTTCGAAGCATGTTTCAGCTACACGTCGGGCTTGTGTTGATGTTCCTCGTCTGATGGCAGCAGACCAAGGATCAGCTGTGCAAGGCTGGCTGTCGGGCCAGCTTGTACCCAGGTAGGCCCTGTGTCTTCAGGCATGGGTATTAGTGTTAGTAATGCTGGTTTGTTTTGTTACACAACCATGTTGTGTGTCTGCGCCGGGGGCGGGATGGTTTGGTGAACGTTTCACTGCAGTGAACGGTTTCCAAACAGTCCTGGGCGTGCTGTTAAACAACTAATGCTAATGCTACATGCTAACGCTAATGCTACATGCTAACACTACTGCTACATGCTAACACTACTGCTACGCTGTTCTAATGTCTCCGCCGTGGGATGTCGTCACTCTGTGTCCCGGCGGGGGGTTGTTGAACGGTATTCCCACCTGGGAGCCGATGCTTGAGGCTCGGCGGGTAGCAGTAGAGCTATACTACTGCAGGATGGGACGTAACGGCGGCCCGTGTTGGGGCTCAGCTGACTGTTTCTGTCCATAGTAGCGTTGAACGCTATGCTAGTAGTGTAGTGGGCTACTGTCTTGTTCTATCACTCTGCTATGAGAAGGTCTATGTTACAGCTTTCTCTCCTCTTAACCATTCATGCTGACGGTCAATCGGTGTCTATTGGGGGAGTAGTGCGGGGAGGGCTTTGTTTACCTTTTGGGTAAATGGGCTAAGCTGGGGCTGGTGTGCTGTTGTGAATATTTTGAATGACTGCGGGACTAGTTCGCTCTGGTCCGCCTCCCCTTAATGTTGTGTATATGGGCTTGCTCATTCTACAGTATTTTGTGGTTTAGTTCTTTTATTCATTTAACCCCTTCATGGTGCACACCACAGTGGAGGTTGCTGTTTGCAACCACCAATGGTGCTCCGTGTTAACATCAGTCCTTTGCTTTTGACATATTGAAACAGTGCCCCGCCCGGCCGACGCCATGGGTGGGTCGGCCTGGCGAGTGGCTGGTGGGCTGCTAAAGCCTGTACCGCCACGGTATGGAATTGGCAGCGATTAGAACTGTGTTCGAATTGCTGTTTTTTCTATCAAAAAAATGGTGTCTGGTGGCAGGGCCTTGAGGGCCAGCCGACGTCGACACATCGCGCAAGGTTGTTGAATGAATGAATGAATGAATGAAAACTTTATTTAACAGATTGCAGAATGGGTACAATACAGTACGGCTCAATACATACAATTGTTAAGGGGATGCAGACCTGAGAAAGACGTTTGTCTTGTTTCCATCAGGGTCCCCCATTTTCAATTCATATAGACATTTATGACATACACAACATACATGACATTTATGGCATAGGGACATATAGGTATTTAGTACTGATACATTTGTGACATAACGGTATTCAAATATACAGTACTGTTACCCTTAGATCCTGACAGAGTATATACATATGATGGGGAGGGGACTGTACATTAGGAGGGGGTGGGTGGGTGGGAGGGAAATATACATACGGCGGGGAGGGAATATATACATGCGGTGGTGAGGAGACTGTCTATTAGGAGGTGGTGGGGGTTTTGGGCATTTACGGTGGCCAGTTTCGAATTGCAGCCTCCCGTAGGTGCTCTTTAAGAGCGGTTTTGAATGTGGGCAGGGATTCACATTCCTTTACAGCTTTGCGTTCCACATTGTTGTGGCATAATTGCGAAACGTGTTTAGTCCCTTGTTTGAGCCGAATCTGGGTTTAACATGATTTGTTGAGCTTCCTCTGGTGTAGTGGTTGTGGTATTCACTGACCTTTGGGAAGTATTTTGACATGTACATGGGCACCCCGGTCGTATAGTGTATCTTGTAGACCAGGCCCATTGCAAGTTGCTGTACTCTGTCGTCTACTCTAAGCCATCCTAGGTTGGCAAAGTGGGCAGGGGTGAGGTGGGTTCTGGGGTTCAGGTCAAGTAGTAGTCTGACCAGTTTGTTTTGTGATGTTTGTAATTTTGTTTTAAGCGCCTTTGAGGTGCTTTGGTACCATGAGGTGCACGCATAGTCATAGTACCCTTGAATGAGTGCTCCTGCCAGAGTCTTCAGGGTATTCTTGTTTACCAGAGAGGAGATCCGGTACAAGAATCTAGTTCGTTGGTTGACTTTTTTTATTACATTGGATGCCATTTTGTCACAGGAAAGATTTGCCTCTAGGATGGAACCCAGGTAGGTAATTTCGTCTTTCCTTGTGACAATATTGTCACCCACTGTAACTGAGAATCCGTCGGTCTTGCTGAGTTTGTTATTTGAACCGAAGAGAATGGACTCTGTTTTGCCCATGTGTAATGATAGTTTGTTATCAGCAAGCCATATGCAGATTTTGCTGACAGATTTGTTGACGTTATTAGCTTTGACCTAGCCGCAAGCTATAACCGCTCAGGGTTCCCCTCTCCGCAGGGGATTTTGATCTTCTGCTGGAGCGCGGGCGGTATTGTCCTAGGCCCCACACCGCCTCACACCGCGCAGCCAGAAGAAGAGAGAGCACGGCCTCGTCAGCGGCGATGACGAGGTCCTCGACAGGCGGCCATGTTTTTCCCCCGCCAGAGGTATCCTGGGCGTTAAATCGACAGGTGTCCACAAGTCCGACAGCCTTGGCGGCCGAGGGATCGGCCATGTTGGATGGGTTCGGCTTGAACAACAAGCCGTCACGTTCTGCCGCGAGCAGCCCGCTCTCCGATCACTCCCTCCCCCAACACCAGCGGAAAAAGTGGGCTCTGATTGTTTCCTTTGGCTGCGGGCCGCGTGCCTTCGTTGAAGCGCAGGCGGCCCCACTTTTCGCTTCTCATGGGGACAGGGGCTGACACCCAGTTGATGGCTGAGCCTGGGTCTGTCCGTGAGAACGTTGTGCTGTCAAGCGGCTCCCACACCATAAGTTGTGTTGGTTGAGCCTGGTGTTACGTCTGTCAACTATAAGTGTTGTCAGCAGGGGGGCTCGAAACCTTTTGAGGCACACAGTGCGGGCTTCCCCGGCCTCGCCTTCGCCAGGCCAGGTATCATGTTTGTGCCTCCCACTCCTGAAAGATTGGCAGTGGTCTCGCAGGCACGCGTGATTTGGGTGGTAGTAATATCACTGCAGGGCTACGGTGTGTAGGAACCCATGGGGTCCTCACACATTGCATGTCCGGCTGCAGAACAACTCCTCAGCATGTTCTGGAGGGGTGTTCAGTGGGGGGGCTTTTTTCACCTAGAAAGCCCCCCGTATCAAACCGGCCCTTTCTGTCGTGGTCCCCCCTTGGGTGCGAGATGTCCCGACACGGAACGCTCTGCTCGCACAGGGTTGGCTACGCACAGCGGGGGGACCGGGCCAACTATCTACAGTTCCTGGCGGACCTGCGCCACGTGACGGCGGGTGCGTTGGGAGTGTCATCACATATGACTACGGCAGTACCATATGTCGAGGTGGATGGAGAGAACGCTGTGGCGGGAACTTGTGTTTACACAACCCCACCCGTTTTCGGGTTTGGTACAGACCCTATTGTCAGGGTCTCCAGCAGTGACAGCTCTGGTCAACGAGATCCAATCTCTGTGGACGAAGCAAGCCATCGTCGTGGCGTTCTCCTCCCGGTGTTCTCTAGTGCCTGAGGAATCGGGAGGGGGGGGTGTCAGACCCAGGCTGGACCTGTCCCATGGGAAGGTTCAGCATTTTTTGGATCGTCTCCTACCTGTTGAACACTGTCAGGTGGGGGTCTGGTTCTCCTCCAAAGACCTGTAGGATGCGTATGCGCATCTCCGATCTTCCATCCTAGGGCTTACCTACGCTACCTTTGCAGGGTTAGCGTATGAGTACCAGAGGCTGCCGTTCGGTTTTCTCTGGCTCCCCGCATCTTCACCAAGTGCGTGGAGGCCGCACTGGGGCGGTCAAGGTGGATCGTCGGGTCTCGTACCAGGCAGGTCCCTACCAGCCTGGGGTTTGCTGTAGACTGGAAGTAGAGTACTCCTCTTTCCAGTCAACGGTTGGAGGGCTATGGGCATCCCTCTCAGAGCGTGTTGTCAACACGCTCGGGAGGTTCCGTCCTAGGACGGTTACGGCGCTGTCTCACGTCACGTTTTTCACCGACGCCTCCCTCGCTGGTGACGCGTCAGGCCAACGCAGTAGGGGGCAGCTGGCAAACCATGCTGCCCGGTCTGCGCTACGTTCAATGTGTTGGTATTGAAAGCGGTCCTTCTGGTCCTCAAACGGTGTTGATCAGGACGGACAATACGACGTCAGTGTCGTATATCGACAGGGAGGGAGGAGTACGCTCCCCCCGTCTGCACCAGGCGGCAGGCGGCTGGCTATGGGCGTCCTCCATCTGCGCGGCCTGAGGGCTCCCCACATCCCCGGCAGGGTGAATGTGGGTACAGGTGTACTGTCGCGGGGCGGTCCTCATCCTGACGGGTGGGGATTACGTCCAGACATAGCCAGGCAGGTCTGGGACCGATGCCGTGCCGCCTGGGATTCTTCCCCATACATCTGTTAGGTCAGTTGTTGGGACGGGTACGTTGAGGAGCGCAGGTTCTTGATCCTGATGGCGCCGGACCGGGGCGCAGCTGTGTGGTTCCCGGTCCTGATCCGGCTACTGGTTGTTTGGAGAGGATGGACCATCCGGAAATGCGCATGCTCCCTCCACTGTCGCGCTTTACGCGGGCAGATGGCGTATGTTCCAAGTGTGGTGTAAGGCGGGGGGCCGGGACCCTAAAAGGTCTCCTGCCCCCTGGATGCTGTCCTTAGTTACCTCCAGTCTCTCCTTGATAGACTGTCGGCTTCGACGGTGAGGGTATATGCAGCAGCTATATCCTCCTATCATGAGGGATTTGAGGGGGATGTCTTGTTCAGCCACCTTCTTGTGAAGCGTTTCCTGCTTGGCGCTCGACGCATTAAGCCGGTGCAACGCTCTTTGGCTCCGAGTTGGGATCTTCAATTGGTCCTCGTCGGTTGTCCTTGGCCCCGTTTGGGCCTCTTCAGCAAGCGCCGTTGGAACAGCTGTCGTTCAAGACTGCGTTCTTGCTGGCCGTCACCTCCGCTGAACGCGTGGGTGTGCTTTGTGCTCTCTCGGTACGACCAGAGTGCCTGTCTTTCGTTCCGATTGCGGTGCCACTCTGCGGCCTAATCCTGCCTTCGTGCCTGTAAATATCCGGAGTTCTTCCGCTCCAGGGATATTGTGGTTCAGGCGTTTTCATCCGCCTCCTCACGCTAGTGAGTTAGATGCGGGCCTTCACCTGTCATGTCCGGTCCGTGCTTGGGAATTACCTCAGCCATACTCAGGACCTCGGTGTCACCGATCAGCTTTTTGTCTGTTACGGTGGTTCTCAGGCCGGTAAGGCACTATCGAACAACGCCTGTCCCATTGGTTGTGCGAGGGCATTGCCCTCTGCTACACGTTGGCCGGGCTGGATCCCCCTGGGGGCGTCAGGGCGCACTCCACTCGTGGGGTGGCTGCCTCTGCCGCTCTGCTGGGTGGGGCCTCGGTGGAGGACATCTGTGCTGCAGCTTCATGATCCTCCCCGGGCCCCTTTGTAAGGTTTTACCTCATGGACATGACCGGGGGTTCTGTCTCCCAGGCGGTTCTGGGGTCTGTGGCCTTTCCTGCTTCCCGTCCGTTGGTAGGGTAGCAGGAGTGTGTGGGTATGGGCCACAGTGTGTTAGGTCACACGTGGTTCCGCCTGTGCTGTGTGTTCAAGGGGTTCTAGTTCCTCCTTGCTCGCACTCCGGTGGAGTTGACTGCGCCCCCCCTTCATTAGGAAGGATGGGGTGACAGGGCTCCCCAAACCCCTTGATGTGGGCTTACGGGTCCTCAGGGGGTACATCTGTCGGGCCTCGCGTCCGCTCTAACCCATATCTCGATAGGCTTTAAGAGCGGGACGCGATAAGCCAAGTACGAATATATAACGATAGGTTATGTATATAACCTAGTTATATGAGTACTGGCTGAGCGTCCCGCTCTTAAGCGGCCCTGAGTTCCCTTTTGAGGGATCTTTTACTGGAACGGGATTTTGGCGAGGAAGGGTGTGTTGGTGACCATGGTTACAGTCTTATAGGCTGCGCCTCCATAGAGGCGGGACCCGGTCAGGTGTGGGTGTACAAGTTTTTTTCGTGATGGAGTACAATAGGTACAGGAGATAAGGGGTATCTCGATAGGCTTTAAGAGCGGGACGCTCAGCCAGTACTCGTTAACCCTTCCCTACCACACTACAGAAGGTTAACCCTTTCACTACCACACTACAGAAGGTTAACCCTTCACTACCACACTACAGAAGGTTAACCCTTTCACTACCACACTACAGAAGGTTAACCCTTCACTACCACACTACAGAAGGTTAACCCTTCACTACCATACTACAGAAGGTTAACCTTTCACTACCACACTACAGAAGGTTAACCCTTTCACTACCACACTACAGAAGGTTAACCCTTCACTACCACACTACAGAAGGTTAACCCTTCACTACCACACTACAGAAGGTTAACCCTTTCACTACCACACTACAGAAGGTTAACCCTTTCACTACCACACTACAGAAGGTTAACCTTTCACTACCACACTACAGAAGATTAACCTTTCACTACCACTAGTACAGAAGGTTAACCCTTTCACTACCACACTACAGAAGGTTAACCTTTCACTACCACACTACAGAAGGTTAACCCTTTGTCGTGTGGCAGTGAAAGGCTTTTAAGCTCCGCAAAGAGGGGAGAGATGTGGATTCAAAGTGAACACACATGCTGCTTTATTAACGCTCCCCTGGTCTCTGGTTGTGTGTCCCTCAGTTCTGCACAGTGGAGGGCTTCATCACGGCGCTGGTGGACGAGTTTCCCAGGGCCCTCCGGGGCCGACGGGAGCTCTTCATCGCGGGCGTCTGCCTGGTGTCCTACCTGATCGGCCTGTCTAACATCACACAGGTACGGCGGGCGCTAAGGTTATGCCACCTCTCTGAGTATAACCGGCTGACGATCAGGCCAAACCCCGGCAAGTTCAGCATAAAAGAATGTGTAACATATCAAGTTTTAAGGTTCAAGTTTAAGTTTCTTTATTAGTTGTCACAGTAATATACAGAATACTTTTCCATGAAATGCTTTTGTTTCTGTATGAGTCCCTGGGAGTGTGGTAGATAAAAATAGATAAAAAGTATAAAATAGAAAAAGTCAAAAGTACGTAAACAAAAAGTGTTCAGTCAATATCCATATATACAATATACAATACAGAGTAAAAAAGAGTAACAGTGAGTTACAGTACAATACAGTATACAGTACAATGCAGAAATGGAATGAGGTACAACTTAGGGTGCAATGAGGTATGAATTGTAGTGCAAATCTCTTTACCAATAAATATAAAGTGTGTTAAAGTGTCTAAAGTGATCAGTACATAATGAACATAGAATATGTGATCGAATTGACACATTTGGTAGTAGGAGTTTTTTTTATATACTATTTTATATAATAGTTTAATATTTAATTAAAAGCAATACAACTTAATATAAAAAAAAGAAAAACTACTAACATTCATACTGTCTTTTACTATCGTGCACTTTGCTACTAAGGAATAGACCTTGCATAATACTACTACCTACCAGGGGCGGATTTAGGATTGTAGGAGATCCGGGGCTTAGCCCAGATAGGTGCCCGCTTTAATTTTTTTTTTTTTTTTTTTTTTTTTTTTTTTATAATTTTAATTTTTTTTTGCAGGCAAGGGGTGGTTTGGAGGAGGTCAGGCACGACCCCCTCCACGGCATTTTTTTTTTAATTTAATGAACCTGTACGTGCAATTTCCTGCAATATAGAGCCTTCAATCTTGACCAATAAAGCTGCTCTTTTCACTATAAAACTCAGTTAACGGATTTATATATTGGGGGCGGATATATCATATTTTTCATATGATCAAAAAGTGGTGGAGCAAGAGCATACCTTTGCTCCCCCAAGTTCAATAGTGGGAGAGCAGAGATGCTCCGAATGCTCTTATGGCCAGGCGTCTATGATTCACTGATACAAAGTAAAATAGTGCAGTGCAATAAAATAGTTAGTAAAATAGAATAAAATAATGCAATAGTGCATTGCAATAAAATAGTTATCATCGTATTCTTTCGGGAGGCCGGTAAGGAGTGCATTACAGTAGTCGAGTTGGCTTGAGATAAAGGCATGGATCTGGTTTTCAGCGTCCTTTTGATTTATAAATGGCCGTACTTTAGCTATGTTTCTAAGGTGGAAGAATTAAGTTTTTGTCAACTTGTTGATTGTGATTTAAAGCTTAGGTCTGAGTCTACCATGACACCAAGACTTAACTCACTCAAATACAGTTAGCAGCTGGATAGACCACAGATGGAAATTAGCTTCTGCTAAATCTGGTGCAAGCATATTTTCATGTAACAATGATGAATAGTAAAAATTTTTTTTTTTTTTAATAGATTCGGGGCTTTTCAGAAAACATTCGGGGCTTGAGCCCAAGTAGCCACCC
Source organism: Notolepis coatsorum (assembly GCF_963971535.1). Classification (NCBI taxonomy): domain Eukaryota; kingdom Metazoa; phylum Chordata; class Actinopteri; order Aulopiformes; family Paralepididae; genus Notolepis; species Notolepis coatsorum. The sequence goes on along the minus strand of NC_140181.1, from coordinate 107,329,591 downwards.
CCTAGCCCCGCCCCTGCTACCTACTATGACAATGCAATATTTATAACCTGTCTCTAGAGAGGAATACGTTATGCCGTCTCTGTACACATAGGCTCCTTGTATGACAGGTGTGAATGTTTCTGCGACCAGGGTGGCATCTACGTGTTCAAGCTGTTTGACTACTACTCCGCCAGCGGCATGTGTCTGCTCTTCCTGGTCTTCTTCGAGTGCATCTCCATATCCTGGTTCTACGGTGTGTATTTAAGACATTTAAGGCCAGACTAAAAACCCACTTTTACTCCCTAGCCTTCAATAAACCCTGATTTCCCCACACCTTAACTCACACACTCCCATGCAATGGACCTGTCTCAAAACCCTGCCCTCTTTTCTTGATCCTCCAATCACAGCTGTCGCTTACCTCTGACTTCCTCGTACAAACAAAGTTTGTACGAGGAAGTCAGAGGTAAGCGACAGCTGTGATTGGAGGATCAAGAAAAGGGGCAGGGTTTGAGACAGGTCTATTGTATCCTGCCCCCTCCCCCTTGTATTTCTTCTTGTGCTCCTCTGTCCCCTGTGTGCTATGTACTTTGTGCTCCCCTATCCCTATCCTACTGTTGGCCTTCTCTGAATGTACTGTCTTGTCCTGCTGTGCCTTTTTGTATTTTTGTATTTTTTTATATTATGACATTTTATGCTTTGATTGTACAGCACTTTGGTTGGCTCTTGAGTTCTTAAACGTGCTTTATAAATAAATGACTTGACTTGACTATTGTCGCTGCGTCCTTGAGTACCTACACTGTAAAAACTGAGAGTCATCTGGTAATCTATCAGCAAATTTTATTCGACCAAAAACTGTGTAAAATGCAATTAATAAATGGTTCAAGTTCATTGAATTCAGCTCAATTCGATTTCAAACGGCACATAGTCTTTTTTACAGTGTAGGTTACTAATAATTAGGGATGTCCGATATTATCGGCCGACCGATATTATCGGCCGATATCGGCAGTAAAATGTGATATCGGAAAATACCGGTATCGGTTTAAAAACAAAAAAAAACAATAACAATATTTGTTATATATATAGCCAGTGAAATTATTAGTTACCTGAAATTATTCAGTTTTTTGGACGGGGAAACCCTGCATATATCGGTATCGGTTGATATCGATTGATATCGGTATCGGAAATTAAGAGTTGGACAATATCGGAATATCGGTATCGGTAAAAAAGCCAATATCGAGCATCCCTACTAATAATTATTTAATAAATATGAATTAACCCCAATCCCAGTTTGTACAGTGTGTATATACTACAGCGAAACATTACGAAAAAGCAATTTTCACCTCTATTACCACATTGAGAACACGAAACGAACATGTCTCTACCACTATATGCACTCGACGATACAGCGCTCGACGTTCCGACACTTTGAGGAACATTGTTACTCGGAGTTTGTGCCCTTCTTGCTGACTCGTCGTAACAGAACGTGGAAGTCGCTTTGGATAAAAAAAAAATGAATGTAAATGTCAATGTGAATGAAACACGAACGAGGTAACAGGTCTGTTGTGTGAATCTTGAAGGTTCGATGGCGGAACCTTGCACCTGTCCACGCAGGGCCGGACCTGGCACATTTGGTGCCCTAGGCAAGCTTCACCACTGCGCCCCCCCCCCCCCCCCCCCACCCAAAATAAATTATTTATTTATACATTTTTTTGGCTCATTTTCCCTTATGTTAGATATTTATTTTTGTATGTCAAAATATTGGTTGCAGACATAGAGGGGGGCGCAAAAACTGGGTTCAGCTAAAAAAAAGAAAATGTATAATCAAAAGAAATGTTGGCGCCCCCCTCTGGGATGCTCCGCCCCTGTGTCCACGGGTATTAGGCCTCAAATGCCATTTATCCCCAAAGACACAAGCGCTCGTGTGTTCCGTCTCACGTGTTCCGTCTGTTCCGTCTCACCGTGTTCCGTCTGCTCCGTCTCATGTGTTCCGTCTCACGTGTTCCGTCTCACGTGTTCCGTCTCACGTGTTCCGTCTCAAGCGCGGTTTACCGGCTGCAAATTGAACTGAATCCAGGGTTCCCACAGACATTGCAAAATGAAATTAAAGGACTTTCAAGTATTTTTCCAAGCACTAATTTTCATTTTAAACGGGTGTTTAAAAGGATCAGTGGCGTCGCGTGGGTAAAATAACAGGGGAAGCCAAAAAAAAATTATTAAAAAAAAAATTATTCAATATTTTTATTAATATTTTTTTTTTTTTTCTTTTTTAAAGTCAAGCAGTCACCATGTACACTACAGTATGGCTCGGCGGCCAGTCAAACGTTATTTTTATTTATTTAACAGATTGCAGAATGGGTACAATACAGTACGGCTCAATACACATTTACGATGAATTGAAAATGGGGGACCCTGATGTAAACAAGACGAAAGTCTTTCTCTGGTCTGCATCCCCTTAACAATTGTATGTATTGAGCTGTACTGTACTGTACCCATTCTGCAATCTGTTAATAAAGTTTTCATTCATTCACACACAATTGTATAAGGGGATGCAGACCAGAGAAAGACGTTTGTCTTGTTTACATCAGGGTCATTAATACTGCTGGAGCATTGGTTAATTTTTGGTCCGATTTTTCCTTGCGCGATTTTGCGCGCCGCGTGGGAGCAAATTCGAGACACATATTGCAAAAAGGTGTCCCACGGTCTCCTCTATGGCCGTGAATATTTTCACGCGGATCGGAATCACGGCGCGCCCGTGGGACACTTTTCCGTTTCGGCGAGTTTATTCCACGCTTTCTGTTTTCCTTTTCTAAGCATTTTAGGGGCTACATGTGAATCAGTAAAAGTTGCGGGACGCCCAGATGTTTCCACGATAGAAAGCTCGCGTGGATCCCATAATAGGCTCACTTAATACAGCGTTTTTAAAATCACGCGACATTTTCAGGGTCGCGAGCCGACCTTTTCCCCTCGTTTTCGATGATGGAAGTGATTTAGGAAAAGCTTCGGCACGCCGAGAGGTCCCCGTGGATTTAATCTCGCGAGGATCGGGGCAATATTCGGCCCGTGGGAACAGTTACGGGTTAATACAATGTTCAGAGTGCAGAGGGGAAAATATGGCACCTGCCCCGCCTCCAGGTGGAATATTATGCTGAACGTCTTCCTCCCAGCTCCGTTTTAAACTTTTAGGGTGTGGCCAGTGGCAGTCAGCTCGAATCTGATTGGCTAGGATCGGATTTGGAGTTTGGACTCACTCTATAATGCTGGAAGCCTGGAGAAAGAGACCTACCCACTGCTTCTCTCCTATACTAGCACAGTCTGACAGTGTGTTAGAGGGAGTGAGAAGGAGAAGAGGGAGACATTAAAAAAATAAAAATAAAAAAAAACACAGATGCACAGATGAATGTAAACTATATTAAAAAAAATTATATTTTTTTTTTTTTTTTTTTTCATATTTCATATTTCATAATTTGATATGAAATTTATAGGGAGGCATGGCTTCCGTTGGCTTCCACAAGGATTCGCCACTGAAAAGGATACAATTCACTTCCACCGGTGAGGTGCGGTATACCGGACCGCAAATGACATCACGTCATAAATCATGTCATTCATTCCATAAGACATAGAATAAACATTTACAGACTTTCTTTTTAAATGGTTCATTTGCATGTTCTTGGTATCTGATTCTAGGGACATCTATGGATCTCAGGGAATGTATTCCCAGTGTCAGAAATATATTCTAATGAATGAACCAAAGGAGAATATCAATTCAATTATATATATATATATTTTTTTATCTTTGACTGTGAATAACACCATTAAAATTGACCAGACCTGAAAAATCTAAGCAAATGAATAAAGGGAAGATGATTAAATAGAAGGTTTTGTAGATACAGTACTGAATTCTGCCATCCGGACACATGCAATTTGAAATATGATTGTAGAATATCAGGCCTATAAATTACCTTATTATGGCCAAGTCGCACATCTATGGATCGGGCCAAATCTCCCCTTTCCAATGGCAGAATTCAATCTGGATTTAGTATCACCAGGCGTGATTCACAAGTACAGTTACTTTTTTATAATGTACATTTCTCCAAATTCTTTCATCAGATTGCAACGTAATTTTTTGCTAGACGTTCACAGAAAGGTAGAGAAACTAACTGTGTTCTGTATTATGGCAATAACGTTCAGGTTTGTGGGAGATAATCCCGGAAAATAAGAGAAATAAAAAAGTGAATCCAGAAGTCAGATGATTGACAGGGGCTGGTGTGAGCTGGGTAGGGTAGTTTTTTCGAAAGTCAAAAGCCCTGAGTCTCTTCCTTCAAAAGACTACACTCACTTTTGGCTGCGCCACTTCCTCCCGTCAATATGCGCCGGTTTCCGACTCAATGCCCTGAGATTTCTATAATCTTATATTTCACTAATAACAGTTACAATTTATTTTTTATTTTATTTAACCTTTATTTATCCAGGCAAGCAATTAAGAACAAATTTGTATATACAAAAGCAAAGGCCTTTTGTGGAAAGGGGGGTGGGAGGCTGTAACAAAAACAAGGTTATGTACAAGTAAAAAAAAAAAATACAAAATGACAGTAGCAATAGTATACAAGGACAACAATAAATAAGCGAGAGAGAATGAAAGGGAGAGAGGGAAAAAGAGAAAGGGAAAAAGAGAAAGGAAGAGTGAGAACCAGAGGGAGAGAGAGGGAGAGCGAGAACCAGAGGGGGAGAGAGAGAAGAAAGGGGGAGAGGGAGGGAGGGAGCTGAGGGGGCTTAGGGGGAGGAGGGAATAGTCTGAGGGCTATGCGTGCGATTGGGAGGCAGTCAGCAGGTGCAACAGTCGGTTAAGATCTGTTGCAGATTCTGTTTAAAAGCAGTGAGCGATGTGAGGGCAGTGAGTTTAAGGGTGTTTTGTAATGTGTTCCAGTCAGATGCAGCAGCAAATCGGAAGGCGTTGCGTCTAGAAACCGTGCAGGCTTTGGGGATGGTGAGTTTGATGAAGTTGCTGGACCTTAGGCTGTAGTTAGAAGTGGAGACGTGCAGAAGGGAGGAGAGGTAGAGAGGTGTTTTACCAAGTATGGTTTTGTAAATTATTTGAAGCCAGTGAAGAAGCCTTCTGGTGTGAAGAGATGTCCAGTCCACCAGGTTATAAAGGTCACAATGGTGAGTGGTGAAGGGTGCACTGGTGGCAAAACGGATGGCGGAATGATGGAGTATGTCGAGTTTTCTGAGGGCATGCTGGGATGCCATTCTATAGATGGTGTCGCCATAATCAAATATAGGGAGGATGGTCATCTTGACAAGAGTGTGTTTAGCCGAGCGGGTGAAGGAAGCTTTGTTGCGGTACAGGAAGCTCATCGAGCTTTGACTTTGGCCTGCAGGTGTTTTATGTGAGTAGAGAAGGAGAGGGATGGGTCTAGCCAGAGGCCAAGGTATTTATAAGAGGTAACAAACTCCAGCTCTGAGCCGTCGGCACAGGTGATTTTATGGGTGCTAGCAGTGTCATGCTTTCTGTTAAAGAGCATACATTTAGTCTTCTTGGAGTTGAGAAGAAGGTGGAGACTGTGAAAGGACTGTTCAATAGAGGTAAGGCTAATTTGAAGAGTGAAGGGCCTGCTGAGTACAAGATGGTGTCGTCAGCGTATAGATGGATCTGTGAATTTCCAGCAGCCTTGGCTACATCGTTGATGTAGATAGAGAACAGCAAGGGACCCAAGATGGAGCCCTGAGGCACCCCTCCGTCTTCACCTGCTAAACACAATCATTGGTAAACAAACGTACTGCTGAAAATATACACTTTGACTGCTGTTTTGACAGGGTTAGGGTCTTTACTCTTGGTTACATTTGAAAAGAAAACGCAACATTAATTCATACATTCTGTAGAGATGGATTTATGGCCTGATGTAATTTGCGGTCCAGTACCGGACCGCTCTGGCTTAAGAGGTTAACCCTGTGAGGCCCAAATAAAAAAGACATTAGCAACATTAGAGGCCAGAGGGTGGGACCTATAAACACATGAAGGGTGCTGTGACTGAAAAAAAGGTTGAGAAACGCTGGTATATATGGTGTGGCTCTTTGTGGTACCACAGTAATTTTTGTGGCTCTTAGTCTCTGACTGGTTGGCCACCCCTGCTCTAGACTGTCTGACATAATTATCGTTATTTTTTTTCCAAACGTATTCAAGAGTAAACATCCTAACCATGTCACAACAGCAGTCATTGTGTATATTTTCAGCAATACGTTTGTTTACCAATAGTTAAATTGTTATTAGTGAGATTTTAGTTTTTGAAATGTTTTGTTTTGATCCTGGAGATTGGCCATTTTGAATTAGCGGCCGTCGCTGAATGATGACGATTGTAGTCATTTTGAGAAGAGGACATCCAGAGCTCTCAATGAGCATTGGAATTTCTAAAAACTACACTTCGCAAGCAAATTACTTGTGTATGAATTATTTTTATTTCTCTTATTACTTGGCATTATATACCACAAAACTGAACGTTATTGGCATAAATTGGAGCGCAGTTAGTTTGTCTCCCCTATTGTGAACATTTAGCAACCATCCGATTTGAAATCAGTTTCAAAATGGCGGAGCTGTGGCAAGAATAAAAAACCTACTGTACATACAGTAGATTTCATTCTCTGTTCTTCATGCACGCCTGGTGATACTAAATCCATAATGTAATAAGGTCATTTATAGGCCTCATATTCTATATTCTATAATAATATTTCAAATAGCATGGGTCCAGATGGCAGAATTCAGTACTGTATCTACAAAACCTTCTGTTTCATCATCTTCCCTTTATTAATTTCCTTAGATTTTCTGTACATGTGATCTCAAGAAGGTACTGAACGAGATCAGTGGCAGTTTTGTATGTCTGGTCATTTTTAGCATGGTGTTATTCACTGTCAAAGATGCAAAGAAAAATCACAATTCATATTCTCCTTTGTTTCATCACAATTTAAGCAAGCCTAGTAATAGACACAATATTTCTGACACTGGGAATACATTCACTGATGTCCATAGATGTCCCTAGATACCAAGAACATGCAAATGTACCTTGTAGAAGTGGAGCAATCTTCCATTTACTTAGAGGTATGTATTTTAGGCGGATTTTCTGAAAATAGGGCTCCGGGCTTAAGAGGTTGAAACCAATTTCCGACAATTAGTTACACTTTAAATAAAAATAAAAAAAATTCTTGATTCAGAACAATTTTATCATGGATTTGAATTTCAAGGACTTTTTAAGCACTTTGTTTTTAAGTAATTCCAGGCCTTGACTTTTTTTTTGTCAAAAACCAAGCACTTTAAGCACTTCAAGGACCTTGTGCGAACCCTGTGAATTGGACATTAATATTTTGATCACAAGAGTTTGTTTGTTGGTCTCGCAGGTGTGAATAAGTTCTACGACAACATCGAGGAGATGATCGGCTACAGGCCGTGCTTGTGGTGGAAGCTGTGCTGGGTGGTGTTCACGCCTCTCATCGTCGGCGTGAGTACCGCTCCTGACAAGTACATCCAGGGTCATGACAAATGAAAACAATAAATAACGGTCAATGTTACCGTTAGCTGGTTAGCCTCTGGCCGTCTCCAGCTGAGACTATGCTGCCTGGAACCAACAGCGTTGTCAGGATGCATAAACCACGTGTCGTGTCTCCCACAGGGGGTGTTCTTGTTCAGCGCCATTCAAATGGTTCCTCTCAAGATGGGGGACTATGTGTTCCCGGGCTGGGGCCAGGGGGTGGGCTGGCTCATGGCCCTCTCCTCCATGCTGCTCATACCAGGGTACATGGTCTACATGTTCCTGGGACTCAAGGGAACCTACAAAGAGGTAAGGATGAAAGAGTGTACGTGGCATTTGAGGTTAGCAAAGCACACAAACACACACAATCAATTTAGAATGTACAATAAATCAATCACCAACACACAGTTGAAAAAAGGTTATCGTCTAACTCAGTGGTTCTCAAACTGTGGTACGCGTACCATTAGTGGTACTTGGTGGTACTGCTGGTGGTACTTGAAAACATTTCTAAAAAAGCTAAAAAAAAAAAAAAAAAAAAAAATTTGCAGTCAGGCCACTGAACTTAGAAGCAGGCCATGCCAGTGTTTCTGGTTGCAGCAGCGCGATAGTTAGATAATCTAAGTGGGGAACAACCAGGAGATCACTGTGACAGAGAGTAATGCAGTCTAAACAGTCATAAATCTTTAATTCAACTGCAGTCCTGATCATAACCATTTATTTTTAGATTTCTTGTAATGTCAGATAAAAAATGAAATATTCCCACTTTTCTGAAAAGAGTTGGTGTTAAATCTGACATTACAAAAAATCCATCAAAATATGTGTTGCTGCTAATCATTGACACATGCCTAGCCTGTAATAATCCCCCCCAGAAAAATGTACTTTGCATTTGATATATTGTAAATATTTTACTTTTTGTGTGTTTTTTTTAACAATAATTTGTGATGCCATCACACAAACTGGCATGTAAAGGGTAAACATTTAAAAATGTATTGAATATGTGTTTTCTTTTCTTTTTTACAATAATTTGTGATGCGCACCAGAATGCATGAAATTAAGTTTTTGTAACAAAATAATTGTGTGTGTGTGTGTGTGTGTGTGTGTGTGTGTGTGTGTGTGTGTGTGTGTGTGTGTGTGTGTGTGTGTGTGTGTGTGTGTGTGTGTGTGTGTGTGTGTGTGTGTGTGTGTGTGTGTGTGTGTGTGTGTGTGTGTGTGTGTGTGTGTGAGAGAGAATGACGGACAATTGCTTGCTGTGTGAGAGAGAGAGAGAGAGAGAGAGAGAGAGAGAGAGAGATAGAGAGAGAGAGAGAATTAAGTACATTTGCTGAAATACAGTTGTTCTTAATTTTCTCACTTGCTATGTGAGAATGTTAGTTATTATGTTCTCAATGCCCCTTGCATTGTATGAGTTGTGTGGAAGCGTTTGCTAGCTCTAGTGCTATCCCTTTGTACATTGTGGCTGTGTCTGACAAAAGTTAACAATAAATAATGGTATTAGGAATACATTTGCCTCCTGCGTGAACTGTGCATAGCTGAATAGACTGTGTTTTAACGCCGGTCATATGGTGGTACTTGGAGAGCCAGCTACGTTCTCAGGTGGTACTTGGTGTAAAAAGTTTGAGAACCACTGGTCTAACTCACTTGTATTGTGTAAATCACTTGTTTACAGAAGCTCTATACAGGACCATAATACGAGAGGGACCAGAAATGGTCAGTTTGTACTCCCTCGTCCTAGAAAGCGGTCTTTTATTTATAGGTGCATAACACTCTGGAACAACCTACCTAGTTATCTCTACACTTTTAGTAAATCGATTTTTAAAAAGAAACTCAAATCTCAATTACAGCTGTTGCCTTAATGTGTATTGCATTTGTGTATGGGTTTTTGCCTATTAGTCTACACGTTTTCACATTTTCTATCTTTAAAAATGGGTATTTATTGTATGTTTTAGTTAATTGCTTTGTTTTTTATTTCTATCTATGGCATCTGTGAAAGTAGCTTACTTGCTGTATACTAAATCCTTGTTTTTATCTTTTCTATCGATCTATGCATTAATTGTTTTATGTATTATGTTGTGTGGACCCCAGGAAGACTAGCTGGGAGCCACGGCACCAGCTAATGGGGATCCTCAATAAAGACAATAAAACACGGTCAACAATGTATACGGCAGTGGCACATCAGCGAAAGCAATTCGATGTTGACATAGAGCGGTTATTCATTTATTTGTTTTATCTCAGAAGAAACAAGAGTACTCTGTTCTAGGTCAGGTTTTAAGAGATACCATGATCCCGACATTAGTTCTAGCACGAGGAACCTGAAGACCTAGAGACAATCACATCCAGAGCCGTAGAGATGAGATATATAAGCTGGTGATTTACAGAGTAGGGCTTTATAAATAATACAGATACCAATGATTACTGTGCCTGTCAGACAGAGAAGCCCAACCAACCTTATGGTAAAGAATACAGTGGTGAGTAGCTATCGCTGGTTATAAACCTGAGGGCTAAGGAGCGGTAAACACAGTCTAAGGTCCTCAGTGTGGAGGCAGCAGCACATCTGTATATTACATTACATTGCCAGATCATCTCAAAACCCTGTCCTCTCTTCTTGTTCTTCCAATCACAACGGTTGCTTCCCTCGGAAAATAGATGGGGGCGGGACTTGAGATATGTCAATTACATTGCCATTTATTCCATGGTTCAGTTATTTGCTCGGCACGAACCAAATCGTAACCTAGTCTGCTTCTTTACATGTGGGCTGATCCTTAGCATCCTACTCATCTCGTTGTGCTTCTCTCCCAGCGACTCCGGATCATGCTCCACCCTGCTCCCATACCCAGACGGACTCAGGAGAACGGACCCGAGCAGCAAGCAGAGACCAGCGCCGCTGCCCTCGCTAGCCCCGCCGACCCGGCCAGTCCAACCGGCCCGGCTCCAGCAAACCCGGCTAGCCCTACCGATCCAGCTCTAGTCAAATCGACTAGCCCTACAACCCCGGCTCCCCTGGCTATCGTGGCAGCCACCGCCGCCAGCCCTGTGAACCCAGCGGCTAGTCCTACCGCAGCGACCGGCCCGGCTAATCCCGCCGCCATGGCCACGAGCCCAACCACCGCGCTGTCGCCACCGAACCCAGCGAGCCCGACGGAGGCTGTGGATCCTCCGAACCCAACGAGCCCGATCGCCAACCTGACCAACCTGACCAACCTAACCAACCTGACCAACCTGACCAACCTGACCAACCTGACCAACCTGACCAACCTAACCAACGCCGAAGCCAATGTCTAGAGACGGAAGAGAGCCTCGTGGAGCGTGTCGACAAAAAGAGAACATTTTACAAAGGACTTCCAAGATTCCAATTGATTACCTACCTCCAGGGGCAACATGTGATCAAACAGATTTTCAAATCCATGTTTAATTTGTTTCTGCATTTGTAAAACCAACCCAATAATGTCTCATTATTGATATGCATTATGGATACATAATGTCCCATTATTGATATGCATTATGGATACAAAATCAAAGACTGTTAGACAAAAACGACCATAAATCGGAGTAAAAATGTAAACATACTGTGTAATACTGTGAGAAAAGAGAAGAAGAAAAAAATAACTATAGAATAGCAATTTGTTGAATATCTTCATGAACCAAGTGAATACGGTGTGAATATAGTAGATGAAGTAGTAGAACAAAGTTGATATCTTAGGAGAGTGCAAGGGATCGGGTCAATTTTATTGTGGTTGTTTACCAAACCTCACATGGTTGCACTCGACTACAGGCCACAGGGGAGAAGCTCTGAGTGAAGCACAAGACCAGTGGGAAGCTACACAGCCCTGGATTCAAATCCAGAGAAGCTACATAGCCCTGGACAAATCCAGTATCTGTTGATTCTGTGTGCGTGAGAGAGAGACTGTTATTTTTCCTTCCTTTTTTTGAGTAAAACAAAAAGAAAAAAACAACGACAAACTTTTATGTGATTGAGACATTTTTTGAATAATTTTTAGGATGTTTTCTACTACATGTGTTGTGATGGAGGACCAAAATCATAGGCAGACGAAAGCAAAAACGATGCCACGTTAGCGTTAGGTTGGCAAAGCACAGGGTACAAGAAGTACGAAAAGAAGAGGGAAAAAGCACAGGGTACACAAAGTACAAAAATAAGAGAAAAAAGCACAGGGTACAAAAAGTACAAAAAGAAGAAGAAGAAAGCACAGGTTAGAAAATTTACAAACATTCCCTCAATGCTGACAGTCAATCCTGTTTACTTTCTGCATGCTTTCCTCAGGAACATCAGGGACCAAAATGTCGCCTGACAATTAAAAAGAGAAAAAGATAAACATGAACAGAGAAGGCCTTAAGCCAGTTAACAACACATTTCTACCAAGCCGTAGTCGCTTTACACCACCGGGTGGATCTAACACAGAATATATCGCTTTGTACGTTAGCACAAGAAAACTCGGACCAACTCTGTTTGAATACAGTCATTCATTTTACTTTGCGTGTAATGATCAATTCTACTTTGATCAATATGTATTCAGCAATACATATGTAGGTGTATAGGCAGGCACGGACCAGTAGGCGAGTGTGCCGTTTCTCTTATGGTTTAGGTAGTCTTTGCTTTACTAGTGAAAAAGCGCAAAGCTTTAATTTCCACAGACTCTTTGCCTCGGCGTGTTAGAGGACAATGCTAGTTTGCTTCCTTGGCAGCTACTGTGAAAAGCATCTGGGTCGAATAAATCATGTTTACTTTTTGAAAAGCAAAACAACTATACATGAGAAATGTGAGATGGCTACGGTTCATGTCCTGTGAATTTGTATTAAAGTTACTCTACACAGTTTTCTCTGGGATCTTTGTTTGTAAAACTGTTACTGTGTAAAACATGTGAACTGTGAATGTCTGTAATACATTGGAAGTTATTGTCTAAATGTGAAAAAAGATTCTAAAGGGGTTGCTGTTTTCTGCAATAATATTTTGATCACAGAAACTGAAGCACATATACACAGACGTATAAGAATGAAGATGACAATGAAGATATTGATGATTATATAAAAAAAAATAGAAACTATGTCTAGTAAAAAAAAAACTATTGTTTTGTATATTTTTAACTGTATCACTGCCCAATGTACAACATAATATAAACATGATATGTATCTAAATGGTGTCACATGATAAAGCACGATTGTCATGTTATACAAAAAGAAAAAAAGACTGAAAAAATAAAGAATTATAGAAAATATAAATACAATTCATGCCTGGCGGCATATGTACGTTTATTTTGCACAAGTGTTTAATGTAGCAGCCTATTAGCGCTCTCCACAGTGTAACATTTGTTACGGAGAAATTAGGTCACCATGACCGTCCAATCAAATGCATGTATTCGGCAGGCGGAGTTCCTCCCGCTGTAATTGGCTATTGTTTGTCTCCCATCTTGGAAATAAATCCTCCCGTTGTTGACGGGATATATTTCCGGTGAATAGATTTGCACGTTTAAGAGAAAAATGTGTAATGAAGAAAAGTAACAAGCTTGTGGGATTAACCCTTTCACTGCGACAATACACAGACGGTTAACCCTTTCACTGCCACACGACAGCAGGTTAACCCTTTCACTGCCACACTACAGAAGGTTAACCCTTTACTATCACACTACCGACGGTAACCGTCGGTAGTGTGATAGTAAAGGGTTAACCTTCTGTAGTGTGGCAGTGAAAGGGTTGTGTAATGGGGACAGTAACGAGGTGGATTAAAAGCCAGGAGAGAATCTGGGAGAGAACAGGAGAGCTGTGGTCCTGTCCCATAGGTGCAGAGGACAGACAACAGAGAGCTTCGCTGAGTGTAACTGAGTGAAGATGACAACCCCATCTCACCATCTCACGCCATCATAGGCCTTTGCAGTGGACTAAATATACAACCCCCAAAAAGGATCAAGAGGGGGAGGAGGGGAGGGGGGGAGGGGGGGGTGGCATCATTGAGAGCGAAGCGTCTGAAACCGTGCCTTGTGGCTTAATAGGCAGAAACACAGTGATCGCGAGGCAAGAGAAAACTCACCACAAAACAGCTCTGGCCCCCGGGCCTGGCCCCACCCGCTCCATCTCCCCATGTGTGTGTGTGTGTGTGTGTGTGTGTGTGTGTGTGTGTGTGTGTGTGTGTGTGCCTGTGTGTGTGTGTGTGTGTGTGTGTGTGTGTGTGTGTGTGTGTGTGTGTGTGTGTGTGTGTGTGTGTGTGTGTGTGTGTGTGTGTGTGTGTGTGTGTGTGTGTGTGTGTGTGCGTGCCTGCTCCCCCCCCTCCTGCAGTCGCTGCCTCCATTAGCTTCCAGTGTGATAAGAGAGACAGCACCAGCTGACACCACAACAATGACTCCTCGCTCATGGAGGGAGGAGAGAGAGAGAGAGAGAGAGAGAGAGAGAGAGAGAGAGAGAGAGAGAGAGAGAGAGAGAGACCACAACAATGACTCCTCGCTCACAGAGGGAAGAGTGAGATGTCCCCTCTATAGTAGCTTGTGGCAAACTGTGTCTGTGTGTGTGTGTGTGGGGGGGGGGGAGAGAGAGGGGAGGAGAGAGAGGTGGGGAGAGAGAGGGGAGGAGAGAGAGGGGGGAGAGAGAGGTGGGGAGAGAGAGGGGAGGAGAGAGAGGTGGGGAGAGAGAGGGGAGGAGAGAGAGGGGGGAGAGAGGGGGGGAGAGAGAGAGGGCAGGAGAGAGGGGGGAGAGAGAGGGGGGTGAGAGGGGGAGAGAGAGGGGGGAGGAGAGAGAGGGGGGAGAGAGAGGGGAGGAGAGAGAGGGGGAGAGAGGGGGAGAGAGAGAGGGCAGGAGAGAGGGGGGAGAGAGAGGGGGGAAAGAGGGGGGAGAGAGAGGGGAGGGGGGGAAAGAGAGAGGGGGGAGAGAGGGGGAGAGAGGGGGGGGAAGAGAGAGAGAGGGGGAGAGAGAGGAGGGGAGAGAGGGGGAGAGAGAGGGGGGAGGGGGAGGGAGAGAGGGGGGAGAGAGAGAGAGAGGGTGGGAGAGAGGGAGAGGGGGGAGGGGAGAGAGAGAGAGGGGGGAGAGAGAGAGAGCTAGAGAGGGGGGAGATGGGGAAGGCAGAGAGAGAGGGGGGAGATGGGGGATGGAGAGAGAGAGGGGGGAGATGGGGGATGGAGAGAGAGAGAGGGGGGAGATGGGGGATGGAGAGAGAGAGAGGGGGGAGAGAGAGGGGGGAGGGGGAGGGAGAGAGGTGGTGAGAGGGGGGAGATGGGGGAGGGAGAGCGAGAGAGCGGGGGGAGAGAGAGGGGAGGGGGGAGAGGGGGGAGAGAGAGAGGGAGAGAGAGAGAGAGAGAGAGAGAGAGAGAGAGAGAGAGAGAGAGAGAGAGAGAGAGAGAGAGAGAGATGGGACAGAAAGATGTGAGTGTGAGTATATATTGGATAACGCCCCTAATGGCAGCTGAAAGTAGCCATTGATGGATGACCTGCTACCAGCCCCGTATTCCCAGCTGTGCATCTAGCATCATTACCTATGAAAAGCAGTCACACCGAGGCCTGCACTGATGTCTTGCCTCCACAAGAGCAATATATCATCATCTTCAGGTGGGGGGGACAGGAGCCGGAAGTTCTTGATTAGTTGGGAGCAATCAGGCAGAACACAGTTAGTCTTTAGGTTAGGGCTGGCAACGTGCACACGCTTCAACTGAGATCGATTGAGAATTATGTGAGTGGAATTATTTTTTAATAATAAATAAATAAAATGAAATCCCTACAGCAGGGGTCAGCAACCTTTTTGACATGGAGTGCCTGTTTGAAATATAGTTGTAACTAGTGTGCCTCAACAATATTCCATGTGTAACTGAGGGGTACAATTCCCTGACTGTATTAATAAGTATGGTATCATTAAACCACTACTGTCTTATGTACATTACTACTGGCCATACAGTACACAGGTATATGATATGAACACCTCCACAATGACACGGTTCCACACAAATCTGGGTTATAATAATATTTATTAGTAGCAATGATAGTATATTACAATACTTTACGTAGAGTGCGCTTATAAGGCGAAAGAATGTGCGTGAGCAAATCAATAACGTAAGTCCATTATCATATTACGCAGGAGATAATTAATACCACCTGTATCTTAGGAATTATATCTATGGTACACTAGTAAGGCAGCGGGAGATACTGGTAGGCTTGTAGGCCAGCAAGGGGAGGAAATGTTCGAATGCAAACTCTGGATCAACGGGGACTCAATAAGCTCCTGCTACGGGAGACGCTACATTACTCCCTTGATCGGCAGACGAAAGCAGCAGCTGTAATCCAAGTATGCGTGCAGCATAGGTGAAAGCCAGCCAGCCTCTCCAAGAGACGGGCTCGAGTGATGTTCCTCACGGGTAAATCCCACACAGTAGTGGGTGTAGACGATTCTCCTCCGCTCCGACAGCCACAGGACCAAAGCAATAATCCAGCTGGAAAGGGCTCTGCATTCACCGGTGTAGATTCTCCGGTGCGCGGTACTTCACATTAACTAGGTCGAACTTGACGTTATTCCACTAAGCTCCGACACTTTACTATCCTATTCGCACGCGGTTATAAGTGCTCTATTTAGACGCACAGTTGCTCACTTCACTTGGTCGTTGACTCGTGATGAAGGCTTTTTACGGTTGAGGGTAACACGTTTCTAGGTTAACTTGACTTTAGGCTAAGTGCTTCTGTATCCACCTGCGACGTATTTATACGTTAGGTGAACAAACTAGTACCAGCCTTATTCCTGTCTCGTATTCTTGCGCAGAGCCGTTCATGTGCAGGCATGTCTTTGGCGGTGACTTTGAACTCGGCATTGGGGGTATGGCCGTGGCGCCTAGGGGACCGCTGTCCAATAGGAGAACGAAATATTATGGTCTGTACTAGGTAAAAGGGATATTCCGTGTATATGTACAAAGAATACACAAGGGATATCAGACGATATACAAATATTATGCAATATATATCAATTAATAAATATGTATATTCGGTTTAATCTGATCCTTCGTAACAGCCGCCTCCTAATTAGTCCCACCTAATTAGATAAGCAGAGACAGATTAACCGCACTGTCCACTACTCAATGTCCGTTGTGAGGGTAGGGCAGTTCACAAAGTCAGTGGGTCATGGTCGTCATTAGGAGAGTCGGGGAGCCTTGGCAACTCTATCAGCCTCGCCACGGGTCGGGTGTATGTCCGCCTCTGGCCGAGCACTTCGGCCGCTCTGACCTTTCCGTCGGCACCAGTGATCACTTTGCTTACGCGGCCGGCCGGCCACGCAGCTCGGGGTAGTGACTGGTCTATGATCATGACGACTGGACGGGATGAAGGGGGGCTTAGGAGGAAGCGGGCCTGAGACTGCTTTGATCTGTGCTTGGCTGTGCCTCCTCCTCCTCCGTCTGTTTCTCTTGTTTGCTCTGTACCCCGTCTGAGGAGGGGCCGGTTCTGGCCGCCCCGTCAAGGAGTCGCTTGGGGTGCTGGGTTCGAGGTCAGCTACGTCTGGAGCGCAGCTAAGGGGGGTGGAGTTCCGAACTCCCTCTTGTGCCCACGGTTCTCTCACAGGCCTCTCGCTTAATGTCAATAGCCTCTCAACGGGCTGTACGAGGGTCGCTCGCCTTTGTGTGTAGGCAGCGTGTAGACGTGGGTCCATCCTAGTCGGGTCTGAACCGCGACTGGGCATCCTTTGGGTCCGATGTGGGCCGCCTCAATTGGGAGAATGAGATCCGCGTGGTCGGAGCCGATGAGCAGGGTCGGTGTGGCGCCGTCGATAAGCGGTATAGGTAGTTGACGTAGGTGCACATACTTGGCCATCAGCTGTGGGATGGGGTAGGTGTACTGTGATAGGCCTATGTCGTGGCTGGTGAAGACGTTGGTAATACTATACTGCTTCTCGGGCTGGTCCACCGCTGCTATCTTGAAGGAGACCTTTTCACCCTTTATGGTCTTCTGGTCCCTTCTGATGGTGCGTATTGTCATGGTACCTTTGGCACCCCGCAGGCCCAACTGGGCTGCTGCAGAAGCGAGGAGGAGAGTCTTTTCAGACCCATCGTCCAGGACGGCGTAAGTGTCCAGGACCTTGTCCTCGTAGCTCAGGAGCACTCTGAGCACTTTGATGAGCACTCGGGGGGTCCCGCTATGCTGGTCAATGTGGAGCACTCCTGTTGGTCGGTTGCTTTGGGTCTTCTGGAGGGCCCCGCACCGTGCTGCGCGGTAAGCGGCGCCCGCCTGGGCCGCCTCACGCCACTGTTCAACTTGGGCGGGGTTCAGTGTCTTATATTCGGCGCACTGTGCCATCCAGTGTCCGCCGTCGCAGTAGGTACAGTAGGGGGCGGTCTGGTGGCTCTTCGGTACTGGTGCCACCGCCTCGGCATGGTACATTACCGCGACGGGCCCACTCTGTTGTCCTGGCTGACGCCTGTTGATGTCATGCAGGACCTCCAAGTGGGCGCCACCGCACCTGCCGCACTTCTTCTTCAAGCGGCACTCAGCTGCCATGTGGCTGCGCGCGCAGCGGAAGCAGCGGCGGTGGTCCTTGATCCACTGACTCACCTCATCCGTGGTCAGCTTCTTGAAATCTTCGCATTGATACAGCCGATGTTCCCCTTCACAGTACTGGCATTCAATCTTCCACTCCTCTTTCGTCGAGGGGGTGTCGTGGTTCTTGTGCTGCGGTACTGATTCGGCTTGGTGCATAACGGTCACCGACCGGCGGTTATCATTTGATCCCCGAGGTCCTGGTCTTGGGCTTGGTCCACTCCATACGAACGTGTCCAGTCGTAGGCTGCTGACCTCCCTGGCGAGGAAATCAGACAAGTCTAGGAGGGATGCCTCTGGACCGTTGGGGTCGCGGTGGTCTCTCTGCCGCCGAAAACGCTCTTGTCGGGCGGGAGGGAGCTTCTCTAATATTCTCTCTACATTTGAGTTAGCGTACAGTTCGTATATCCCTTTTTCCTTTTGGGACTCCAGCATCCCTACCAGGGACTGTACCTTGATAGAGAGGTCATCTAGTGCTCTGTTGTCTCTGGCTGGGGGGAGACGGTCAATGTCTCTTATCTCCTGTATCACGTAGTCCCATATGCGTCCATAACGTTGGTCGAGGGCTACTAGAGCCGCGGTGTATGGGGTAGTAGAGTTGGAATATGCCAGCGCTATATTGTGCGCTCTGGGCACCTTCAGGTGCTTGAGTAGGATAGCATACTTGTACGTTTCATCCGGTACATCGGACATCATTGTCTCTAAGCACATTCGTAGCTCTGTGTACTGTGCTCTGTTCTCGTGTGTGAAGTCCAGGAACGTCGGTGTGCCAAGGTACGATGCCATGGATGGCTGGCACATCGGTGAGCGTTGGGGGAGAGGCCTCCTGGGCGAGCTTCCCCGTGCGTGTCGTCTTGGGCTGGTACTTGGTGGGTACCGAAGGTCGGGTACCCAGGTGCTGTTCCTCGGTGCTGACGGTGCGTCAAACTCACCCGTGAGTTGAGTCGGGGGTTTGTAGCGCAGTGCCTCGGGGCTGACGTCTGGGCTGTACTGGACCTCCTGGTCCAGAGTACGTTGCTGCTGGTCGGGGCTGTACTGGGCCTCCTGGTCCAGAGTACGTTGCTGCTGGTCGGCTTGACATTCCTCCTCTTCCTCCTCCTCTTCCTCTGCTAGGTCCTGGAGTCTTCTGTTCAGTCTCTCGGCGTGGTCCGGTTCTTCCCGGTTGCTGGGTCTCGTATGGACCGGCCGGGGAGGGGGTTCGGAGACGTGGACAGGATCCTCCTGTTGGCGGGGTCCCGGGTCGCTTGGTCGGGTAGGGGAATGTGCCCTAGACCCTTGTCGTGATGATCTCCGGGAGCTCCGTGCGGAGTGAGGGGGTGTCGCCATGGCAATCAATTTGTCCATCAGCTGCGCCTGCAGCCGGTCGCGCTCTGTCTCGCGCTGGGCATGGGCGGCGTCGCGCGCTGCTTCGCGCTGGGCATTGGCGGCATCGCGCTACGCATTGGCGGCGGCGTGCTGCGCCTCGGCGCGGCTCTTTTCAATGTTCTCTTCCGTCTGAAGGCGTCTGGTCTCCAGTCTTATACGGTCGTCTTCACTCCTTTGTTGCGCCTGGAAGCGCTCTCGCTCGGTTGCAGAATGTTCGCGTTCACTGAGGGCTTGCGCTTGGAGTTGCGCGTGAAGGTGCTCTCGTTCGTCTGCAGCTTGTTCGCGCTCGCTCGTCTGTTGCGCTTGGAGTCGATCGCGTTCACCCTGAAGTCGATCGCATTCGGTGGAGGCTGCCAGGGTGGCGATGAGTGCCTGCGCCAGCATCTTGTCCGCTTCGCTGGGGGAAGACACAGGCGGAGGTGATCGGCTTCTGGCAGTGCTCGTTGGAGATCCGTTCTCCTGTCGCGCTCCGAGGAGATCCATCTCCTGGGTGTGCGTCTCTTCTGGTAGTGGGTCGGGTTCCGTCCCTGGAGCGCTTTCTTTATCCTGGAGCTCTCCGAGGACTGTCCCGTTGGCGTTGTCGGGGGGTAAAGTCATGTCATGTCCCTCCTGGTCCCCCCCGTGAGCTTGGTCAGTTACGTTAGAACCCACTAGGGTCTCTACTGGCGGGGTCGCCTGGTCGTTAGGGTTTGGCATACTTTTACTATCCGCTTTAGTTACTTTATCCGTATTTAACTTCTTTTTAAAGCTAGGTATTGGACTGACAACGTAGTCCTCTAGGTGAAGAGGTGGCTGCCGTCTGCGCTCCGGGCGATCTAGCTTAGGAGAACCGTTTGTGGAGTGTTCATCATCGGCCATGTTAATATTAATATTATATTAATATTACGCTAATTACCCTCCGGCTCGAAGGACCAATTGTAACTGAGGGGTACAATTCCCTGACTGTATTAATAAGTATGGTATCATTAAACCACTACTGTCTTATGTACATTACTACTGGCCATACAGTACGCAGGTATATGATATGAACACCTCCACAATGACACGGTTCCACACAAATCTGGGTTATAATAATATTTATTAGCAGCAATGATAGTATATTACAATACTTTACGTAGAGTGCGCTTATAAGGCGAAAGAATGTGCGTGAGCAAATCAATAACGTAAGTCCATTATCATATTACGCAGGAGATAATTAATACCACCTGTATCTTAGGAATTATATCTATGGTACACTAGTAAGGCAGCGGGAGATAGGGTCCCTCCGGTTGTAGGCCAGCAAGGGGAGGAAATGTTCGAATGCAAACTCTGGATCAACGGGGACTCAATAAGCTCCTGCTACGGGAGACGGTACATTACTCCCTTGATCGGCAGACGAAAGCAGCAGCTGTAATCCAAGTATGCGTGCAGCATAGGTGAAAGCCAGCCAGCCTCTCCAAGAGACGGGCTTGAGTGATGTTCCTCACGGGTAAATCCCACACAGTAGTGGGTGTAGACGATTCTCCTCCGCTCCGACAGCCACAGGACCAAAGCAATAATCCAGCTGGAAAGGGCTCTGCATTCACCGGTGTAGATTCTCCGGTGCGCGGTACTTCACATTAACTAGGTCGAACTTGACGTTATTCCACTAAGCTCCGACACTTTACTATCCTATTCGCACGCGGTTATAAGTGCTCTATTTAGACGCACGGTTGCTCACTTCACTTGGTTGTTGACGCGTGATGAAGGCTTTTTACGGTTGAGGGTAACACGTTTCTAGGTTAACTTGACTTTAGGCTAAGTGCTTCTGTATCCACCTGCGACGTATTTATACGTTAGGTGAACAAACTAGTACCAGCCTTATTCCTGTCTCGTATTCTTGCACAGAGCCGTTCATGTGCAGGCATGTCTTTGGCGGTGACTTTGAACTCGGCATTGGGGGTATGGCCGTGGCGCCTAGGGGACCGCTGTCCAATAGGAGAACGAAATATTATGGTCTGTACTAGGTAAAAGGGATATTCCGTGTATATGTACAAAGAATACACAAGGGATATCAGACGATATACAAATATTATGCAATATATATCAATTAATAAATATATATATTCTTTTTTTTCTCATAATCAGGTCTTTTTAATGATAATTTATTATTACATCATTATTGTTATTGTTATTATTAACAATATTATTATGATGGTTGTATCAACCCTAAATCTGAGTTGGGGGGGGGAATGCAATGCAGACAAACAGCTCCATACAGTGCGACCATTTCACTCACATTTGCCCATTCATTTTTGGACACATCACACACCATCGGTGTGTGTACTGTACATGTGCTGTCATAGCTCCACCTACAGGCCTAATGGAGAACACCAGGAGAACACCAGGATGTGAATGGAGGGTGAATGTGAGGTATATCGTGTAAATAAGTTTTGATTGATCGCAAGACTACACTGTAAAAAAATAAATAATAATAAGTTACCAGAACTTAAAAATATTGAGTTCAGTTACTGTGCATTAAGGTTTTCAGTTTTCAATCCATAATAAGTTAACAGAAAAATAAGTACACAACCATATTATTTCAACCTAATAAAACTATGTTTATTGTCATTGTTTTAAGAACACAAGTTGACTTGGTAATACTCACATTTTGAGTAAAAAAAATGGCTTTTAACATGTCGTCGCCTTCTTAAAATAGTGGCCTAAGTCATAATTTCAAATTTTTCAGGAAACATAATAAACTGAACCATATATAGAATATATCATATTTATTACTAATTTCACACAAAAATGTTATGACAATAGAAGACAATTAACATAAAAATAACGATGTCTATCAATTATGTAACATAAAAGGAATAAATGACTTAGGCCAATTTACGAACATGCCGTTGTGACTTGAGCCATTTTAAACCTGACTTAGGCCAAATTACTTCTTGAGTAAGTGACTTGGGCAAAACGTGTCACTTCTTTTATTCCCATTTCTTTGACAGACAATGGGGAAGGATAAGCCACACTAGCAGGGCACACAGAGACTCAGGAAACAGAGGCAGTTTGGCCGTGGTTGGCCCTTTAATTCAATAAAGCAAACTCAAGTTACAACTCAAATCACTTATGAGGGCCGACGTTCCACTCTACTGGTTAAAGTTGCTTACTCGTGAGTAGTACGTTCGTTGATAAAGAAAAATACTGTCCACAGCCGCTCCAGTGTAAAACAAAGATATCCAAATGGTTTATTTCTCTTCCAGCAAAGTCTTTCTTTACAGAAGTGGTTACAGATATTTTCCTAAATATTCACGTTACTACTACAAGGTAAGAAAACTGTATTTTCCCAGTCTCCAAAATCACCACCGACTCGACACATGAAAATTCCTCCACACTGGAAAGCCGCAAAATCAACTTGCCGGCTCTTTCCACAGCAAAGCGGTAGGCTTGGCACCTTGGTTGAGAAATGCAGGCTTCAGTCTATGTTGTTTAGTCTATCTGTTCGGTCCTGTTTCAAGCTACACACTGCCTGTTCTTCTTCTTCTTCTTCTTATTTGAATTTCCGGCAGTGTAGACGCATCGTGGCGTATTACTACCCTCCGCAATTCTTTTGATGGGCTCTTCTTCTTCTTCTTCTTCTTCTTCTTCTTCTTCTTCTTCTTCTTCTTCTTCTTCTTCTTCTTCTTCTTCTTCTTCTTCTTCTTCTTCTTCTTCTTCTTCTTCTTCTTCTTCTTTTCCCGCAGTCTACTGGAACCCGTCATCCCCTACTTTGTCCATTGGAGTGCAGCTACTGCTGCTACTTACTGTCTGAGCCCCCCTCCGCGGGACCCTCCTTGCCCCCTGCAATCTTATTCTGAGCTGTCCCTCTCAGCCCCCTCACCCAATTCCCTAACCACCTCCTCCCATTCCAGACCTTCCATTCCCAAATGTTGAACCGCTATCCTAACAATCATCTTCACCATCTCTGTTCTACCCTTAGCCTCTGCCATACCAGTAACTACCCCTGCCACGAAGGCCACAATACCTAATTTCTCCTCCCTTACCCTCTCTCTATCCTCCTGCTCTACCCTCTCTGCCACATGCCCTCCTCCAACCCCCTGCACCCTTTCTTGGACATATGGACTATATATAGAGACATAAATGTTCTAGAATGTTCGGTTATGACATCATACGGTGACATCACTGTGGTATAATATCTAATGTTCTCATGTAAATATAGTCCCCTCCCCTATATCCCCTTACCTGTGCCCCCCCCTCTCTGTGGAATAAGACACTCCCCTCCCCTGTGTCCCCATTACCTGTACCCCCCCCCCATCTGACCTATCAAATGGGACCACACCCCCCCCTGTTAACTATATAGATCTCCTCCCGAGATCTATCCAGGTCTTCTTACCTGGGTAAATTCAGCTGATCACCTGGGGGGAAGCCCTCAGCCATTCTCTCTATGTATTCTATCTGTTTGGTTAATAAACCTTTGTTATTATCCAAACCTCGGTTGACTGAGAAACATTCTTCTTCAGAATATCCCACAATTGGCGTCACGTGCCAGGTGAATATTACAGAATGTTGTCAAATATTGAGATCATGGCTGAGTAAGAATAATGTGCATTAATATATCTGATCTGTATTGAGAATCGTTACCAGGGCGCGCGTGCACCTGGGTCCTTATCAGGCGGTTCTGAAAGGATGGGTTATATGTGCTATTCCCAAAAGTTTAGGCACAAAGGTTGAAGTGCTATTCCTGGTCGAGTCGGAGCCGACCAAAAGCTAAGGCACACAGTAAGGTTGTTGGTTTGCTAACCCAAGTCTAATTCAGACTAAAAATATAGGCAACAAAAGAAGATACGTGAGCTTATTATGATGTGATATCCTTGAAAACGCTACTCTGTTAAAAACGTTCTGTGATTCCTTTGCAAAGAGGCGGGAAGTTAGGACCGAGAAGCTGATGGAATCATAATTAGAAATTACCAGAGTAGCGTCATAATATTCATTGTTTCAACCTCAAACTGAGCCCACAATCTCTTCCATTCCTGAAAACGATGTATTTTGGATTAAATTAACCAATTGATCAATACAGATAGCGGGAAGATGATCACGCGATGTCCTAGTAGTACATGATTACGCGATGCCCCGGGAGTACGTGAATGTACATTAAACGGGACATCAGTCGCGGAAAGTACATTAAACAGGACATTAGTCGCGAGTAAAAGAGACCGAGAGTAATGATTAAACGGTATATATAATCTAATATATCGCTATTAAATTTCGAAGTTCAGGATTCGGTCGTTATGTTTTAAAAAACGATGTATAGATAGATCAAGGGTATAAATGCCTTGTCGCAGCAGAGTGCTGGCCGACTAAACGTACAGCGATCCAATACAGTCAGATATTCACACACGTTAACTTATATGTATTAATGTTTGTTTGTCTGTTTAAAGTCTCGTTTGTATTTGCACAATATGCCGACTGATATCGCGCCGAGCATTGAGACGAGTGCCGTTATACAGAGAATAACATTGAGGTGCAGTTCACGCGACAAACTAGGATAGTAATTTCCGCGGCCCACGGGAACGACCATTTGGGGAAGTATAGTTTTATCGTTTCAGTTTGTTTACGTTTCACATATGCACAGGCGCGTTCATTCGGTAACAAAACGCTGGTTTAGGTAAATTCCAGGCTATTGAGAGCTCGCGGAACTAGTATGCAGGATTGCAAAGCGTTATTTCCGAGGCGAATGACAACGCGTGAACGTTGCATGGGCTGATGACGTCATACAAAAGTGCGATATGAAACTATCATTGGGCGAACGGTAAGGTTTAATGTGCCCAAGGCCGAAGGTGCGTGTAATCCACTTGTAGTATATGTTTTATTTGTATATGTATGTGCGCGCTGCTATTGGAAAATGTTGAGTTGCGGTGGCGAGATGCAGGGTGCATTATCCCAGACCACCGGAGAAACGAGCCGAACATTGCATTGACGACACGTAACGTGCTACAGCCTCTGGAACCACTATTCGATTATAATATACGACGTCAACACAACAGCCTTCCCCGGTGAGTATGAAAATCATAAATATAGATGCTTTGATTGATTGATTGAAAACTTTATTAACAGATTGCAGAATGGGTACAATACAGTACAGCTCAATACACACAAATCGTTAAGGGGATGCAGACCAGAGAAAGACTTTTGTCTTGTTTACATCAGGGTCCCCCATTTTCAATTTATCAGGACATATTATGACATACATGACATACAGATAGTCAGTACTGCTACATCTGTACATTTATGACATACCAGATTTGCAAATTCAGTACTGTTTGTGATAAAAAAGGAGTCAAGAAAAGGGAGTCATTTGACGTAGAAACTGTACATACACAACTATCATCTCAGTTACAGTAAATTACAACTATCTCAGATCACTTGAGTGTTTATGTTGCTTTAATTTACACATTATAAGTCACATAAAGCTAATTACAATGTCTGTTTCAGAATTATAATACATCTGTGGGCGTACTGGCCATACTGACCAATACGGAGAGTTAAACAAACACTCCCGGTTTCCAGTATATGGCAGTACAGGAATTGTAGTCCACATAAACAGCGTTAGATTAGGCTTTATAAGCTTTTAATGTTGAAAACTTGGGCACAAACAACATAGATCATGTTTAAAAGTAAGATGTTTAGGTTATATTCACTTGAGTTAATGTGTTTATCTAAAGAACCAATGAAAGATAACTAGCCCTTTCCATTGTAAGACATTTTTAAACATGATTCAAAATGTGTGGTTCCACATTCATATGATGCTTGTGTACATATGCGATATGATTGATAAATGATAACACTATCATTACATCCTAGGACGGGATGGATGAGAAATAGCTGATGTTTTGTTAAGCTCACAGACAATCAAGGAGAACCCACTCAGATGGTCTTAGAAAAGAGTGGAAAATTAACATGTGTTTGTATTTACAGATCTGGCTCTGAGGCGAGATGCAAAACAGTGCATGACTACACCCAAATTGTATCACAAAAGACAGAAAATCCAACAATTTGCATGTCAACCGAGAGACAGTGCAGAGCTGAGAGACAATCGATTGACCATTTGGAACAAATC
Source organism: Notolepis coatsorum (assembly GCF_963971535.1). Taxonomy (NCBI): domain Eukaryota; kingdom Metazoa; phylum Chordata; class Actinopteri; order Aulopiformes; family Paralepididae; genus Notolepis; species Notolepis coatsorum. The sequence goes on along the minus strand of NC_140181.1, from coordinate 107,303,146 downwards.
TACATCCAAACACCCACATGTAAATTTCTTCAGAGTGGGCACTTGGGAGACAAAGCAATGCAAATGCCTGCACTCGTGACCACAGACTTGGTGGACTCACCTGGCGGTGGATGGCAACAGAGAGCCACTTAATTAACATGAATTAGACACAGGTGATGAATTTGCAGTTATGAAAGGCTACCATATTTCCCATACTAAAAGAATAACTAACCAGTTGTTTTCATCTCTCTCTTTTCAAGAAGGCACACAAATTAGAGATATGATGTCTGAATAACACCAAACAAAGTAGAAGTGCCTGAGATGAAAGATCAATGATGAAAACAATTTAACATACTATCCCCTACTTCTATTCTCTGCTTAACCACTAACTCTTTGCAATTTCAAGTACTTTCCATGACTGCAAATTATCAACCACCAAAATTGAAACACAATTATCTAAATGTACAAGGTAAAGGTACATTGATCATTTAGCTGACACTTTTATCCAAAGCGACTCACAGGTTCTGTGCGACAGGACATCAGGCAGGGCACAACTCTATCAGCTGAATAACAATGTTCATCAGAGTGTTGAGTGCTACAGTGTAGGTTAGTTTATTAGGACAAATGCATGACAGTAAGGTTAGTTAGGGTTAGATGACAAAACGAATGATTGTTTTCATGCAAAATTAACTGGCTGTCTAGGTTTTATGTTTTTTTCCCCATGCTAAATTATGACGAGCCACACTGAGACGTGAAGAACGCCAGAGAAGGCGTGGCGAGGTAAGTATCCTGAGGTACAGCCAACGCATCCTGAGGTAAGATCAAATTAAAATTGACATCACAGACTATGAAGAAAAATAGCTATTTTATCTGATTCAAGACTTTGGCCATTCATTTACAAATTTTATTTAAAGCCTAATGCTGTAAGATCTAGTTAGATACAAGATCTGATAAGATTGTAGTGAATGTGACCTTCTAAGGCATAAGGAATCACTGCTAATGCAATTGGCTTGCATTTCCTATTTTCAATTAAGTGATTTTATTTACAATGAATTGAATTAATCCCAAAATGATTTTCCTCTTTAGCAGAAAGGCGTTGAATAATTTATGTGAGGAGGTTTTCTAAGGCAATTTTATCATCCTCAGATCATATTGGTGAGAGGACACGACAAGTGAGAAGGAGTGAGACGACGCGTGACCTGAACCACGAACGACGGTGCGACCAGGCAAGGAGGAACACAACCCAGCGACCTGAGCGACCCACGACAGCATACTATCACCAGGGACGCCGCCAAGGAGCTGCGGACACAACCAGAACGACGACAGCAACCGTGGGAGAACCGCCATCCAACCCAGCCCACAGACATCCCCAAGAAAGTGGAGCAGGGGACCACGAAGGAGACTGACCAAGGAGACACTGACGAAGAGGAGATCAACCTTTGACGGCCTCCACCCCGGCACTGCAGACCACGGCAGACCAAACCCATCACCTGCAGATGGGAACCAAAGCCCCGACCATCAAGGTGGATTCCCATGACAAGATTGTCATCCGTGTGAGAGAGAGCGTCCTACAGACAAGCCACTACACCAGCAAACCCTCGCCCCTCTGGTACCGCGATGACGGGGAGCGGGGGACCAACCACCACACAGCACGTTCAAGACCACCCTACCGCCATGTCTCTGGGCCTGATGGGGGCCAAGCGTGAGCACAGTGGCAGACATGTGGTGGTGATGGAGAGCAGCGCAGGCTCCAGGAAAAGAGTCTGCAAGACCACTATAGTTGACTGCTACAAGTGACCCTTGACAGGGAATGGACGGCGACCAGTGAATATTCCCGACTGCATCGTCAAGAAGAGACACATAGCAAATGAGACCTGTGGACCAAGAGACTTCTGAACACACATTGTCAAAATTGTTATGTATTTATTTACTTTTTACTGTCTTACTGCCACACGACAGGCTCACAGAAACATCAACTGAATGTACGATACGTTCAACACACAGCAGGTCACCACAGAAAGACACATCCCTGGCAGAGAACAGATGGTCAACAGCGACGCAGCAACTGTCAGATTCACAAACAAGAGCTGTTTCACAAAGTTCATATGTATCAAGAAAATTATGAACTAAGAATATGATGAAATACAACCAATAAGATTGCAATAACCAATTTATAATAACAATAAGGAATGATCACAGAGTCACATTGAAAATTATATTGTTAACAAGACAGAACCAGTTGGTTTATTCCAAGTCACCAAGTTTGTTTTGACCATTGATAGTATACACCACAGCAAAATACTAGAACAATGCATAACGATTATCATAATCACCTTTTATATCAGTTTTTATACAAACCACTAGATTAACGGTTTTAAATGTTTTTGTACACATTAGCCACTAAGTTAATCCTTATGTGTAAATCCTATTCCTAATAATTATGCACACAATTTTGTTTTTTCACCCTGTGCACTCTGACCACACAGAGACAGTGCATGTATTTAATTGGTTTATTACGATGCATGTATGCACAACAATCACATTAGCTCCCCGTCAGTCACGACATGAACGACTGAAGGTATGCCAAGATATTTGCACAGCGATAGCTTCTAATGATTATGTTAATTGTTGTTTGATATCAGAGATGAGGACCACTCATTGATATAGGTATTTTGAGCGATAAATAAAAGAAAAGGGTGATATCTATTCCCACATCTCTGATATCAAAATAACACAGACCGCAGTCCAGTCGATCATGTCATGAATCATGTATGTAAATAATTCTATTTTAAACTATTATGCCAACAACCAGATCACATTGGCCAAAATTTTCATTATTTTAATTGTTTTCTATTTTCACTTTTACCTGTTCCAAACAATCCTGGTATATTATACATTAATCTCACCCACATTATAAGAAAGAAAAGTGAGTATTGTGGTATAATATCTAATGTTCTCATGTAAATATAGTCCCCTCCCCTATATCCCCTTACCTGTGCCCCCCCCCCTCTCTGTGGAATAAGACACTCCCCTCCCCTGTGTCCCCATTACCTGTACCCCCCCCCCCCATCTGACCTATCAAATGGGACCACACCCCCCCCTGTTAACTATATAGATCTCCTCCCGAGATCTATCCAGGTCTTCTTACCTGGGTAAATTCAGCTGATCACCTGGGGGGAAGCCCTCAGCCATTCTCTCTATGTATTCTATCTGTTTGGTTAATAAACCTTTGTTATTATCCAAACCTCGGTTGACTGAGAAACATTCTTCTTCAGAATATCCCACATCACCAATGTTCCAGAACGTTCGATCATGACATCATACTGTGACATCACAAATGTTCTAGAACGTTCGGTCAGACATCATACTGTGGCATCACAAATGTTCTAGAATTGTCTATTATGACAAATAAGACGGTTCAATGACTTTATCTAAATCCAATCAATATTCCTAATGCCATTTCAATGTAAGGTTATAAAAATAAACATTCATATAATACAATAACCTAAATATATAGCTTTGGCTCCTACATCACTCTTGGCTAAATCAAACATGCCAGGTGAATCAAACACTGAGGAGGCATGTTCCTCTCCTCACTTCTCCCCCCAGCTCTTCTTTACTGGGTTTTTATTGTAGTTAAATCACTCAAAATCAAACAAATGGCAGGAAAATCAAACACTGGGAGGCATGTTCCTCTCCTCACTTCTCCCTTCAGCTCTTCTTTGCAGAGCTATTGATTGATGCCTATTTATGTGGCAAATTATCGAAGAAGTGATGACACTCGGTGGGCATGACATGTTTCATGGACTGAAGGTCCTGAAACTTCCTCTCTGTGATTGGCAGAGCATGTGGAAACATTCTAATCCATGTCATCAGCTTGTTTGGCACCTGGACCCTCTGTGGCAGTGCTTCCCATGAGTTCTCCGAGAAGGATAGCTTGTAATGGACCTTGCCATCACTGCTAAACTGAAGAGCCCGCAAATTATGTACAGTCGGATCTCCAGCTTTTTTGCCTGGTCTGATGCTGAGGATGTAAGAGCCATTCAATTTCAGGATTTCATCATGCTTGACCACCTTCACATGGTAGGGTGATGGTCTGATTCTTGCAGTCTGGAGTATGATCACGTAGTCTCTCGGGGTGATGATATCCGTAATAATTTTACGTTCAATGGTACTATGCATGCTGTCACACTCTATTTGTATGTGTCCAGCAACAAGGTACTTCTGTGTTATTAGTACCCCATATTTCCTGGCAAGCTCAGAAAATGCATTCGCCACATTTGCATTGCGGTTCTGATAACCACAACCATCGCTCCACACTACTATCTCCTTGATTTCTGGATGATCTTTGATCAAACCTTCAAAATGGCGATATTGAAGGTGTGCGAATACTTCGCTACTGAGATCACCCTGAGTCTCGTCCCACATGTAGCAGTACCCTTCCTTTGATTTCAAGTCATAGAGGGTAAAGTTATGGACCTGCAGTTTTGTTTTGTAATACAGGCAGCTGGCTTGGGTTTTTGGACACAGCAGCACGGCTTGAAAGTCCATTGTCCGAACGGACTTCTCATTGTTTGCAGAATCCTTGTCGTGGGATTTATCTTGTCTTGCTTCATCTTTTGCCATCACATGTGCATCATATTTGGCCTTACTGATATTACCATGCTTGAATGAAACACAAACATCACACTGATCTTTTCGAGGAATGAATACGGAATACTTCCCTTCATGGAACACATCTGTAAAATGCCGTATCCCAACGGCCTTCACTCCAGCAGTTGCAGCTGCTTGTTGATATTCCCGATGTAGTTGGGAGATGGTTGTGCCTGGGTGAAGGAACTTCTTGTCTTTGTAGGTCGCTGTGCTTCTGCAGTAATGCAAATCAACAGTGGGTAGGTCCTTCAACCAGTCCTTAAGGAAATCTGTGACGTCAGTTTCCAGCTTTGCATGCTTGCCACTCTTAGGTCCAGATTTAGTTGGCGGGGCTGCTGCTTGTCTGTCATGGTCGATGGTGTCTTCATTCAGCCAGTGTCTAATGGTTCTTTCATGGAGACCAAGTGTAGAAGAAAAAAGTGCCTGGCACACTTTATGACTCGTTCCATCCTGAAGTTTAAGTTGGTAGGACAATGACACATTGCGCCTGGATTCTTCAGCAACTTTCCTTTGCTTTATGGCAACCTTTGTGACCAAAGTTTTGATGTATAATCTACGTTCTTCCCAGGTGTTCATCGACCAAACATTCTGAAATATCCACTGCCTCTGTTCTTCTGTAATGGATTGGCAGTCTCGAGTCTTGACTCGTTGACAGAACTTTGAATTGCAGGGAGCACCCTTAGCCTTCGCAGGTATTTTGTTGCCACCTTTGCCCTTGTATGGCATTTATTTGAGACGTCTCTGCTTGGATTCATTCACTATTTTGTGTTTGTAATTAAACTATAATTTGTGACAGTAAAAGACTAAATAACTACACAACATGTATAGCCTGGCCTATATTATAGTAAACCTTATCACTTACCAATAGGGGACAAGCCCTGAATCATGGAAATTACTTCATCCAGACTGTAGCTTTTCTTGCTTCTCGAAGCATCTGCCATCTTGAAAAGTTGTAAAATTGCCTAAGTCGCATGTCTTGTGACTTAGGCAAAAGATAAAACTGCCTAAGTCACACTCTTGACATAGGCAATATTCTTCCAGGGTAGAAACAGCATGATCCTTTCAATTAAGGATGTAGGCATTTGTACCAGAGGGTGGCCAGCATCATGAAGATATGAGTTAGGCAAAAAAAAAATCCAAAAAATGACTTAGGCCATTATTTTAAGAGGGTGACGATGTGCAATGTTCAATGAAATAGAAAAATAAATAATAAAATGTGTTGATTAATCCCACTGGTCACAATGGTGACCGTAATAATATTTTTGTTATAAGGCTCTGCAAATGTTACTGAATGATGTAGCAATGTATTTCCAGGTAAATTGAAATAATAAACAAATAAAGGGTCTCAATTAAATATGTGGTAGTAAAAAGAACCTGTCAGAGGATTTCAACAAGATAAATGCGACAACAGTGCAAAATATTTCACTATAATATTTCAAAGCAAAAAATATATATATATATATATTTTTTATATATATATTTTTTTAATGCTGCCCCCTGTGCCTATGAAAATGCCCCCGCACACATGCCTAGGGTTGCCTACCCCTGCCCTACAGGGTTCCCTTGGCCTTTGATGTGATCTATATAAATATAATCATAGTTCAAGTACATCAAATTAATATCGCTTGTTCATAAACTGATATTCCATATTAATAAAAGACACAAATATCAATATCGGTTGATATATTATAAATATATACATTCTATGTCACATCACATATTTCCTATTATAGAATAACACGTCTATCTAAACGTCGAACAGCTCCCATTTTGGGTGCGAGGTGAGGTGAGACAGGGTGAGGCAGGGTGAGACAGGGTGAGACAGGGTGAGGCAGGGTGAGAGAGGGTGATACAGAGGTGAGGCAGGGTGAGACAGAGTGAGACAGGGTGAGACAGGGTGAGACAGGGTGAGACAGAGTGAGACAGGGTGAGACAGGGTGAGACAGAGGTGAGACAGGGTGAGACATGGTGAGACAGAGTGAGACAGGGTGAGACAGAGTGAGACAGGGTGAGACAGGGTGAGACAGGGAGGGTGAGACAGGGTGAGGCAGGGTGAGACAGAGGTGAGACAGGGTGAGACAGGGTGAGGCAGGGTGAGACAGGGTGAGGCAGGGTGAGACAGGGTGAGACAGAGTGAGACAGGGTGAGACAGGGTGAGACAGAGTGAGACAGGGTGAGACAGGGTGAGACAGAGGTGAGACAGGGTGAGACATGGTGAGACAGAGTGAGACAGGGTGAGACAGAGTGAGACAGGGTGAGACAGGGTGAGACAGGGAGGGTGAGACAGGGTGAGGCAGGGTGAGACAGAGGTGAGACAGGGTGAGACAGGGTGAGGCAGGGTGAGACAGGGTGAGGCAGGGTGAGACAGGGTGAGACAGAGTGAGACAGGGTGAGACAGGGTGAGACAGGGAGGGTGAGACAGGGTGAGGCAGGGTGAGACAGAGGTGAGACAGGGTGAGACAGGGTGAGACAGGGTGAGACAGAGTGAGACAGGGTGAGACAGGGTGAGACAGGGTGAGACAGAGGTGAGACAGGGTGAGACAGGGTGAGACAGAGTGAGACAGGGTGAGACAGGGTGAGGCAGGGTGAGACAGAGGTGAGACAGGGTGAGGTGAGACAGGGTGAGACAGGGTGAGACAGAGTGAGACAGGGTGAGACAGGGTGAGACATGGTGAGGTGAGACAGGGTGAGACAGAGTGAGACAGGGTGAGACAGGGTGAGACAGGGTGAGACAGAGTGAGACAGGGTGAGACAGGGTGAGACAGAGGTGAGACAGGGTGAGACATGGTGAGACAGAGTGAGACAGGGTGAGACAGAGTGAGACAGGGTGAGACAGGGTGAGACAGGGAGGGTGAGACAGGGTGAGGCAGGGTGAGACAGAGGTGAGACAGGGTGAGACAGGGTGAGGCAGGGTGAGACAGGGTGAGGCAGGGTGAGACAGGGTGAGACAGAGTGAGACAGGGTGAGACAGGGTGAGACAGAGTGAGACAGGGTGAGACAGGGTGAGACAGAGGTGAGACAGGGTGAGACATGGTGAGACAGAGTGAGACAGGGTGAGACAGAGTGAGACAGGGTGAGACAGGGTGAGACAGGGAGGGTGAGACAGGGTGAGGCAGGGTGAGACAGAGGTGAGACAGGGTGAGACAGGGTGAGGCAGGGTGAGACAGGGTGAGGCAGGGTGAGACAGGGTGAGACAGAGTGAGACAGGGTGAGACAGGGTGAGACAGGGAGGGTGAGACAGGGTGAGGCAGGGTGAGACAGAGGTGAGACAGGGTGAGACAGGGTGAGACAGGGTGAGACAGAGTGAGACAGGGTGAGACAGGGTGAGACAGGGTGAGACAGAGGTGAGACAGGGTGAGACAGGGTGAGACAGAGTGAGACAGGGTGAGACAGGGTGAGGCAGGGTGAGACAGAGGTGAGACAGGGTGAGGTGAGACAGGGTGAGACAGAGTGAGACAGAGTGAGACAGGGTGAGACAGGGTGAGACAGGGTGATACAGGGTGAGACAGGGTGAGGCAGGGTGAGACAGGGTGAGACAGGATGAGACAGGGTGAGACAGGGTGAGACAGAGTGAGACAGGGTGAGGCAGGGTGAGACAGGGTGAGGCAGGGTGAGACAGGGTGAGACAGGGTGAGACAGGGTGAGACAGGGTGAGAGAGGGTGAGACAGAGTGAGACAGGGTGAGACAGGGTGAGACAGGGTGAGACAGGGTGAGACAGAGTGAGACAGAGTGAGACAGGGTGAGACAGGGTGAGACAGGGTGAGACAGAGTGAGACAGGGTGAGACAGGGTGAGACAGAGTGAGACAGGGTGAGACAGGGTGAGACAGGGTGAGGCAGGGTGAGCCAGGGTGAGACAGGGTGAGGCAGGGTGAGACAGGGTGAGACAGGGTGAGGCAGGGTGAGACAGAGTGAGGTGAGACAGAGTGAGACAGGGTGAGACAGGGTGAGACAGGGTGAGACAGGGTGAGACAGAGGTGAGACAGGGTGAGACAGGGTGAGACAGAGTGAGACAGGGTGATACAGGGTGAGACAGGGTGAGACAGAGGTGAGACAGAGTGAGACAGGGTGAGACAGAGGTGAGACAGGGTGAGACAGGGTGAGACAGAGGTGAGACAGGGTGAGACAGAGTGAGACAGGGTGAGACAGAGTGAGGTGAGACAGAGTGAGACAGGGTGAGACAGGGTGAGACAGAGTGAGACAGGGTGAGACAGGGTGAGACAGGGTGAGACAGAGGTGAGACAGGGTGAGACAGAGTGAGACAGGGTGATACAGGGTGAGACAGGGTGAGACAGAGGTGAGACAGGGTGAGACAGGGTGTGACAGAGTGAGACAGGGTGAGACAGAGGTGAGACAGGGTGAGACAGAGGTGAGACAGGGTGAGACAGGGTGAGACAGGGTGAGACAGAGTGAGGTGAGACAGAGTGAGGCAGGGTGAGACAGGGTGAGACAGGGTGAGGCAGAGTGAGAGAGGGTGAGGCAGGGTGAGACAGGGTGAGACAGAGTGAGACAGGGTGAGACAGGGTGAGACAGGGTGAGACAGAGGTGAGACAGGGTGAGACAGGGTGAGACAGAGTGAGACAGGGTGAGGTGAGACAGGGTGAGACAGGGTGAGACAGAGGTGAGACAGGGTGAGACAGGGTGAGACAGAGGTGAGACAGAGTGAGACAGGGTGAGACAGGGTGAGACAGGGTGAGACAGAGTGAGACAGGGTGAGACATGGTGAGACAGGGTGAGACAGGGTGAGACAGGGTGAGACAGGGTGAGACAGAGTGAGACAGGGTGAGGTGAGACAGAGTGAGACAGAGGTGAGACAGGGTGAGACAGAGTGAGACAGAGGTGAGACAGGGTGAGACAGGGTGAGACAGGGAGGGTGAGACAGAGTGAGACAGAGGTGAGACAGGGTGAGACAGGGTGAGACAGGGTGAGACAGGGTGAGACAGGGTGAGACAGAGTGAGACAGGGTGAGACAGAGGTGAGACAGAGTGAGACAGGGTGAGACAGAGTGAGACAGGGTGAGACAGGGTGAGACAGAGTGAGACAGGGTGAGACAGGGTGAGACAGAGTGAGGTGAGCAGGGTGAGACAGGGTGAGACAGAGTGAGACAGGGTGAGACAGGGTGAGACAGGGTGAGACAGAGTGAGGTGAGACAGGGTGAGACAGGGTGAGACAGAGTGAGACAGGGTGAGACAGGGTGAGACAGGGTGAGACAGGGTGAGGCAGGGTGAGACAGGGTGAGACATGGTGAGGTGAGACAGGGTGAGGCAGGGTGAGAAAGGGTGAGACAGGGTGAGACAGGGTGAGACAGGGTGAGGCAGGGTGAGACAGGGTGAGACAGGGTGAGACAGAGTGAGACAGAGTGAGACAGGGTGAGACAGGGTGAGACAGAGTGAGGCAGGGTGAGACAGGGTGAGGCAGGGTGAGACAGGGTGAGGCAGGGTGAGACAGGGTGAGACAGGGTGAGACAGAGTGAGACAGAGTGAGACAGAGTGAGACAGAGTGAGACAGGGTGAGACAGGGTGAGACAGAGTGAGACAGGGTGAGACAGGGTGAGGCAGGGTGAGGCAGGGTGAGGTGAGACAGGGTGAGGCAGGGTGAGACAGGGTGAGACAGAGTGAGACAGGGTGAGACAGAGTGAGACAGGGTGAGACAGGGTGAGGCAGGGTGAGCCAGGGTGAGACAGAGTGAGACAGGGTGAGACAGGGTGAGACAGGGTGAGACAGGGTGAGGCAGGGTGAGGCAGGGTGAGACAGGGTGAGGAAGGGTGAGACAGGGTGAGACAGAGTGAGACAGGGTGAGCCAGGGTGAGGCAGGGTGAGACAGGGTGAGGCAGAGTGAGACAGGGTGAGACAGGGTGAGACAGAGTGAGACAGGGTGAGACAGAGTGAGACAGGGTGAGACAGGGAGGGTGAGACAGAGTGAGACAGAGTGAGACAGGGTGAGACAGGGTGAGACAGAGTGAGACAGGGTGAGACAGGGTGAGACAGGGTGAGGCAGGGTGAGGCAGGGTGAGACAGGGTGAGGCAGGGTGAGACAGGGTGAGACAGGGTGAGACAGGGTGAGACAGAGGTGAGACAGGGTGAGACAGGGTGAGACAGGGTGAGGCAGGGTGAGGCAGGGTGAGACAGGGTGAGACAGGGTGAGACAGGGTGAGACAGAGTGAGACAGGGTGAGGCAGGGTGAGACAGGGTGAGGCAGGGTGAGACAGGGTGAGACAGGGTGAGACAGGGTGAGACAGGGTGAGACAGAGTGAGACAGGGTGAGACAGGGTGAGACAGGGTGAGGCAGGGTGAGACAGGGTGAGACAGAGTGAGACAGGGTGAGACATAGTGAGACAGGGTGAGACAGAGGTGAGACAGGGTGAGACAGAGTGAGACATGGTGAGACAGGGTGAGGCAGGGTGAGACAGGGTGAGACAGGGTGAGACAGGGTGAGACAGGGTGAGGCAGGGTGAGACAGGGTGAGACAGGGTGAGACAGGGTGAGAGAGGGTGAGAGAGGGTGAGACAGGGTGAGACAGGGTGAGACATGGTGAGACAGGGTGAGACAGAGTGAGACAAGGTGAGACAGAGTGAGACAGGGTGAGACAGGGTGAGACAGGGTGAGAGAGGGTGAGACAGAGTGAGACAGGGTGAGACAGGGTGAGACAGAGTGAGGCGAGCAGGGGACATGGTTTTCGTGGCATTGTGTTCAGTGTGTTTGGGTGGAGAGCCTATTTTTAAAGTTATAAAGCGCTGGCAGCGTGGAGAGGGAGAGGACAGGGACACACTGGTGAGGCTGTCATGAAATGATGATAAACTCTCACAGCCCGCAATGATTCATCCTCATTCATCCTCACATCCCATAATGATTCATCCTCATTCATCCTCACAGCCCATAATGATTCATCCTCATTCATCCTCACATTCCATAATGATTCATCATCATTCATCCTCACAGCCCATAATGATTCATCCTCATTCATCCTCACAGCCCATAATGATTCATCCTCATTCATCCTCACAGCCCATAATGATTCATCCTCACAGCCCATAATGATTCATCCTCACAGCCCATAATGATTCATCCTCACAGCCCATAATGATTCATCCTCACAGCCCATAATGATTCATCCTCACAGCCCGTAATGTTTCATCCTCACAGCCCATAATGATTCATCCTCACAGCCCATAATGATTCATCCTCACAGCCCATAATGATTCATCCTCACAGCCCATAATGATTCATCCTCACAGCCCATAATGATTCATCCTCACAGCCCACTCTGAAGGAGACACTAATTCCGCTTTGAGGATGAAACGGCTGATAATTAGGTTTCTTTTTTGTTGTTCTTCTTTTTGAACCCTGTATACTTGGAGCAGCCAAGCAGCTGCCTTATTGGGTTTAAAAACTGTATTATTATTTATTTATTTGCTCATTCGTGACTATTTCTTTTTTTCTGGTGCATTTCAATCGCCCCAGACTTTGTGTCTGAGGTACACTCACCCGAGAAACTCAAAGCAAACACATTAATGAATAACTAATCTTTGCTGATGCATGAATCTACATATCAATGTAATCAGAGGATGATGTGTGCATGGCTATTTCCAGCAGAGGGGTATGAGAGGATGTCAAGCATGCAAAGCCTCTCTGCATATATGCTAATCAGGCTCTGTTTTTACAATTTGAATAATGAAGAACCTTTGCCGAAATGAACTTGTTACCAATTGTTACCAATTCGCTTCATTTTGTTTCTCAGAAGCAATACAAATCTTAGCTGATTTTGCACTTGCACACCGACCCACACTAATGCACACATATCAGGCATGTATGAAGTCAGCACAGCTGTCTTTGAGCTCGGAGATTAATGGATGCCTAGTGGGAAATGAAAAATTGTACGATTCCCCACCTGATTATGCTGTTTGATAGCGGGTTCCAGTGACACAGCAGTACAGTGAGGTGGTTATACTCACAGCCCAGCAGAGAGCATTAGGGATGGGTACCTAACATGACATGGCTGACATCATCCTCAATGACCGCTCCTACCAAGTGTCATGGAGAGGGACCCTGTCGGCCACCCGCCCCCTGCGGACGGGTGTCCCCCAGGGCTCGGTCCTAGGACCCCTTCTCTTCTCCCTCTACACTAAATCACTGGGTAACATTATCACGTCTCATGGCTTCTCATATCATTGTTATGCCGATGATACTCAACTCTTCCTCTCCTTCCTTCCCTCAGATATCCATGTCTCTGAGCGGATCTCGGCCTGTCTGTCCGACATCTCCGCCTGGATGACGACCAACCACCTCAAACTGAACCTAAGCAAAACAGAATTGCTCCCCCTGACCGACATTTCCATCACAGTCGAGAATGCAGCTGTGACCGCGTCCCCGACCGCCAAGAACCTTGGTGTTGTCCTCGACGACCAGTTGAACTTCTCTGCTCACATCGCAGCGACAACCAGAACCTGCAGATTCCTCCTGAGCAACGTCAGAAGGATCCGCCCCTTCCTGACAAAAGAAGCCACCCAACTCCTCGTCCAATCGTCATCTCCTGCCTCGACTACTGCAACCAGTGGCGGTTTGTCCATAGTGGGCGCTAGAGCGCCGCCCTCCCTGGTTAAAAGAGAAGAGAAGATTTTTTTTTTTTTTTTTTTTTTTTTTAGCCCTAGAAATAAAATAAACATGTTTAAAATGAATAATATTTACTAATTTTAAGTATGTTTGTGTTTCCAATCCACAATATAACGTTAATATATCAAAATTATAAATAATTGTTTTTCATTCACAGGAAGTCACTAGTAACTATAGCTCTCAGGCCGGGCGACTTGTATCGCGCACGGCAGGGCGTGCACTGGTTTCATCGCTGTTTACATTTACATTTAGTCATTTAGCTGACGCTTTTATCCAAAGCGACTTACAAGTTCTGTACGACAAGACAGCAAGAAGGGTGCAACTCTATCAGCTGAGTAACAATGTTCATCAAAGTGTTGCGTGTTACAGTGTAGGTTAGTTTATTAGGACAAGTGCATGACAGTAAGGTTAGTCAGGGTTAGATTTTTTATTTTTTTTTAATCATTTCAGATAGTGGTTGAAGAAGTGAGTCTTTAGTCGACGGCGAAAGATTGGACGGGATTCGGCTGTCCTAACTGGGATGGGTAGTTCATTCCACCATTGTGGGGCAAGGACTGAGAATAGGCGGCTTCTCTTTGATGACCCTCCGGGAGCTTGGATAGGAGTAGATCTGAGGCGGCCAGAAGATGCAGAGCGTAGGGGTCTTGAGGGTGTGTAGTTAGAGACCATTGACCGGAGGTAGGCGGGAGCGGTTCCCTTTGCTGCACGGTATGCTAGGTCGAGGGCCTTGAAGCGGATACGTGCAGCAATGGGGAGCCAGTGCAGGACCGCAGGTCCCTAAGAAGTGGGGTGACATGGGCCGACTTCGGTAGGTTTGATATCAGGCGGGCCGCTGCGTTTTGAATGAGTTGAAGAGGCTTGGTGGCAGTGGCCGGGAGGCCAGCTAGCAGTGCGTTGCAGTAGTCGAGGCGGGAGATGACTGTTTCCTCACAGCCAATGAAATAGGTCAACCAAATAAATTTCGCCTATCAGTGCGTAACGCACTGTGCGTTGAAATATGATGTAATATGATGGAAGCCGAGCGCATTTTCAAGCGATCTATATCATCTAAGCAAGCAGCGTCTATACTTTCCGTAGCCGCATTTCTCAGAGACGCTCTCTGATTGGCCGACGTCAGTTTCTACACTGGTTAGGCTTAGTTACTCTTCGAAGTTGGTTAAGGTTAGAGTTTGTCTTAGAGCAGTGGTTCCCAAAGTCGGGGTCGCGACCCAAAGGTGGGCCGCGAGCAGCCACGGGTGGGCCGCGAGATGATTAAAAAAAAAAAAAAAAAAATTGTCAGGCCACTGAACTTAGAAGCAGGCCTGTGTTGTGTTTCTAGTTGTATTCTAAAATTCTATTCTATTGTATTCTAAAATGTGACTATATGGTTTTATATTAAAGTGGAGATGAAGCATAGCGATAAATACATATTCATAGCATCACATTAGTATTTAGATAAGCCACAGAAAAAATCACGTTATAAAAATAAGCAGTTTCTAAGAAAAAACGATTTGTTATGTGCATTTTTGAAGCATTTATCATTATGGGCGTGGCCATTTTGTTGCTGACGTCATGGGGCTGGTTTGGTGTATACACTGCTGGTTAGCTGCCTATAGTGAATGGGTCAGTCAGTAAATAAAATGTTGCCTACAAAACAACGGGACCGCGGTGGTTCTGTTTGTATTGCTCCTGGCTGTTCAAACTAATTTTACCGTGTGAAAGAGAGGAAAGTTGGTTAATTTCCACAAACTACCAGTGAAAAAAACAGTGTTGTTGGCACGTTGGCTCAGGCTCACGTTGGCTCAGCAACAAAATGGCCGCGCCCATGGCGAAAACAGGGAAATTATATTTGATTTTTCAGACAAATAAGCAGGATTTCACATTTTATTATAGGACCCTGTCTTACACAAGGTACACAACAAACAAACTAGGATCACATTGTTCACTGCTTCATCTCCCCTTTAACTTAATAAATAAACTAAAACGGAAAATCTACATATTTCAACGAACATTTCAAACTAAATAACAGATTATGCACATAAAACGCTGAAAACAACCGAAGCAACAATAGTATTTTAATTAGGCTATTATTATTATCATTATTATTTTGCAACAAGTTAGCCCTCTCATAACTTAATAGGATTGAAGTGATATTTGGCTTAAAAAATCAACCGCCTGACAAAAAAAAAAAAAAAAGAAAGCCTGGCGATGTGCATTGGGCCGCGGCTTTCTGACGCCTTATTTTCTGGGTCCCGGCCTGAAAAGTTTGGGAACCCCTGTCTTAGAGCATGACGGCAAGTTCTTTCGACGGTTAAGCTTAGGCACTCTTTCAAAGTTGGTTAAGGTTAGAGTTTGTCTTAGAGCAGGGCGATAGAACGCCAGGTAGTTTGCAGGCTGTTCAACGCAGAAATGGGCAAAGACACAGCTCATCACAGTACTTGTGCCTAACTTGGCTAACAAGAAGCTATATGGCTAGCTGGATGCAGTCTGGACAGTGGATATACATCAACAGTCTGGGACTGTGGGACAGTGGACATATACACTTTATCAAGCCCTCCTGGACCACGTTTTAACTAAACAAAGTGAGTTAATGCTGTCTCTCTCTCTCTCTCTCTCTCTCTCTCTCTCTCTCTCTCTCTCTCTCTCTTGCTCTCTCTCTCGCTCTCTCTCGCTCTCTCTCTCGCTCTCTCTCTCTCTTGCTCTCTCTCTCTCGCTCTCTCTCTCTCGCTCTCTCAACACAGCATGTTGTTGTTGAACTATAACATTTAATTTTGCTGCGGGTGATGCATAATGGGTGAATGAATGAATGAATGGTAACTTGTTTAAAATGACAAGATATACATATGTGTTCATTATTGGATTGATCATACGTGTACTAGTGTAGTATGAATGAACTCGACTTAACGTTGGAAACGGGGTAACGTTATGTCGAGTCAGTGTTCGCTTGGTCAGCTGTCTGTTCATCAGGGTCCCCCATTTTTAATTCATCATAACATACACCAGATAGACAGTCTTGCTCTCTTAATATGCTGGTTAAATTGGCTGTCTTTAACCTGAATTAGCAAACAAGATACAAAGCATTCAGTTGACTAATTGTATATGTTCTAATGTTCTCTGTTCTAATGTTCCTGCTACCTTTTTCAGCTTCGCTATTTAAAAAAAAAAAAAAAAAATCTGTTCTGTGCGCAAGCACGTACCGGCGGTCCGGCGCGCGTGGCGTGTTACCAGTTCCCATATTACGACTGCACCACTGCCTATACTGTAACACGCAACACTTTGATGAACATTGTTACTCAGCTGATAGAGTTGTACCCTTCCTGATGACTTGTCGTACAGAACTTGTAAGTCGCTTTGGATAAAAGCGTCAGCTAAATGACTAAATGTAAATGTAATGTAAATGGGAACCGAATCCCGTACTTTTAAGGGTATCGACCAAATCACGTCGGTACTACCGAGTACCGATTCACGTGAGATCCACCGGTGCTACATTTCGGTACTGTAAAAAAAGTGTGGTTACTCTTTACAAAGCTAGATGCAGACAATCAATCAATCAATCAAATGTATTTATATAGCACGTTTAAACATGACGCTTGTCAACCAAAGTGCTTCACATAGCTAAGCTAAGAACAAAGAAAAGTATAAAATAAACAGAAAAAAAAACAATCAACGGATAGACAAAGGAAAAACAGAACAACACGTCAACAAGTAAGGCAAGAGTCAAAGTGAGTCAGGGAAGGCCAGGCGATATAGGTGGGTTTTGAGTTTTGATTTAAAAGACTCGATGGAGGGGGCAGATTTAATGGACATGGGGATGCTCTTCCAGAGGTCAGGAGCTGCGACCGCAAAAGCACGTTCCCCCCTAGACTTGAAGTTAGACCTACGGGTGGTTAGCCATTGATTGATAGATGCAGACAACGCTCGCTGCAATATTATATATTATATATATATTAACAAATTGTTCTAAATACATAATAATGATAATAAACTATTTGAAGTTTGGAATTTTTTTTACAACTGAGGTAGGTAGATTACATTTTTAAGACTAAAGTACAGAAAAAAGGTACCGTTGGGTACCGCTATCGGTTCAAATGTGAACGGTACCCAACCCCAGAGAGCATAGGCTTGCAGTAGTGAGGTGGTTACTCAGAGAGCATTAGGGTTGCAGTACAGAGGGATCCATCAGATTTCAAAGCCTTTGCCAATAAGAGGTTCCCCCGTCATTCATCATAACCCATGAGGACTTAACTCACTTGCCATAGGAATATGCAAGGGTTGTGTTTAACAAACCCCCCACTTCCGAAAATTGTACAGATCCTTCAAAAAAAAGGAGAAAAAAAGGGGGTTGGGGGGTGCAAAGGAGAGTTTAATTTACATTCCATTACCCTTCCCCCATCCAATCCCCTCTGGCGGTCTGTAGAAAACCCACAGTATTGTAGAGGAAACACTGTTCTGTCTGTGTGCCAGTGCAATATTGTTCCTGTTAGAAGTAGCCTACTCTTGCACCTACTGTATGGAGTAAGTATAGGACTACCGGTATATCTTTGTACTCCCAGATGCCAAAACATCAAAACAGGCCACAGAATGTTATTTTTCAAAAAAATGTATAAAAGAAATGTATAATGAATATAAATAAGTGATGGAGCAGTGTAGTACACCATGTGGCTATTTGGCAGCACTGTGGTTTTAAAAATGCTATGGGAATTTAAACACACAAAAAAAAGAATTGTCTTTTGTGGTGTCTATTGTGTAATAGTATAAGTAGATTTTTTATGTTATGTTCTGTGTTTATTCGTTTAGTTATTGCTAATGTCATTGTTGTTATTATTATTGTGGTAGTGTGAGGTCTTGTTATTGTTATTGTTACTGTATTGTGTTTGTCTTGTTTTGTGTATAAAAATAAATACAAATATTTTATTTTGAAAAAATAATCGGTTACCTTCAGTTGGTTCCAGCCCGTCTCATCTTTTGTCACAGCTTATAACAGCTGCCCAATGCACCAGAGGCTTATTTATTTTTTTATCCACTTTTTCTCCTCTTTTTAAATTTTTTCTCCCATCCCAATTTTGCTGTGCCAATTCTCCCCTCCCCTGTCTTGAACGTTGCTCGCATATGCCCCCCACTGGCCGGTTGTAGGGAGGATAGAAGCCTTGCATCACATGTCCCCTCCGATACATGTGGAGGCAGCCTGTCACATCTTTTCACCTGCCAGCACGGACTATGATAGTTTGTTATCAGCGAGCCAGGTGCAGATTTTGCCTAGTTCAGAGCTGAGGGTTTTTTCAACCTGTAACTTGTAACTAGGGCTGAGTCGTCCGCGAACAGGAACAAGTTGCAGTCACAAGCTGACGACATGTCATTTGCATTGCTTCTAGCTTGTCAATCAGAATGGAGTGATTGACAGTAGAGAGAGAATAGGGATGCGGTATGTGTCTCATTATGCATTATGTAGCCACGCCCCTTTTTGGATTTGGATCACTGCAGCCGACCAGTGGGAGGCATAGTCTAGCAACGTTCGAGACAGGGGAGGGGAGAATTGAAGGGAGAATTGGCGAAGCGAAATTGGGATGGGAGAAAAAATAGAAAAATAAGGAGAAAAAGTGGATAAAAAAAAAATATATATATATATATATAGAGAGAAGGCATGTGTCAGTGGAGTGGGATGTTCTGAAGCCATATTGGAATTCGTAGATTAGATTTTTTTCCACAAGGTACTTTTCGACCTGTTTGTATACTATTTTTCCCATGACTTTCGAGATGGAGGTGGGGCGGCGTGGCTCAGGGGTAGAGAGGGTCGTCCAATAATCGAAGGGTTGGTGGTTCGAATCCCGCTCAAGCCCATGTCCATCCCACTGCCGTTGTGTCCTTGGGCAAGACACTTAACCTACTTGCCTCGTATGAATGTGTATGCATGTGAATGAATGTTGGTGGTGGTCGGAGGGGCCGTAGGCGATGATTATTCGCCACGCTTCTGTGAGTCTGCCTCAGGGCAGCTCTGGCTGCAATTGTAGCTTACCACCACCGGTATGACTGTGTATGAACGAATAATGGACTCTGTAAGCGCTCTGGGGTCTCTGGGGTGTCACGAAGAGCGCTATATAAATCCAATCCATTATTATTATTTATTAGGTAAGAATAGAAACAGGGCGGTAGTTGCCTGGGTCTAATTTGCTGCCCTTTTTGTGCAGGGGGGTTACTCTCGCAATTTTGAAGTCTTTGGGTACGTGTCCCTGTTTTATGGAGAGGTTTATTATGTGTGTGATGACTGGGGTGATGGCGGCTGCTGAGTCTCTGAGGAATTTGGAGGGGATGTTGTCATGGCCAGTGGCCTTGTTAGGTTGGAGAGCGCTCAGTTTTTTGAGTACCTCATCGGTTGTTACCATTTCTAGTTTGAAATGGTAACACGCAACACTTTGATGAACATTGTTACTCAGCTGATAGAGTTATACCCTTCTTGCTGTCTTGTCGCACAGAACTTGTAAGTCGCTTTGGATAAAAGCGTCAGCTAAATGACTAAATGTAAATGTAAATGTAAATCGTATTTGCGGACCCCTAGGTTATTGTAGAAGGCTAGGATGTGTTCTACCCCAAAATGCCCTGAGTGGGAGGGTAGTTTATTTACCAGTGTTGAACTTGTGGCTGTTTGTGAAGAAAATGTTTAAGTAATTGGCTACATCCAGCTTGTCTGTGATGAGCGTGTTGTCCGTCTTTATGTTTATGTTTGAAAATCTGGTTTTAAGTTTTTTACTGCAGCCTAGTTGATTATTGAGTAATTTCCAAAGTTCACAGGGTTTATTTTTGTTTTCCTCAGTTTTGTCCTTGATGAAATTCTTTTTTGCAGTTTTGATACGTCATTTCTTAGTCTGTTTCTTTCCAGTTTGAGTTCAGTCACGTGGGCTTGGAGTTCACTGGTCGAGCTTTTGGTAAGCTTTGACTGATTTCTTTTTTGTCTCTGGTTTTTTGTCTCTGGTTTTTGTCTCTGGTTTTGTCTCTGGTTTTGTCTCTGGTTTTGTCTCTGGTTTTCATAGCCGTCAATATTTCGGAGTGCATCCACAGCTCAGCGCGATTTTTTTACCCTGGTGGTTCTTAGGGTGGCCATGTCGTTTAGTATTGTTGAAAATTTGGTTTTGAACCCAAGCCATGTTTCTTCAAAGCTGCCCCGCACATGCTTTGAGCACCCTGGGATTGGTGTTGTCCGGTCGTCTGGCCTTCTTGTAGAGCTGCCTCCTGACCTGGCTGTTAGTGATGGTCAGGGTTGGGGCTGATGTCTCCGTAGGTAGTGTGCTGTTGGCTGAGGTGGTGGGGTTGGTGTTCATGGGTGGTGGTGTTGGGGGTGGGGTGGGGAGGCCACTCTCCAAGAGAGGAGACGGAATGCGATGGTTGATCTTCACAATATAATAATGTCTTTATTGTGAATAGCGGATCACTCAGTAGCAAGTAGCAAACAAAAAGGGTGAGACACAAAGTCTCCACAAACCCTGTATAACGTAGGAAAGAAAAGCTGAGACACAAAGTCTCCACAAACCCTGTATAACGTAGGAAAGAAAAGCTGAGACACAAAGTCTCCACAAACCCTGTATTAACGTAGGAAAGAAAAGGTGAGACACAAAGTCTCCACAAACCCTGTATAACGTAGGAAAGAAAAGGTGAGACACAAAGTCTCCACAAACCCTGTATAACGTAGGAAAGAAAAGGTGAGACACAAAGTCTCCACAAACCCTGTATAACGTAGGAAAGAAAAGGTGAGACACAAAGTCTCCACAAACCCTGTATAACGTAGGAAAGAAAAGCTGAGACACAAAGTCTCCACAAACCCTGTATAACGTAGGAAAGAAAAGGTGAGACAACACAGTCTCCGCAAAAGTCTATACGAAAACAAAACACTTAAACAGGGAAAAACAAATGGGAGAAGCCAGTCTCCAAAAACGGGATAAGCTACGATAACACTGCACTTGATGGTGCTGCAGACGCACACACCAAAGTACATACACTCAATTATAATTACGTACACAATAAAGCAAGGCACACTCTCCACCTTCAAATCCCGCCTCAAAACCCACCTGTTCTCCCTTCAACCTTCCCCAACCTTAACCCCCCCCCCCCTCCAACCTGTTGTGATCTTTGTTACTGTGGCCTCATGTTTTCTGTGTATCCTGCTGTTTTCCCTGTTCCCCTGTGGTCTTATGTTCCTTTTGTTTCTTTGTTTTTCCTCTGTTTCCCCGCCTAATGTCAGCTACTTTCATTAATTAATAAATTTATTTATTATTATTATTATTATTATTATTATTACGATACCGATAACCACGGAATGAAACGTATCCTCCAAAACGGGAGCGATAAGGGTTGCTTCAAGCAAGAGCACTCACGGTAACGATCAGTGAACGACTGACAATGTGAACAGTAAACAGGAAGCAATGTTGCTTTTCCACTAAAATAAAGTACTCAGTTTGTCTCCGTGTGGGGAGGCGGGGCTGCTGGTGATCAGCATGAGAGCTCCAGAAATGTCACGTGAAAAACTGCAGACCACTGATTGGTCAGAAGAGAGACGCGTCACTGTTTGGGGAGTCTGAACGAAAACAGAACGCCGCCATCTTTAATGTCTCACGTAGGATGTCTTATGTATGTTTGCAGCAATGTATCCCCCCCCCTCACAGTGAGCTGTGGTGTTCCACAAGGAAGCATACTAGGACCGCTACTATTCCTAATTTATGCAAATGACATGTCGTCAGCTTGTGACTGCAACTTGTTCCTGTTTGCGGACGACTCAGCCCTGCTGGTCTCTGACAAGAACAAGTTACAGGTTGAAAAAGCCCTCAGCTCGGAACTAGGCAAAATCTGCATATGGCTCGCCGACAACAAACTATCATTACACATGGGCAAAACAGAGTCCATTCTCTTCGGTTCAAATAACAAACTCAGCAAGACCGACGGCTTCTCGGTTACAGTGGGTGACAATATTATCACAAGGAAAGATGAAATTACCTACCTGGGTTCCATCCTAGAGGCTAATCTTTCCTGTGACAAAATGGCATCCAATGTAATAAAAAAAGTCAACCAACGAACGCGATTCTTGTACCGGATCTCCTCTCTGGTAAACAAGAATACCCTGAAGACTCTAGCAGGAGCACTCATTCAAGGGTACTACGACTATGCTTGCACCTCATGGTACCAAAGCACCTCAAAGGCACTAAAAAACAAATTACAAACATCTCAAAACAAGCTAGTCAGACTACTACTTGACCTGACTCCTAGAACCCACCTCACCCCTGCCCACTTTGACAACCTAGGATGGCTTAGAGTAGACGACAGAGTACAGCAACTTGCAATGGGCCTGGTCTACAAGATACACTACGCGACCAAGGTACCCATGTACATGTCAAAATACTTCCCAAAGGTCAGTGAATACCACGATCACAACACCAGAGGGAGCTCCACAAATCATGTAAAACCCAGATTCGGATCAAACAAGGGACTAAACACGTTTCGCAATTATGCCACATCAATGTGGAACGCCCTGCCTAAAGCTGTAAAGGAATGTAAATCACTACCCACCTTCAAAAACACTCTCAAAAAACACCTACGTGAGACTGCAATTCGAAACTGGCCCCTACAAATGTCCTAACCTAGTTGTACAGTAAATGACCAAGTAAGGCTTTGTCAATATTCAAATGTACAGTGTAAAATGTGTGTGTGTCCCCTTCCCAACCCCCCCCCCCCCCCCCCCCCCCCACCTCCAATGTACAGCCCTCACCCAACCCACCCAACCCCACCCCACCCAACCAACCTCCTCCAATGTACAGTTTCTATGCCAAATGTATATACACTCCTTTTCTGGACACTTTTGTATCACAAACAGTACTGTATTTGCAAATCTGATATGTCATAAATGTATAGATGTAGCAGTACTGTCTATCTGTATGTCATGTATGTCATATATGTTATGATGAATTGAAAATGGGGGACCCTGATGTAAACAAGTCGAAAGTCTTTCTCTGGTCTGCATCCCCTTAACAATTGTATGTATTGAGCTGTACTGTACTGTACCCATTCTGCAATCTGTTAATAAACTTTTCAATCAATCAATCAAACAAGTGCAATAAAAAAGGATACAGTCACTGTGTATTCTGCCTCATTTATTGATGAAACAAAACCGACATCAACACAATTTGCCACCGAGCGGAGAGTTTAGTCTGACAAAAAGATCGCTGATTAGTTACGCTTGTTGTTGGGGGTTAGGGACGTAACGTTAGTTAGCCTAATGCTAACGTTAGCAGATAGACACGAGAGGCTATCTGTGTAGAATAGACACAATGAGGTAACGTTAGCGTTAGCATAATAGACACAACGAGAGTCTGGTTAATGTTGTTATTGATTGATTGAATGAAAACTGTGTTTTACTCTGGCTTGCCAAGCTCATCATAGCCCCTTTCGTGACTGATGCACCGAGTGAAGCTTGTGGACTCAACAACAGCTAGTTAGCTCATAGCCAGGGTGCGATCCACGAGGGGAGCCCGGTGAGCTATAGCTCCCCTAGATCAGACATCAGCTCCCCTGGGGGTCTCTAAAGCTCCCCTGGGAGCTGTATCATCATCGTGTATAATAATAAACGTATGCTATTTTGGATGTATGATTAATGATTTGCGTGTAGTGGCTACTTACTGGGACATAATTCACGGCATTCTAGCCTTTTGTGGTGTTTACTACATCTCCCATGACCCTTAGCGGGGGATGACGTAGTTAAAGAGAGACAGTGAAAGTTGAATGGGTGTTGTTTGTGCGACAGTAGAGTGCGTAATAAACTAGCGTTTTTGCATCGGAACACGACTCCGTCTACGCTATCATTACTGCATTCCTACATTTGTGACCCTTGGACGTATTTCGGAGATTATATCGAACATGTCAACTGAACAACAGAACGCAGATCGCAGAACTTTGAACGCAGTTTCACTCAAGCTGCGCAGAGTGCCAACGCTTGGTTCGCGCAAGCCGAAGCCCAATTCGCTCTCAGGAATATTACAGCGGATGCCACCAAGTACTACTATGTGGTAGCAGCCCTTACGAATTCAACGGCAGCGAGAGTGGTGAGTTTGCTGGAAAACCCACCTACACATGACAAATATGTGACTATAAAAACACGCTCTGAGTTTTTTTCCGCTGAGAGGCGCGCCGCGCACCCCCCCTTTTACAAATAGTGGTTAGCTTTAGAGATGGATGGATGGCTATAATCACGGAGCAATAGTGAGGTGAAACAGATACATTTCCATTCGGCTAGTAGTAGCAAGCATATATCTATGGTAGCAAGGCTCTCTGCCTGCCACTAGCTGTGTGACTCTCAGCGCCCCCTGGTGAGCCCCCTGTTGTCCTGCACCTGTTGTGACGACATTACACGCGCACGTTATGAAACCATTGATTAAAATATGCACGTGCGTGGTGATTGTGTTGGGCAGACAAAATGTTTGATAAAAACGCTAAAACTGGGTCAATTTCAATACTTTTTTTCCCCCTTCTTCATGAAAGCCACTGTTGGCCTAGTCCACATTGTTTATTGAACAAAAATACAACGTGGAGGTTGACCTTTAACCACTACACCTCAGGGCAACCAATGAAAGGATCGGGTCCTACTAATCACCACAAAGTACCAGAAAATACCCGGCCTAAAGTACCCCAAAGTACCCTAAAATACCCCAAAATACCTCAAAGTACCCCAAAATACCCCAAAGTATACCCCAAAATACCCCAAAGTACCCCAAAGTATACCCCAAAATACCCCCAAAGTACCCTAAAATAGCCCAAAATACACCAAAGTACCCCAAATTAGTAGGACCCAAAGGATCTAAGTGCAAGTATAAGGTCTAATGTGTAGACACACCACTGTTGGGTTTAATAAATGGCGTCCTTCAGAGCAGCAGATTGTAATCCTTCAGTAGACCTGCTCCCGCTGAGTCACGCACTTCAAACTGTCTGCTCTTTTTCTGTTGTTCTTCTGTTTGTCCTCCAGCATTTCTCGACCCCCATCGGTCCCCGAAAAAACGGGCTGCCTACATTTGCCGTCGGGGGTAATATTCCCCAGCGGTACACGCTCATTATTCCAATCCTCACAAGGCTGCGGACAGGCACTGCCTCTCTGACAGCGTTTGATGCTCTCCTTCTCTTTCTGTGTGTGTCTCTCTCTCTCTCTCTCTCTCTCTCTCTCTCTCTCTCTCTCTGTCTCTCTCTCTCTCTCTCTCTGTCTCTCTCTCTCCCTCTCTCTCTCTCTCTGTCTCTCTCTGTATCTCTCTGTCTCTCTCTGTCTCTCTCTCTGTCTCTCTCTCTCTGTCTCTCTCCCTCTCCCTCTCTCTATCCCTCTCTCCCCGTGCACTGCTTCTGTTTCTAAAAAACGTGTAGAAAACAGCACCACCTGGCAAGACTTTTGATTTGTCTCAAAATATTAGGCACTTATAGGCTTTTATAGTTTTGGAACGTCGTGGCTATGTACAGCACGAGTGGCATGGTGGTTAGCATGGTGGCCTCACAGCAGGAAGGTCCTGGGTGGTTAGCATGGTGGCCTCACAGCAGGAAGGTGGTTAGCATGGTGGCCTCACAGCAGGAAGGTGGTTAGCATGGTGGCCTCACAGCAGGAAGGTGGTTAGCATGGTGGCCTCACAGCAGGAAGGTGGTTAGCATGGTGGCCTCACAGCAGGAAGGTGGTTAGCATGGTGGCCTCACAGCAGGAAGGTGGTTAGCATGGTGGCCTCACAGCAGGAAGGTGGTTAGCATGGTGGCCTCACAGCAGGAAGGTGGTTAGCATGGTGGCCTCACAGCAGGAAGGTGGTTAGCATGGTGGCCTCACAGCAGGAAGGTGGTTAGCATGGTGGCCTCACAGCAGGAAGGTGGTTAGCATGGTGGCCTCACAGCAGGAAGGTGGTTAGCATGGTGGCCTCACAGCAGGAAGGTGGTTAGCATGGTGGCCTCACAGCAGGAAGGTGGTTAGCATGGTGGCCTCACAGCAGGAAGGTGGTTAGCATGTCCTAGCAGTGGGGAACAAGGGAATAGCCGGCAGGGCGGCTCCAGGGAAACTGACCTTGCTAGCTGAAGGGGCAGTCCTAGCAGTGGGGAACAGGGTAGCTATCTGGGCATGCTAGCTACAGGGACTATGCTAGCTGTAACGCTACATTAGCATAGAGGCTGCACTAGCTGCCAGAGCTAAGCTAGCAGACAGGCTGGACTAGCATGAGAACACATGGGGTTAGCTGCAGGGGCTAAGCTAGCAGACGGCTGGACTAGCTGAGGAAGCCGGTTAGCTGCAGGGGCTCTCTAATACACTGTCTGTGCCGGCTGGGGTCGTCGACATGGCCAGGTCGTAACTGTTAGGGATTGTAATGCGACCCCAATCGCACGACACAGACAGGCAATCAGAGTTAGCCAAAACAAGGGCATAATTTATTCACAACAAAAAAGCGGCACTGTCCCTTTAAGGGAGAACTCAAAATACACAGGTGAATCCAATCTAGAGTCCATGACTGAAATGAAAGTTCTGGGTCTGTTCAGACTCACCAGAACACTTGCCGACGGGCAACACAGCAAACGGAGTCCATGAAAAAGGAGTGAGAAACATAGGCATCCTCCCGTGGAAGCCTAGAGATCGATAACGATGCCTCACACCACAGAACACTGCCGACGTGCAACTCAGCAAATGGGACCCACGGAAAAGGAGTGAGAACATAGGAATCCTCTCGTGGAAACATTGAGAGCGATGACAATGTCTCACACCAGGAACGAGGCCCACGGAGAGAGAGTTGGAGGCAGTAGATGGCACGACGTCTCACCCCAGAGACGCAGCGGTAGATGGTAGCAATGGATGGCACGACGTCTCCCAGTGAGAACATAGGAAATCCTCCCGCGGTTGATGGTAGATACAGAACGACCTGGCCATGAGTGGAAGGCAGTCGGCAGTCTTTGTCTCCCGACGAGCTAAATGCCAACCACTCTCAGGTGCGTGAGGAAGAAACTTCGGCACGCCCCCTCGTTGGGCAGCATGCAGTCCTACCCAGCCCTCACACTCTGATCGTTAACCCTTTCTGTTCTGTTTGCTATAGTGAACTGACCGTTAACCCTTTCTGTTCTGTTTGCTATAGTGAACTCTGACCGTTAACCCTTTCTGTTCTGTTTGCTATAGTGAACTCTGACCGTTAACCCTTTCTGTTCTGTTTGCTATAGTGAACTCTGACCGTTAACCCTTTCTGTTCTGTTTGCTATAGTGAACTCTGATCGTTAACCCTTTCTGTTCTGTTTGCTATAGTGAACTCTGACCGTTAACCCTTTCTGTTCTGTTTGCTATAGTGAACTCTGATTGTTAACTCGTTCTGTTCTGTTTGCTAGAGTGAACTCTGACCGTTAACCCTTTCTGTTCTGTTTGCTATAGTGAACTCTGATCGTTAACCCTTTCTGTTCTGTTTGCTATAGTGAACTCTGACCGTTAACCCCTTCTGTTCTGTTTGCTATAGTGAACTCTGATCGTTAACCCTTTCTGTTCTGTTTGCTATAGTGAACTCTGATCGTTAACCCTTTCTGTTCTGTTTGCTATAGTGAACTCTGATCGTTAACCCTTTCTGTTCTGTTTGCTATAGTGAACTCTGATCGTTAACCCTTTCTTTTTCTTTTTTTTATACACAGTTTTTCTTTATTTTCCCTTTTCAACATGAAACAAGACAACACAATACAATAACAATACTAATAAACAAGACATCACAGGACAATAACAGTAATAATAATAATAATAATAATAATAATAATAATAATAATAATAATAATAATAATAATAATAATAATAATAATAATAATAATAATAATAATAATAATAATAATAATAATAATAATAATAATAATAATAATAATAATAATAATAATAATAATAATAATAATAATAATAATAATAATAATAATAATAACGACAATGACAAGACCATCAGTTAAATCAGAATAATGAAAAGTAAAATAGTCATGTATAAATTAAATATATAAATTAATAAGAATATATATATATATATATATATATATATATATATATATATATATATATATATATATATATATATATATATATATATATATATATATATATATATATATATATATATATATATATATATATATATATATACACACACACATATATATACATATATATATGCATATACCCACATGTATGTACCATAAGGCGAGATTACCTGAGCACCCGTCATCTCCAGTATCGACAACCAAGGTCCCCACCCCGTGAGGATCCCAAATCCGGCGCCCCAGCGAGCCAGAGCATCATGCCTCTTTAACACTCCGACTCACCAAGACCTCGAATCAGGGGCCCCCACCAGTCCGAGACCGCGTCTTGTATGCTTTTCTCATATTTTTATATTCAGAGTTAATGATATTGTTTACACTGTTAATTTTTTCTCATACGTATTTTTAAATAAACAATAATAAATAATAACAACAATGACAACAACAACATCATTGTTATACAACAGACAGGCCTCTTACGCGTCTGTTGTACAACTTCTTCCACTAGGGAAACCCACCTCCAAAAAATACACAACCGGGGATAGACATCCCAAGACCCCCGGCCCCCACCCCTCCCCCAACCAAACAGCAAAACCACCAATCGACACGGCCAGCGACAGCATGCGGATATATTCACATACCGCCACTAGCCGTATCAATCAACAGCCCCCCTGCTCAATCGAGAAAACAGCGGAGACCAAAGGTCCCGGAACATCCACCCCCGGCCGCGCTCCTCCAAGGTCAATCTCTCCAGTGGAAGAAGCTGGGATATCTGATCTTGAAACATCTCAAAAGTGGGCGAAGAGTCATTTTTCCAAAACAGGAGAATACATTTCTTGGCAAAGTATGTTATAACAATCAGCAGTCTATATTTTTTTGGATCCATCTGGATCTCTGGTAATTCATTTAGTAAGTAGGCACATGGAGACAAGTCAAATTCCGTTTCTAATACAGATTTTGTAAATGAATGAATACAATTCCAGAATCGTTTTAGTTTATCACAGTGCCAAAACATGTGTAGAAATGTTCCTTCGTTAGTTTTACATCTAGGACAGTTTATTGAATTATCTCTAGACATTTTATGCATTTTTATTGGAGTTAGATACAATTTATGGATACATTTAAAATTTGCTTCTTTGATTTTGTTACTTGTAAATGGAAAGTGTATTCTATCACAAATATTTAGCCATGTATTTTCTTCAAATGTCATGGTTAGGTCTGTCTCCCAGATCCTCAACAAAGGCAAAAAAGATGAGTGACATTCTTTGGAGAAGATGTCATAAAATTCACTAATTTTACCTTTAATTGTGGTCGATGACATTAGTATTTCTTCTATTTCATGTAATTCTAGTCTTAGTTTATTTTCTCTTCTCAGTATGTGTATAATGTTTCTCATTTGTAAATATTTAAAGAAATCAGTATTTGGGATGGCATATTCTGTTCTTAAATCCATAAATGATTTTAACTGCATATTTGTATGAAACAGGTCTTTGAATTGACTTATCCCCAACTGAGCCCATTTGAGTATATTAATTGATCTTAGATGTTTATCTAGATCAGGATTGTGATAGATAGGAGAGTATATGGAGGTACAATTGGTGATACCCAGTTTTTTTGAGCAGTCCTTCCAAGCACATAGTGTGTTAAAAACAGTGAAGCAATTACCTATGTTTCTTATCTTTTTAAATTGTTTTATAAATATGAGAGAGTCCAATGGTAACGGGTCAACAAATTTAGCTTCTAACTGAAACCACTGTGAGTCCCGTCTTCCCAACGACCATGACAGTACATTTCTTAATTGGGCTGACCTGTGAGGATTGGTTCAGTCCCCGCCACACGCTCCGCTCCTTTAAGGTACTGTGTTGAGTGATGCATTCCCCGCCACACGCTCCGCTCCTTTAAGGTGCTGTGTTGATTGGTGCTGTTCTGTTTGCTATAGTG
>NC_140181.1:107197805-107270305 GCF_963971535.1 Notolepis coatsorum | reverse complement strand
GTAGAGGGGGTGGTAGAGGGGGTGGTAGAGGGGGTGTGCGGTGCGGTGATGCTGAGGTCTCCTGACAGGCTCCGCTCCTCCGCAGAGGTTATGCCATCGCCAGCAGTCCAGATAACACAATGAATGAGTCTCCACCATTGGTGCGGACAGAGACCCTCATCAGGTCAGTCCTCTGAAGGTATTCACAAGTCTTCACAACCCCCCCGCTCCAGCCACGCGTACTACAGATCACGGTCACATGGGGGTGGGGGTGGGGTCCCGGCTCTCAATACCCCCCCCCCCCCCCCCCCCCTTGTTTGCAACCTATACTAAGGCTGCGGTTGCGTTTGGAAAATGACGTGCTTTGTAATCGGGTGCGTCGGGCCGTCAGCTCAGGGTGCATGATCTTGCCAGCATGACTCAAGTCTGCCCGCGAGCCGCTTCCCGCGCTTGTGCATCTACTCCAGTTGCTGCTTGTATCTATTTTAGACGCTTTTGCCCAAGGATGTGTGCGTAGCATCCGCACAACAGAGAGAGAGCCACAGAGAGGAGGGGGAAGGGGGGGATAGATAATGTTCAAATAATCTACAGGCAATCATGCAAAGTCCCCGGATGTTGTGCACTCAGGGAGACAGTAGAGACACTCAGGGAGACAGTAGAGACACTCAGAGAGACAGTAGAGACAGTAGAGACACTCAGGGAGACAGTAGAGACACTCAGGGAGACAGTAGAGACAGTGAAGACACTCAGGGAGACAGTAGAGATAGTAGAGACACTCATGGAGACAGTAGAGACACTCATGGAGACAGTAGAGCCACTCAGGGAGACAGTAGAGACAGTAGAGACACTCAGGGAGACAGTAGAGACACTCAGGGAGACAGTAGAGACACTCAGGGAGACAGTAGAGACACTCAGAGAGACAGTAGAGACAGTAGAGACACTCAGGGAGACAGTAGAGACACTCAGGGAGACAGTAGAGACACTCAGGGAGACAGTAGAGACACTCAGAGAGACAGTAGAGACAGTAGAGACACTCAGGGAGACAGTAGAGACACTCAGGGAGACAGTAGAGACAGTGAAGACACTCAGGGAGACAGTAGAGACACTCATGGAGACAGTAGAGCCACTCAGGGAGACAGTAGAGACACTCAGGGAGACCGTAGAGACAGTAGAGACACTCATGGAGACAGTAGAGACACTCAGGGAGACAGTAGAGACACTCAGAGAGACAGTAGAGACAGTAGAGACACTCAGGGAGACAGTCGAGACAGTAGAGACACTCAGGGAGACAGTCGAGACACTCAGGGAGACAGTAGAGACACTCAGAGAGACAGTAGAGACAGTAGAGACACTCAGGGAGACAGTAGAGATGGTAGAGACACTCAGGGAGACAGTAGAGACAGTAGAGACACTCAGAGAGACAGTAGAGACAGTAGAGACACTCAGGGAGACAGTAGAGATGGTAGAGACACTCAGAGAGACAGTAGAGACAGTAGAGACACTCAGAGAGACAGTAGAGACAGTAGAGACACTCAGGGAGACAGTAGAGATGGTAGAGACACTCATGGAGACAGTAGAGACACTCAGGGAGACAGTCGAGACACTCAGGGAGACAGTAGAGACACTCAGAGAGACAGTAGAGACAGTAGAGACACTCAGGGAGACAGTAGAGATGGTAGAGACACTCAGGGAGGCAGTAGAGACAGTAGAGACACTCAGAGAGACAGTAGAGACAGTAGAGACACTCAGGGAGACAGTAGAGACACTCAGGGAGACAGTAGAGACACTCAGGGAGACAGTAGAGACAGTAGAGACACTCAGGGAGACAGTAGAGATAGTAGAGACACTCAGGGAGACAGTAGAGACACTCGGGGAGACAGTAGAGACACTCAGGGAGACAGTAGAGACAGTAGAGACACTCAGGGAGACAGTAGAGACACTAGAGACACTCAGGGAGACAGTAGAGACAGTAGAGACACTCAGGGAGACAGTAGAGACAGTAGAGACACTAGAGACAGTAGAGACAGTAGAGACACTCAGGGAGACAGTAGAGACAATAGAGACACTCAGGGAGACGATATAGACACTCAGGGAGACAGTAGAGACAGTAGAGACACTCGGGGAGACAGTAGAGACACTCAGGGAGACAGTAGAGACACTCAGGGAGACAGTAGAGACAGTAAAGACACTCAGGGAGACAGTAGAGACTGTAGAGACAATCAGGGAGACAGTAGAGACACTCAGAGAGACAGTAGAGACAGTAGAGACACTCAGGGAGACAGTAGAGACAGTAGAGACACTCAGGGAGACAGTAGAGACACTCAGGGAGACATTAGAGACATTATAGACACTAGAGACACTCAGGGAGACAGTAGAGACAGTCAGGGAGACAGTAGAGACACTCAGGGAGACAGTAGAGACACTCAGGGAGACAGTAGAGACAGTAGAGACACTCAGGGAGACAGTAGAGACAGTAGAGACAGTAGAGACACTCAGGGAGACAGTAAAGACACTCAAGGAGACGATATAGACACTCAGGGAGACAGTAGAGACAGTAGAGACACTCAGGGAGACAGTAGAGACACTCAGGGAGACAGTAGAGACACTCAGGAGACAGTAGAGACACTCAGGGAGACAGTAGAGACAGTAAAGACACTCAGGGAGACAGTAGAGACTGTAGAGACACTCAGGGAGACAGTAGAGACACTCAGAGAGACAGTAGAGACAGTAGAGACACTCAGGGAGACAGTAGAGACACTAGAGACACTCAGGGAGACGTTAGAGACACTCAGGGAGACAGTAGAGACAGTAGAGACACTCAGGGAGACAGTAGAGACACTCAGGGAGACATTAGAGACATTAGAGACACTAGAGACACTCAGGGAGACAGT
The DNA here is from genome assembly GCF_963971535.1 of Notolepis coatsorum. Taxonomy (NCBI): domain Eukaryota; kingdom Metazoa; phylum Chordata; class Actinopteri; order Aulopiformes; family Paralepididae; genus Notolepis; species Notolepis coatsorum. Next base: position 107,267,435 of record NC_140181.1, on the reverse strand, counting down.
AGAGACAGTAGAGACACTCAGGGAGACAGTAGAGACAGTAGAGACACTCAGGGAGACAGTAGAGACACTCAGGGAGACATTAGAGACATTAGAGACACTAGAGACACTCAGGGAGACAGTAGCGACAGTCAGGGAGACAGTAGAGACACTCAGGGAGACAGTAGAGACACTCAGGGAGACAGTAGAGACAGTAGAGACACTCAGGGAGACAGTAGAGACATTAGAGACACTCAGGGAGACAGTAGAGACAGTCAGGGAGACAGTAGAGACACTCAGGGAGACAGTAGAGACACTCAGGGAGACAGTAGAGACAGTAGAGACACTCAGGGAGACAGTAGAGACAGTAGAGACACTCAGAGAGACAGTAGAGACACTCAAGGAGACGATATAGACACTCAGGGAGACAGTAGAGACACTCAGGGAGACAGTAGAGACACTCAGAGAGACAGTAGAGACAGTAGAGACACTCAGGGAGACAGTAGAGACACTAGAGACACTAGAGACACTCAGGGAGACGTTAGAGACACTCAGGGAGACAGTAGAGACAGTAGAGACACTCAGGGAGACAGTAGAGACACTCAGGGAGACATTAGAGACATTAGAGACACTAGAGACACTCAGGGAGACAGTAGAGACAGTCAGGGAGACAGTAGAGACACTCAGGGAGACAGTAGAGACACTCAGGGAGACAGTAGAGACAGTAGAGACACTCAGGGAGACAGTAGAGACAGTAGAGACACTCAGGGAGACAGTAGAGACACTCAGGGAGACAGTAGAGACAGTAGAGACACTCAGGGAGACAGTAGAGACAGTAGAGACACTCAGAGAGACAGTAGAGACACTCAAGGAGACGATATAGACACTCAGGGAGACAGTAGAGACACTCAGGGAGACAGTAGAGACACTCAGGGAGACAGTAGAGACACTCAGGGAGACAGTAGAGACACTCAGGGAGACAGTAGAGACAGTAGAGACACTCAGGGAGACAGTAGAGACACTCAGGGAGACAGTAGAGACACTCAGGAGACAGTAGAGACACTCAGGGAGACAGTAGAGACAGTAAAGACACTCAGGGAGACAGTAGAGACTGTAGAGACACTCAGGGAGACAGTAGAGACACTCAGAGAGACAGTAGAGACAGTAGAGACACTCAGGGAGACACTAGAGACACTAGAGACACTAGAGACACTCAGGGAGACAGTAGAGACACTCAGGGAGACAGTAGAGACAGTAGAGACACTCAGGGAGACAGTAGAGACAGTAGAGACACTCAGGGAGACAGTAGAGACACTCAGGGAGACAGTAGAGACTGTAGAGACACTCAGGGAGACAGTAGAGACACTCAGAGAGACAGTAGAGACAGTAGAGACACTCAGGGAGACAGTAGAGACACTCAGGGAGACAGTAGAGACAGTAGAGACACTCAGGGAGACAGTAGAGACATTAGAGACACTCAGGGAGGCAGTAGAGACAGTCAGGGAGACAGTAGAGACACTCAGGGAGACAGTAGAGACACTCAGGGAGACAGTAGAGACAGTAGAGACACTCAGGGAGACAGTAGAGACAGTAGAGACACTCAGAGAGACAGTAGAGACACTCAAGGAGACGATATAGACACTCAGGGAGACAGTAGAGACACTCAGGGAGACAGTAGAGACACTCAGAGAGACAGTAGAGACAGTAGAGACACTCAGGGAGACAGTAGAGACACTAGAGACACTAGAGACACTCAGGGAGACGTTAGAGACACTCAGGGAGACAGTAGAGACAGTAGAGACACTCAGGGAGACAGTAGAGACACTCAGGGAGACATTAGAGACATTAGAGACACTAGAGACACTCAGGGAGACAGTAGAGACAGTCAGGGAGACAGTAGAGACACTCAGGGAGACAGTAGAGACACTCAGGGAGACAGTAGAGACAGTAGAGACACTCAGGGAGACAGTAGAGACAGTAGAGACACTCAGGGAGACAGTAGAGACACTCAGGGAGACAGTAGAGACAGTAGAGACACTCAGGGAGACAGTAGAGACAGTAGAGACACTCAGAGAGACAGTAGAGACACTCAAGGAGACGATATAGACACTCAGGGAGACAGTAGAGACACTCAGGGAGACAGTAGAGACACTCAGGGAGACAGTAGAGACACTCAGGGAGACAGTAGAGACACTCAGGGAGACAGTAGAGACAGTAGAGACACTCAGGGAGACAGTAGAGACACTCAGGGAGACAGTAGAGACACTCAGGAGACAGTAGAGACACTCAGGGAGACAGTAGAGACAGTAAAGACACTCAGGGAGACAGTAGAGACTGTAGAGACACTCAGGGAGACAGTAGAGACACTCAGAGAGACAGTAGAGACAGTAGAGACACTCAGGGAGACACTAGAGACACTAGAGACACTCAGGGAGACAGTAGAGACACTCAGGGAGACAGTAGAGACAGTAGAGACACTCAGGGAGACAGTAGAGACAGTAGAGACACTCAGGGAGACAGTAGAGACACTCAGGGAGACAGTAGAGACTGTAGAGACACTCAGGGAGACAGTAGAGACACTCAGAGAGACAGTAGAGACAGTAGAGACACTCAGGGAGACAGTAGAGACACTCAGGGAGACAGTAGAGACAGTAGAGACAGTCAGGGAGACAGTAGAGACAGTAGATACACTCAGGGAGACAGTAGAGACAGTAGAGACAGTCAGGGAGACAGTAGAGACAGTAGATACACTCAGGGAGACAGTAGAGACACTCAGGGAGACAGTAGAGACAGTAGAGACACTCAGGGAGACAGTAGAGACAGTAGAGACACTCAGGGAGACAGTAGAGACAGTAGAGACACTCAGGGAGACAGTAGAGACAGTAGAGACACTCAGGGAGACAGTAGAGACACTCAGGGAGACAGTAGAGACACTCAGGGAGACAGTAGAGACAGTAGAGACACTCAGGGAGACAGTAGAGACAGTAGAGACACTCAGGGAGACAGTAGAGACAGTAGAGACACTCAGGGAGACAGTAGATACAGTAGAGAGACTCAGAGAGACAGTAGAGACACTCAGGGAGACAGTAAAGACACTCAAGGAGACAGTAGAGACAGTAGAGACACTCAGGGAGACAGTAGAGATGCTCAGAGAGAGAGTAGAGACAGTAGAGACACTCAGGGAGACAGTAGAGACAGTAGAGACATTCAGGGAGACAGTAGAGACACTCAGGGAGACAGTAGAGACACTCAGGGAGACAGTAGAGACAGTAGAGACACTCAAGGAGACAGTAGAGAGACTCAGAGAGACAGTAGAGACACTCAGGGAGACAGTAAAGACACTCAAGGAGACAGTAGAGACAGTAGAGACACTCAGGGAGACAGTAGAGATGCTCAGAGAGAGAGTAGAGACAGTAGAGACACTCAGGGAGACAGTAGAGACAGTAGAGACACTCAGGGAGACAGTAGAGACACTCAGGGAGACAGTAGAGACACTCCGGGAGACAGTAAAAACACTCAGGGAGACAGTAGAGACAGTAGAGACACTCAGGGAGACAGTAGAGACAGTAGAGACACTCAGGGATACAGTAGAGACAGTAGAGACAGTAGAGACAGTAGAGACACTCAGAGAGACAGTAGAGACACTCAGGGAGACAGTAGAGACAGTAGAGACACTCAGGGAGACAGTAGAGACGGTAGAGACAGTAGAGACACTCAGGGATTCAAATCAAATCAAATTTATTTATAAGGCCCGACAACACACGTTAATGTCCCCATGGGCCGTACAGGTCTTCTTTAAACAAGTCAAGAAGAAAACATAACAATAAGTCAAGAACAGAACAAGAACACCATAAGGTCCAACTAATTTAAAATAAATGCAAATAAATGAAAGAATGCAAGCACTCCCAGACATACCCCACGCGAAGGTAAGGAAAAACTCACTAAAACCTAACAATAGGGGAAAATGCTCCACAGGCAGTGTGGAGGAGAGAAACCTTAGAAGGGCCATTCAAGGGGGGATCTCCCTTCTTAGATGTCGGTGATAGTAGTGTTGCAGACTAACAGTTGGTAAGCATGCACTCAAGTGTGTAGTGAAACACAGATGAGTGCATGCAATAGCAACTGAACATTTTGAAAGATTAAAGATAGAGCTGATAGCGATAGCAACTGAACATTTTGAAAGATTGAAGATAGAGCTGATAGCGAATCTATTTGAGGCACAGGGGCGGCGCAAAGAGGGTCGCGTCCTCCCCGTCTTAATCACAGGACATTCAACACTCCGGTCATTGCTCAGGGACAGCCGGAGACAGGGAGATAGGGGGCGGCGCAGAGAGGGTCGCGAACTCCCCGACATCATCGCGGGACGTCCGGCACTCCGGTCACCACTATGAGACCTCCGGAGACAGGAGGGCACGCAGAGGGGGTCGCATCCTCCCGGCCTTCATCACGGGACGTCCGACACTCCGGTCAGCACTCCAGGACAGCAACTCACAGGGGGACAGGGAGACGGGACAGGCGTTAGACAGCTCATGTGATTGTAGTGGGCGGACATAGCAATAGATACAAGTGGTGACACATCAGTTGACAGGACCACGGACAGACGACGGTAAGTAACTGATCCAAGGCCACAGTGGTGCATGTAGAGCAGTCACTGCAATCTTGGCCAAGACCCGAGGCATCCATCACCTTAGTCAGCGCTAGGAGACGGGCACTCAGAGAGATGGGGGAGGGAATGGGGGGGGGGGGAGGGGGGGAAGGGGGGGGGGAGTTAGAGAGTTCCCATGTTTGTTGTGCTGCAAAAAAGCAGACATGGGGGAAAATAAAATAAACTTCCTAACTAAACTAGACAGATTAATCTAAAGGTCAGTCCCCGACCAGGTGAGATCAGGGTAGGTTGAAGGAGAGAGATGGGTCTTAAGCAGGGATTTAAAAGCTTCGACAGAGCAGGCGCCCCTGATGACGGCAGGTAATTTGTTCCACAGGTAGGGAGCGCGGTAGACAAAGGCTCTGTGGCCGGCGGATTTCTTTTTAACCCTAGGGATCGATAGAAGCCCCGCATTTTGTGAGCGCAGAGCACGAGCGGGCGAGTATCGGGAGATGAGATCGGATAGATAGAGCGGTGCAAGCCCATTTAAAATTTTGTAGGTGAGGAGTAGCACTTTAAAGTCAGATCGGGCTTGGATAGGAAGCCAGTGTAGGGCGGACAAAACTGGTGTGATGTGATCAAATTTTCTAGTTCTAGTTAGTAGTAGGGAGACAGTAGAGACACTCAGGGAGACAGTAGAGATGCTCAGAGAGACAGTAGAGACAGTAGAGACACTCAGGGAGACAGTAGAGACACTCTGGGAGACAGTAGAGACAGTAGAGACACTCAGGGAGACAGTAGAGACACTCAGGGAGACAGTAGAGACACTCAGGGAGACAGTAGAGACAGTAGAGACACTAGAGACACTCAGGGAGACAGTAGATACAGTAGAGACACTCTGGGAGACAGTAGAGACAGTAGAGACACTCAAGGAGACAGTAGAGAGACTCAGAGAGACAGTAGAGACACTCAGGGAGACAGTAAAGACACTCAAGGAGACAGTAGAGACAGTAGAGACACTCAGGGAGACAGTAGAGATGCTCAGAGACACTCAGGGAGACAGTAGAGATGCTCAGAGAGAGAGTAGAGACAGTAGAGACACTCAGGGAGACAGTAGATACAGTAGAGACACTCAGGGAGACAGTAGAGACACTCAGGGAGACAGTAGAGACACTCCGGGAGACAGTAAAAACACTCAGGGAGACAGTAGAGACAGTAGAGACACTCAGGGAGACAGTAGAGACAGTAGAGACACTCAGGGAGACAGTAAAGACGGTAGAGACAGTAGAGACAGTAGAGACACTCAGGGAGACAGAGGGGCAGATACTGAGGGGGCAGGTACTGAGGGGTAGGTACTGAGGGGGGGGGCAGGTACTGAGGGGGCAGGTACTGAGGGGGGCAGGTACTGAGGGGGCAGGTACTGAGGGGGCAGGTACTGAGGGGGCAGGTACTGAGAGCGGCAGGTACTGAGGGGGCAGGTACTGAGGGGGCAGGTACTGAGGGGGCAGGTACTGAGGGGGCCAGGTACTGAGGGGGCAGGTACTGAGGGGGCAGGTACTGAGGGGGCAGGTACTGAGGGGGCAGTAAGAGGGGGCAGGTACTGAGGGGGCAGGTACTGAGGGGGCAGGTACTGAGGGGGGCAGGTACTGAGGGGGGCAGTAAGAGGGGGCAGGTACTGAGGGGGCAGGTACTGAGGGGGGCAGGTACTGAGGGGGGCAGTAAGAGGGGCAGGTACTGAGGGGGCAGGTACTGAGGGGCAGGTACTGAGGGGCAGGTACTGAGGGGGCAGGTACTGAGGGGGCAGGTACTGAGGGGGGCAGGTACTGAGGGGGCAGGTACTGAGGGGCAGGTACTGAGGGGGCAGTAAGAGGGGGGCAGGTACTGAGGGGGCAGTAAGAGGGGGGCAGGTACTGAGGGGGGCAGGTACTGAGGGGGCAGGTACTGAGGGGCAGGTACTGAGGGGGCAGTAAGAGGGGGGCAGGTACTGAGGGGGCAGTAAGAGGGGGGCAGGTACTGAGGGGGGCAGTAAGAGGGGGGCAGGTACTGAGGGGGCAGTAAGAGGGGGGCAGGTACTGAGGGGGGCAGGTACTGAGGGGGCAGGTACTGAGGGGCAGGTACTGAGGGGGCAGTAAGAGGGGGGCAGGTACTGAGGGGGCAGTAATAGGGGGGCAGGTACTGAGGGGGCAGTAATAGGGGGGCAGGTACTGAGGGGGCAGGTACTGAGGGGGCAGGTACTGAGGACCGGTCTCTTCCCTGTCTGCCTGACGTCGATGCCCCGTTTTCCTCGTCCGCTGTTGGGTTTTGCATAAGCAAGGAAATGTGGATCTCCTCTGGGCTCCCCGGTGGAGCAGGCTTCCTTGGAAGGCATTGTGTGGTTGGTGAACAGTCGGGTCTAATCTTGAGGAGGCAGGGGTCTGTTGGAGGGGGGGGGGGGGGGGGGGGGGGGGGGGGGTTTAGAGCAGATTTAGAGCCTGAGGGGCGGCGAGCAACAAAAACCAAATGGATCTCACTCCTCCAGTTTGAAGATTTGGGTTATAGAGAGAGGGGTGTTTGTTGGGGCAAATTCAAATGAGCCAAACTGAAGGGGGTTTTGCTCATTTTTACGGACGATGTCTCATTTTACATTCTCGATTTAGGCCCCAGCCCCAAAAGATTGTGTTCATGAGCTAAAATGTAACAATTGTTACACTACATGTTTCTATGGCATCAATGCATTTTGGAAGAGGCATCAATGTGTCAAATGTGACCTACTGGTCAATTCAAACCAAGAGATAGTCTCCTCCCCACCGTATGTATATATTTTCTCCCCACCGTATGTATATATTTTCTCCCACCCACCCACCCTCTCCTAATGTACAGTCTCCTCCCCATCATATGTATATATTCTCTGTTAGGATCTATGGGTAACAGTACTGTATATTTGCATATCGTATATGTCACAAATGTAACAGTACTATATACCTGTATGTCATGTATGTCCCTATGCCATAAATGTCATGATGTCATGTATGTTGATGTGTATGTCATAAATGTCACTATGAATTGAAAATGGGGGACCCTGATGTAAAGACAAACGTCTTTCTCTGGTCTGCATCCCCTTAACTATTGTGTGTATTGAGCCGTACTGTATTGTACCCATTCTGCAATCTGTTAAATAAAGTTTTCATTCATTCATTCATTCATTCATTCATTCATTCATTCATTCATTCATTCATTCACCTACTGGTAAATGCAAACCAAAAGCCAGTGACCTGGACTAGTCGACTCGTAACACCAATAAATTATACCACGGTGGTCAGCATGCGAGTCACGTCTCCCTACCTATAGCATATAAAATACTTATTTACATGAAGAGAATACACATGGAGAAGAAACGCTTCATCCAAATCAATCTTCCCACAGTGATGACGCTCAAGTCTTTGTTTGGTCTCTTGGGGACTGGGGGACTTCTGGGGTGTGTGTTCTGTACAGTGGGTTAACACTGCCACCTGCCGGCCGGGCTGGAGAGCTACAGCCACTTCCTGGTTCCCCAAAAGCATCTGAGCCATTGTCGATGAATGAATGAATGAATGAAAACTTTATTAACAGATTGCAGAATGGGTACAGTACAGTACAGCTCAATACATACAATTGTTAAGGGGATGCAGACCAGAGAAAGACTTTCGTCTTGTTTACATCAGGGTCCCCCATTTTCAATTCATCGTAACATATATGACATACATGACATACAGATAGACAGTACTGCTCCATCTATACATTTATGACATACCAGATTTGCAATTACAGTACTGTTTGTGATACAAAAAGAGTCCAGAAAGAAAAGAGTATATACATTAGGCGTGGAAACTGTACATTGGATTGGGTAGGTGGGGACTGTACATTGGAGGTGGTTGGGTGGGTGGGGGGGGGGGGTTGGTTAGGAGTGGGGGGGGGGGTTGGGTAGGAGTGGGGGGGGGGGTTGGGTAGGAGGGGTGGGTGGGTGGAGGACACTGTACAACTGTACAAACAACACTGTACATTGGATTATTGACAAGACCATACTTGGTAATTTACTGTACATTGTGGGGGGTTGTGTTCGGACATTTACAGGGGCCAGTTTCGGGTTGCAGTCTCCCTTAGGTGTTTTTTGAGAGTGTTTTTGAAAGTGGGTAGTGATTCACATTCCTTTACAGCTTTGGGTAGGGCGTTCCACATTGATGTGGCATAATTGCGAAACGTGTTTAGTCCCTTGTTTGAGCCGAATCTGGGTTTAACATGATTTGTGGAGCTCCCTCTGGTGTTGTGATCGTGGTATTCACTGACCTTTGGGAAGTATTTTGTCATGTACATGGGTACCTTGGTCGTGTAGTGTATCTTGTAGACCAGGCCCATTGCAAGTTGCTGTACTCTGTCGTCTACTCTAAGCCATCCTAGGTTGTCAAAGTGGGCAGGGGTGAGGTGGGTTCTAGGAGTAAGGTCAAGCAGTAGTCTGACCAGTTTGTTTTGAGATGTTTGTAATTTTGTTTTTAGCGCCTTTGAGGTGCTTTGGTACCATGAGGTGCAAGCATAGTCGTAGTACCCTTGAATGAGTGCTCCTGCTAGAGTCTTCAGGGTATTCTTGTTTACCAGTGAGGAGATCCGGTACAAGAATCGAGTTCGTTGGTTGACTTTTTTTATTACATTGGATGCCATTTTGTCACAGGAAAGATTTGCCTCTAGGATGGAACCCAGGTAGGTAATATCTTCTTTCCTTGTGACAATATTGTCACCCACTGTAACTGAGAAGCCGTCGGTCTTGCTGAGTTTGTTATTTGAACCGAAGAGAATGGACTCTGTTTTGCCCATGTGAAATGATAGTTTGTTATCAGCGAGCCATATGCAGATTTTGCCTAGTTCTGAGCTGAGGGTTTTTTCAACCTGTAACTTGTTCTTGTCAGAGACCAGCAGGGCTGAGTCGTCCGCAAACAGGAACAAGTTGCAGTCACAAGCTGACGACATGTCATTTGCATAAATTAGGAACAGTAGCGGACCTAGTATGCTTCCTTGTGGAACACCACAGTTTACTGTGAGGGGGGGGGATAGGGTACCGTTTACCTCCACCATCTGCTCTCTCCCCTCCAGGTAGGATTGCATCCAGCTCACTGATAGACTATCAAAACCAATTGCCGATCAGTAGAATTATCTTGGTGCTAATAAGCATTGATAAATACAGTCAAAACAGGTCAAAACGCTTCTCTCTTGCACGATGCTTAGTATTGAGTCAATGGCCTGTTCTGTCTAGTAGACAGTAGTCTTTAGTTCAAACAGCGCATAATAATGCAGACTGGTTACCATGACAGTCGATCATCCTAACAACTACAACAAAGGACTATCTTCTACAACCAGATGACTCTCATTAGGCAAGAATTATAAGCCTATAAGCCTGACATGGTTAGATGTTATCTCTAGGGGGAAAAGGCCAGACCCGGCCTAGATGCTGATTTATCACACCCAAAAGAGTAAATAGTTTGGTAACTGTTAACCCTTTTACTGCCATACTACAGAAGGTTAAACCGTCTGTAGTGTGATAGTAAAGGGTTAACCTTCTGTAGTGTGGCAGTGAAAGGGTTAACCGTTTGGTAATGCGGCAGTGAAAGGGTTAACAAGACATGGTAATGGAGTAAGGTCACTGCCATGTAACATCTGAGCTTAGCATAAAATGTTTTCTACAATACACCGTTGGAACATATAAGTTATGTAACACATTGTTACACCACTGCCAGTTTAGCAAACATTAGCTTTTAACACACAACCTGCTCATTTCTAAAGGTTGTTTCTTACATAATAATAATAATAATAATAATAATAATAATAATAATAATAATAATAATAATAATAATAATAATAATAATAATAATAATAATAATAATAATAATAATAATAATAATAATAATAATAATAATAATAATAATAATAATAATAATAATAATAATAATAATAATAATAATAATAATAGCTTCATTTTATATAGCGCCTTTCAAAGTCCAGAGTTGGGGCGTTGCGGAGTTCTGCGGGGAGGGAGTTCCAGAGGGTGGGCGCCGCCACACTGAAAGTTCTGTCCCCGAAGGTCCACAGTCTGGTTCGGGGGAAGGAGAGCTGACCAGTGTCCGTGGATCGCAGGGACCGTGACTGAGTGTAGGGGTGGAGGAGGTCAGTGAGGTACTGAGGTGCCAGAGTGTGGAGGGATTTGTAGGTGAGCAGGAGGGTTTTGTAGGTGATGCAGGATTTGATGGGGAGCCAGTGGAGGTGGATGAGGGTGGGTTATCAGCTGAGTAACAATGTTCATCAAAGTGTTGAAACTTGAGTGCTGCAGTGTTGAGTGCATACATATGTAGCACCCTGAAAATATGGCTATTATTCAGACGTGCTGACTTGCCTTTTATCTCCCCTGGTGCACCAAGACATACTAACTAGTGTCCATTAATATTCTCTCGGACAAATTAATATTCTCTCGGACAATGACGCGGGCTTCTCCTTTTCTACCGGCTGGAATATGGATTATAAGCAGTATCACTGGATCATATTCACCCATCCAGTTTTCCCTGTGTGGCTAGTTGGCGACCAGCAGGGGGCGGTGGCAGGCAGTGAGCGTACGAGAGCGACGGGGGAGGAAGCAGGTGAATAGAGACGGAAGGAAGAGAACGAGCCTCTTCGAGTTTGGACTTGGATGTGATCAGACGTGTCTCGACAGAGCCCCCGTTGTGGAGCACACGGGCGAACGTATTGAACTCGAGTATATTACGGGTTATCCTAGAAGAGTAACCGTAGTGGAGCGTTGCATGTTTTCCCCACTGAATAACCCTAGTGATATAACGAGTTATCCTAGAAGAAGTGCGGTATAACCAAGTGTGGCTTAAGTTAAAGATATTCCCTCTAGTGAGGCGCCCCGCCAGCGTGGCCTGAAGAGGGCCGGTGTTTAGAGACACCCTGCGTCATTATATATCACGGCTAGCAGGAGGGCTGTTTGGGACCCAGAGAGTAGCTTCAGTGTAAGGTAGGGCAAGTGTATGGCTGCGCATCTATCCAGCACCGGCCGTCAACAACCAGTCTTCGCCGGCGTGGATGTCTGCTCTGCACCGGCGGTCTTCAGCCCAGCACGGGAGTTCTTCCCGTCCAGCAGAGGCACCATCATCCAGCACACGCTCACAGCCCGCTACTGCTTCCTCTGCTCCAGCCCCGCTTGCTAGTGCCCATGACGAGAGCGTTCGACGCCATCTTGCTACCCCGAACAGTGGGGGCGCGGCAAGGACGCCATCTTGGTTGAGTACATCAGAGCGCCAGTGCGCCGGATCTTATTGCACAGTACACAGTGTAATGCGGCCTACGGGCGAAGCTAATGGTTGCTAACTACAGTACATAGGGGTACCCCATATACATTCTATGCCAGCATTAGTATAGGACTCTTGTTTTGGTACAGTGGGCCCACATTTTTGATTTCCTTTGAGTGTGATAACGTGTTGGTTCTTTAATAATAATTCCCATTTAATTAACCCTTTCCCTGTGGGGAGGTTACAGACCTGGTGCATCATAAGTAAAGCCTTAGAGAGGTATTATTCTTGCCATATAATTATATATGATGATGATGGAGGTATTATACATGGTACTAACCCAGACGTGGGTGATGAGTCGAGCACATTGGAATATATTATCCCTGGTACTGACCCAGAGGTGGGTGTAAATAAGAGTCTATAAGGTCTTGAGTTACAAACGGAGTAATAGTAGGACTTCATTCTATTTGACCATTCTTATTAAATCCTTGTAACCGAATAGTACCAACTAACATAAAGGCTTAAATGGGGTTCTGTGTGCGTGTCCATTCCTGTGCCCAGTATTAGCCATTTTGGTGTGGGTAACGTTGCTAACGTTGCTGCAATTAACCCCTTCCTATTCCACCTTTCCCTTCTTACTGTAAGGTTTCTAGTGTCACTGAGGGAGGGTACTGCTTGCGGGGGGAACCAAGTTATTTATTTACAATTCAGTCACTAGGTGTGGGAGGGTTAAAGGAGTAATTGGGGGAAGTGAGAGCGTGTTGGGGAGTACTGCTGACCGCCCTGGAAGGGAGAGGAAGACCAGAGTACCAGACCAGGTTGGTAAATCCTGGGCCCCATTCACTCCCACTGCCAGCCTCCAGTTGATGCTCCAGACCCAAAGACGGAGGTGCAGTCAGACAGAGATCTACTGTGTCTCGCTACCCAGTGGCTGTGCACACCCGTTCCCACGAAGCAGGGATAATCCACCCTGCTACACATAGTAGAGACATATTAGTATATTAGGAAGAGTGCATGATAGTAGAGGACAGTTCGTTTTTCTTTTGTTTTTTTTTGTTCTCTCATTTCAGATATTGATTGAAGAAGTGTGTCTCTGGATGTTTCTAACTCCCTCTGCTTCACTTTCTCTGCAAAACAATTCACCCAAACTCATGGGTGGATTGCCACCTTGCCAGGGTGCAGGGTGGAGGGAAGCAGTGTGTTCCAGAGGGCCCTGGTGAGGTCACACAAGGTAATAAGGTGGAAGGGTCGGATCAAGTGCAAATCCACTGAGGCACATTGGACAAAAGATAAGTACTACCTTTAATGATGAAAGGAGCGCCACAAGGTTAAATATTTGGTCCCGCCCTCGTCACCATTTATTTCAATGATATTGTCTCTTCCTTGAATGGTTGTCAAGTCCATCTTTAGGCTGAGGACACTATTGTGTATTGTATTGCTGACTTTGTACAACTGGCCATTGAGAACATGCAACTTTCCTTTAATGCTCTTCGGGAAGTGCTTATTCATCTTAAATTGGTAACTAAATTCATGCCGTTTACTAGAGCCAGAGATATTGAATATAGTGGTTTTCATATATGCACTGTGAGTGGTTCTAGCATTGAGAGAGTCACAGAGTATAAAAATCTTGGCATCTGGGTCGAGGAGGAAATTAACATTTAAATACCATATAGACAACCTCGCCCGCAGACTGTGACAGAAATTGGTTTCTTGTGCAGAAAGAGAACCGGCTTTCCATTGATTGGTAGGAAAAGGATGATCTAAGCGGTTTTCTTATAAATTTTGGACTGTGGTGATGTCATTAAATAGACACCATGCTGCCACTCTTACACCACTAAAGGTTTGATGATGATGATGATGATGATGATGATGATGACACCAGGAAATACAAAAACACTACAATTGAAGGGAAACAAAGATTTTTTTTAGCCTCTGTTTATACTGTATATAATAGTCCTGTATAGTGTATGTACATCGTGTCCCATATGTTACTTTATGTTTATATTAGATCTTTTTTATATATATATATATATATATATATATATATATATATACCGTGGGAAGGGGGGAAACAAAATGTCACTTCTCTGTATGTCTTGCCCATTATGAGAAGCGACAATAAAGCTGACTTTGACTTTGAGATGAAGATGGCTGAGGAATATATGCAGACGTAGACCCCATCAGCACTGCTCCTTTTAAGATTAAACAGCCCAAAACGCATACAATACCCTCCTGAGGGACAGTGGCAGGTAAGAGTGGTCGTCCGGTAATCTGAAGGTTACCGCCCGGTTTGATTCCGGCTTCTCCCGGCAGCGTGTCGAAGTGTCCTTGAGCAAGACACTTAACCCCCGAGCTGCTCCTGATGAGCAGGTTGGCACCTTGCATGGTCGCCTCCGCCGTGGGCGTGTGAACGGGTGAATGTGAGGCATAAGGTGTAAAGCACTTTGGATACATTTATCTATATTATAAATGCAGTCCATTTATAGAACCATGGAACTCGGGGCTTGGGCTTTATATCGAGTGACCAAGAAAATTCCAACCCAAAACTTGTACAATACTCATACCCAACCACACTACCAAAGGGTTAACCCTTTCACTGCAACGCTACAGAAGGTTAACCCTTTCACTGCGACACTACAGAAGGTTAACCCTTTCACTGCGACACTACAGAAGGATAACCCTTTCACTACCACACGACAAAGGGTTGATGATAACCTTTCACCACCACACAACAGAAGGTTAACCCTTTCACTGCCACACTACAGAAGGTTAACCTTCTGTAGTGTGGTAGTGAAAGGTTAACCTTCTGTAGTGTGGTAGTGAAAGGTTAACCTTCTGTAGTGTGGTAGTGAAAGGTTAACCTTCTGTAGTGTGGTAGTGAAAGGATTAACCCTTTGGTAGTGTGGTAGTGAAAGGGTTAACCTTCTGTAGTGTGGTAAAAAAATATATATATATCTAACCCTAACTAACCTTACTGTCATGCACTTGTCCTAATAAACTAACCTACACTGTAGCACTCAACACTTTGATGAACATTGTTACTCAGCTGATAGAGTTGTACCCTTCCTGATGGCTTGTCGTACAGAACTTGTAAGTCGCTTTGGATAAAAGCGTCAGCTAAATGACTAAATGTAAATGTAGTGAAAGGGTTAACCTTCTGTAGTGTGGTAGTGAAAGGGTTAAGATCAATCCCTTATACCTAGTAACTGTAGCAAAGGAGGGTCATGATTGATCACTTCACCCAATAATATTTCCCCCAAGCTGGAATGGAATTTAAACAAGTGGGAATTTATGTTCTTTGAACAAAGAGTGACACGGACTAGCGATGGCAACAAACGGATCCATGTTTATTGTTTATACAGCGATATTCAGGGATTGACAGTGTGGCTCACCAGCCACTGTGGCTAGTGGTTTTCCAAAGTCACTAGCCACTCAGCATTTTCACCAGCCAAAAATCTCACACACACACACACTCTATCCAAATATCCAGTTCGTTTTTATAGTGTAAAGTTTGGCTACTTGAGACAGAGAGAGAGAGAGAGAGAGGAGAGAGAGAGAGAGAGAGAGAAGAGAAGGAGAGAGAGGAGAGAGAAGAGATGAGAGAGAGAGAGTGAGAGAGGAGAGAGAGAGATGAGAGAGAGGAGAGAGAGAAGAGAGAGAGGAGAGAGAGAGAAGAGAGAAGAGAGAGATGAGAGAGAGGAGATGAGGAGGAGAGAGAGAGAAGAGAGAGAGAGAGAGAGAGAGAGAGAGAGGAGAGAGAGAGGAGAGAGAGAGACTCTCATCAGTAAGTGGAGTCAGTGCGGTCACTAGGAGGTCTAGAAGGAGTTGAGAGAAGATGACGAGCAGAGGACTCCACTTAGTGCCCGCTCCGAGGCTCGCTCGGCAGACTCTGTGCTGGTACGATGTGTGCGGCGTTACACGCCACTGCCGAATTCTACCCGCATTTGGCGGGTGGCGGGGTGTTAATGTCAAGCCCTGGTGATATACCATGAACTGTGATCTAAGACTAATTTGACAGTCAGGGAAAAGAAAGGTCTGCGACGGCTTGGCTCAAAAGGTCATGTACCTATCGGGACAAAATGAATCACATCGTCGCCTCTTGAGATCAGATGTCGGCCGCAGACATCATCCACATGACCTTTCTAAAAGCAGCGTACAGCGTGCCGACACCCCGGCGGCATGACGACAGGGTTTTTGGACTTGAAGAGCAGCAGTGAATGGGTTAATTTCACTGGCTAAAACACCGGACATTTTTCTCTCCCAACGTAATCCTAAATGTTAAAAGGTTATCTGTGATGAAAGGGGAGTGTTAATTGCATTTAATTAATAAATAAAAAAAATACATATGATACGTATTATACGTTATATTATTATATTACATTTAAATAAAGAATTTATTATTATATTATATTCAACTATATTTACACTATATACTATTATATTATGGTACTTTATTATATTTTATATATCATATACTATATATCTTATATCACATTATATGTGTTGTATAGTACACTATACACTATTATATACTGCAGGTATACTTATACTGTAATGTGTACTATATACTGTATACAGGGGCGTAACTCCCGCGGGGGACATTGGAATGTGTCCCCCGCATTTTTCAGAATGCAGTTATGTCCCCCCCCCTTCTGACTACCTGTCCTATTATTATGCAAAGAGGAGTAGATGGGGGTCGCATTCTTGCCCTTATCTAGAGCTAAACCAGCAGCAGTGACGACACCAGCAGTGTGTGTGTGTGTGTGTGCAGTGGTGCGTTCCTGAAATCAACTGGGATTGCACTCGCTATTTGCATATCAATAGCGCCGGTCGTCAGGTGTGTTAAATACGACCGGCGCTATTGATATGCAAATAGCGAGTACTTATCTGGGCTTGCACTTAGTGCACCCCCGTCCCATGAACAGTGATGTACCTGAACGCGTTCAATGAACGATCGTTCATGAACGCGTTCGTATTTTAGGCGAACGTGAACTGAACGTACTGATTAATAATAATAATAATAATAATTTAGGACCTGCTCCGAGGTCATCATTTGGCACACATGCGAACCATGCATACAATGCGTATCTGCGATTAACCCATCCCGTCGTCCTTCCCCCCCAAGGGCAGCCGGGAGCAGACAGGCGCCACGTGAGCCGCGCCAGGGGACCAATCCAAGTGCTCCTGTCCGTCTTCGTCAAGGACGCCACAGCGTTAGCGATCTTGTTGTTGTGCATGTTTTTCCATTGGGTTTATCTTATCGGGGGGGGAAACCCTTGCGAGCACGGGGAGAACATGCAAACTCCACACAGAAAGGCCTGGGAGATACCCCACCTGGGTAACTGGCATCATGGAAACCTGGTCCCCAAGCGGGATTCGAACCCTGGACCTTCTTGCTGTGAGGCGACAGTGTTAACCACTACACCACCGTGCCGCTAAATGAACGTAATTGAGAACGCGTTCATTCTCAGCGCTGTGTAACGGAGTTCAAAAGTGCGTTCATTCTCAGCACTCTGTTATAACGGCGTTCAAAGATGTGCCAGATTTCATATGTATTTCAGCCGAAAACCCAGTTAAAATACACCGTAAACAGGCTTTAAAATTATGTGGAAAACCAACCGATCTGGCAACGCGCCTGTCAACCCCTGCTACGTCATCAGACTCATCACAACAACAGCTGAATCTGCGTCTGCGAGCAGAAGCTGAGCACTCGCTCAGAGTCAGACTCTACCTCTTGACGTCGGTGCTTGGGGATTTAAAATAGTTTAACGTTAAAGTCAGTACTGACTCAGACGGAAACAATCTAACGTTTGTCTGTAAACTTTGTCCACCCGGTTTGAAGAAGCAAGTCCCCACATCGACGCGACGACGTCGACAGCAACATTGAGAATATGCAAACGTCCTGTTTTAGTTTTCATAATAAAGACAATTCAAGCAAAGTTGTTCCTCATGTTTTTGAAAATATACCGTAGAGATGAAAGCTGCAGTGTGGACTGAATGCGCGGTGGCAAAGCGTTATGGAAATGCCAGTATTCTGATTGCCGTCTGTGTGGTTCAATATTTTTTACAAATAATAGTGCAGCAACGTATTGAAAAAAGAACTAACAAAATGGGCCGTTCAATATCTCCTTTAAATATGTTCGAAATGTCAAACAGACCTGGGTACCTACAGGCTACAGTCTATCACTACTTTTGGGAATCTAAGTGTTTATCCAGGTTCTGGGGCCAAGTGATTGATTGATTGAACACTTTATTAACATATTGCAGAATGGGTACAGTATAGTACAGCTCAGTCATGAATTGAAAATGGGGGACCCTGATGTAAACAAGACGAAAGTCTTTCTCTGGTCTGCATCCCCTTAACAATTGTATGTATTGAGCTGTACTGTATCAGGGTCCCCCATTTTCAATTAATCAGGACATACATGACATACAGATAGACAGTACTGCTACATCTATACATTTATGACATACAAGATTTGCAAATACAGTACTGTTTGTGATACAAAAAAGATACAAAAAATGCGGTATTGCACCCCTGGTATTTAAAAAAAAATCTAGGTAGAGAGGGGGGGGGGCCCCCCCTAACCCCCCCCAGCTACGTCACTCGCCACGCCCACAAATCTGTCCCCCGCACACCTGGAGAGAGAGTTACGCCACTGACTGTATATCACTTTATATACATGCCATATAAGGCTACGTTTAGACGAGCGTTTTGTGAACAGAAACCGCAAAAGTCGTCTTGCGGTTTCACTTTTAATTTTGCGTTTAGACGAGCGTTTTGGGGTGGAATTCTCTGTGCAGACGAGGCTGTAACGACGGAGCACCGCTGTCACACGATTGGCGCATATGTCACATGACGTGCTGTGAAGACCCGCCCTACTCTGCCTCTGATTCGCAGACTGTGGATGGGGAATGTGATTGGACCAAAGCAGAGTCACTCACAGACAGTGGGTCCACTCACGCCGCGGGACAGATTCTTGTGTATTTAACCCTTTCACTGCCACACGACAGCCGGTTGTGTGATAGTAAAGGGTTAACCTTGTCGTGTGGCAGTGAAAGGGTTAAAAGTACTGCTATAACGCTACGTTCAGAACACAGAACGGCGCGGGCCAGTCGAGGCACCTGCTGGCCCTGTAATTGGAATGAGTACACTTTAAATCCTTTAACGAGGATCCATTGGAGGGCAAGTCTGGTGCCAGCAGCCGCGGTAATTCCAGCTCCAATAGCGTATCTTAAAACTGGACTGATTCTTGTGTATTTAAAAGTACTGCCAATGTAGCCTTCAAGTGATCTCCGTTGATATAGTCAGACATACTTGCTTTGTTTACGTCTCGGCTACTGGCGCTTACCTGCTACCTGTGACGTAAGCAGTACGCGCGACCAGAGCCGTGACAACCCTTTCGTCATCGTTTTAACAGATTTATACGGTTTGATAGTTTAGACGAGAGCGCAAAGGTTTTGCGTTTCTAGGAATTCCACCCTGGAAGGTAGTCTCACTTTTTTGCGGTTTCACCCCGTAAAAACGCCGTTTCCGTATAAACGAAAGGCACATCCGTAAAAATATTTTTGCGGATTCACCTGCTAGCGTTTCCGTCTAAACGGAGCCTAAGACTAATGTATGAATCATCATATTTATCCCATAAATACTGTATCATATTATAAATAATAAGCTGTGTATACCAACTATGGGGTGCTCTTTGCCATGTATGCGTCAGTGGAGGCTGCTGACCAAATTTTTTGGTGAAGCACAAGTTATTATATTATATATTAAATTATATTTTTTAAACATCCCCAACGCTGCAACACCCCCATTCCTCCCAGGTGTCAGGCTCCTCATTCGCTTCCATTCATTTTGGGGACCATGTTTAAATATCATACTTCTGAAGTATAAACAAACTATACTGCTGTGACGATTTCAATAAAACAGTCAATGGTATGCAAAACTGTACATTGGAACATCTAACATATATTTACCACCTTCCTCTGCACGAGGCCACAGATGGGTTTTATGTAACACAAGGACAATGAACGAATGAATGAATGAATGAAAACTTTATTTAACAGATTGCAGAATGGGTACAATACAGTACGGCTCAATACACACAATTGTTAAGGGGATGCAGACCAGAGAAAGACTTTCATCTTGTTTACATCAGGGTCCCCCATTTTCAATTCATCATAACATGACATACAGATAGACAGTACTGCTACATCTATATATGACATACAGAGATATAGACAGTACTGCTACATCCAGACATTTATGACATACCAGATCTACAAATATACATTACTGTTTAAGAGTACAACGCCTGTCATATAGACCTATAGCGTTGGAAACTCTGATTAAGGAGAGGAGAGAGGAGTGTTACAGTAACGTTACACAAACTGACATTCTAAAGCCAAGACACTTACCCATAAAGACGGTATCTCGATCGATCTCATCTTTCGTTGAATAGTGCAGCTTCTCCATGTGACGAGTCCGACTCGAGCCGCGTGCATTAATCCCATAGAAAATGTAAACAATAGCCATGTGCATCGCGAGCCAGCTTGTTGCATCAAATTGATGTTTGGCTTTTGTCTCCCGAGTGAAGTTAGAACTACACTACTGTTACGGACACGTATTGTTCTCTAAACAATTCGGCTGGCTAACGTTAGCTCACGTTAGCGTCCAGGCTAAGCAAGCTTTCGTTTTACAAACACTACAACTTACTTTTTTCTGATCCGGATGCATAAGTCTACTTCTTCATGTTGCTCAGTTGCTGGTTTATACTTCGGTCCTAATGTTGGCGCAAAGTTTAATTTAGCCTACCGAGTTGTTACAGCTGTACAGCTACTTGCTCTACAATGCTGCCTTGCGCACAGTCAAAACAGTCCAGTCCGTTGGTTAGGTTTAGCTGGGGCCAATCTCAAGTTTCTTTATTAGTTGTCATACAGAAGTACAGAATACTTTTATACAAAATGCTTCTTTCTGTTACATTTTGTATAAAAGTATTCTGTACTTCTCTGTATGACAACTAATAAAGAAACTTGAGAAACTTGAGATTGGCCCCAGCTAAACCTAACCTACGGACCTGCAGCTGGACTGTTTTGACTGTGCAATGCAGCAATCTCTGATTGGATTTTCAAGGCTGTCAATCATTCAACCTCCATGTATTGGATTGCAAGGCTGTCAATCATTCAATCCCCCATTCAATGGCAAGAGTTTAAATGCACAGACCGTGCTTAGATGACGTTAATAGCCTATTTTGATTGGCTATTATTTATTTAATCCTGGGTCAACCTGTGGAGCCATCTGCACGAATATTTACTGCAGTCATTACTGCAGTGCAGGCCTGCTCAGAGCTGTCAATTTTTGCCATTTTTGGAGAAAAAAAATTCACTGGCATTTTTTTACAGAGGAAAACATTTCTAATAAAAAAAAATTATAATATATATATATATATGTAAATTAATAATAATTATGAATTATGAGTGAATTTGTGTTTCACGTGTTGTCATAGAGAAACCTCCACTGGTATGCGTGTATGGACTATGTATATATACAGAGCAATGCTATAGATAGACATCATGTATGAATATAGGTAGGTGTGTATGTATGTACATGTGCAGGTATGTGTATAGTGTATGTAATGCATGCATGTATGTAAATGTAAAAAAATAAAACTAAACGTAAGTCTTCAGGGTAGGGCCCGACAAGTAGTGCTTCTCTCTAGCCCTTTTCGGACAATTGGACAATGCTGCAATAGCAGCTGGTAAAACTTTATGTAATGACCATTGTTACGTGTCCAATATCCAATTTTTTTTTTTACTGAACTGAGGGATCCCAGTTGCCCCTCCCTTTCAACCCTAGGGAACAACTTGTCCAAAACACAGCTGCGAGTAGTTAAGAGTACCTACAAACATACAAGGAGACCATACTAAATACAATTGACCCTATTCACACGGCAGTCATTTTGCTCTTATGGCATGCTCAGGTTGGGTTCCTTTCCACCCTGTTCCCATCTTGGGGCGGAAAGGAACCCAAGAGGAAACAGGGTGGAAAGGAACTTGACACGAGCATGACATCATTTGAGCAAAATGGCCACCGCGTGAATATGGTCAATTCAACCTCATTTGAAATTGTAAATAGCATTAAGCTATATATATTTCTACAGTAAGCAGGGTGAGAGAGGAGAGAAATGAAAGGGAGTTCTAAGACGGTTTAAGCATTTGTATGTTTATTTAGAAGAAATCAAGTACAAAACAGTGGCATTTTCTTCTGGAGAAATAAGGCCAAAAGTGAACAAAAAAGGTATTTCAATGCTTCTTTCTTTCTTTTTTCTTTTTTCATGTGAACGACACCTGGATTCAGTTCGTTTCCGCAGCTCGTCTTTTGAGGCACAAGCAGTCTAATATAGCAATTAAATAACATTGGAATATCAAACCCAAACATATATCACTTAGAATCAACTTGTGTCAAACAGGAAGATTCCAAGATAATCCCTTAGTTCCACTGCGGTATACACAGAGACCGGTATACAGACTCTGTTCAAACCGTTAGTACGGTGACAGGGGTCGTTCCCACGCTGTACCGGTAGAGAGTATTTTCATTTCAAATGACCGATGTGTTCCTGCACTTATTATACCTCTGACGAATCATGGAAAAAGTTCAACTTTGAAAAGAAAAGAAAACAAACCGCATGGTTAGAGGATAATGAATATCCATGCTACATGAGTACATTGTTCTTAATAATAAAAAAAAATCTATGATCACTACGCGCGGCGTAATGATTTGTCTTGTAAGATATCAAAGTAAAAAATAAAAAGGAAAGACAGGGTAGTGTATATAGTAATTCTTAGAAACAGTGTAGAATATTAAATGCAAAGTACACAAGTATACCTTTCTCAGAAGGACAGTTGAGAAGTGACTTAAAAAAAGAAAAAATCTCATTGTACAATACCATTTCTCATCAGTGTCGACACATTAGGTTATGCTACGTTACGTAAATAGATCATTTCAGACGGGTGCTACAACTGACTTTAAACGAAACGCAACTGCATAACGACTCTCTAAGGACTAACTGGTACTCCCCCCGGATCTTCTCCTTGACTCACACCGTAGCTTCGCCTAGATTTAGGCGTGAACCCACACCCCCTGCCCACGAAACTCAACCACAAACAATATTGACCAAAGCTAGGCGGTGATGGTGGAATGTTCGTGCCGGTCTACTGGTGATTATTATTATATTTTTTTTAAAGGGTCACTGCATGCACATCAAAATCCCCCCCTTGTACGATCAGAGAAAGAAATCGACCACTTTCGCAAAAATGGAGGAATGTAGACATCCTCGTTTATCCTCGAGAAGGAAAACGAAACAAAGTTAGTCGAAATGCGATGGCGGAACCCAGAAATCAGGCCGAAGGTTAGCGTGAAGAAAAACGTTATGTTTAGAATAAATAAAGCCATTACCGACAGCATTGTTAAGTCAATTCCCAGAAGACAGGACTGCCCTACAGAGGTTTAATGTTAGCTGTATTCAGTCATGCGTAAAAGCTATAGCATCCTCCATCACAGAATAAGCAATCTAGCCCATTACAATGCATTCAGACAACCTTGCCAGAGGCTGTGATTTAGATGGACATTAGATGGATGCTAATGTATAAGCCTACATATACTAACTAATGAAAACCAGATACAAAAAATATATTGAGTACAACTGTACCAGCAGTGAGTATTTCTAAAACCGTTACTGATAAAAAATAAATTCTGAGGGTAAATAGTATAGAATAAAGGTTTGTAATAGAAACCAGCTATTTGAAACATGCTTCCTAGTTAGAGGAATAGCCTACCATCCTTGATACTAAGCCTACCATCCTTGATACTAGTTTACCAAGTTATCAACCACAGTGAGCACAAAAGGAAACTTAACAACAAAACTAAAACCCTTTTAGTAAATAAAATAGGTATGTCCAGTTCAGAAGAATTAAGAGAACATCGTGAGTAAGAGAGAAGCCTTGGGGACCAGAGGGAGACCAGAGCCTTGATTGCATTATCACCGTGTCAAAGGACAACAGCACACACTCCCAACACATCCAGCTCTGACTGAAGAACGGGTAAATAGCTACCTAAACGGTCACAAACGCAATAGTGCAAATCAGACCTGGCTGTCCTTTTCAAGAAAAAGAAAAAACGTAAAAAAAAGAAAATCAAAAGACTGAAAAGCAGGATGATGATGATGATGATGATGATGATGATGATGTGATAAGGATGAGGGTGTGTGTGTGTGTGTGTGTGTTAGTACGGAGACTGGGGGACCAGATCTATGGCTTGTATATGTTGTTGGGAAAAAGGCAGGCGAATTCTTTGGTTAACAAGGCAGGCGGGGGGAAAAAGGCAGTTTAAGACCGAACAGGGTTTGTGTTCCGAGACAGGCCTCTTATCAATTGATCATTGTTGTTGTGGACTTCTTTCATCGTATAGCAAAATGAAAATGACATGTACAGTTTTCCACAAGACAAGTCAGATCAAGACTGTGTCCATCCAATGGGGTTTTTCGTAGAAATATATACTGTGTGTATATATATATATATATATATATATATATATATATATATATATACATATACACACACACACACACACATACTCTAGGCCAATTTAGAGTACAGGCCTCAGTGTTGAGTCATTGGATAGCAGGTGAGCAGCCTATGTGAGCACCGTACTCATACTAATACATGGCTTGTTTGTCTTACATTGTTCTTCAGCTAAAGGGAAGTCACTGCGGCGGCAAAGGACGACACGGCGGCGGTCAGTCTGCACCCTCGTCAGGAAACACTAAGGAAGTGATGGTGGTTCACTAGTCGGCAGCAGCCGCCCCCTTCTTCCGCTTCACGAGTCGGCCTCTGGGCTCGGGGGCCCGCCCCCCTTGTTGGCCTTGATCTGCAGCCAGGCCTCGCCCAGCGCCTTGGCGAAGTGGTCGTCCACGGAGCCCGTGATGGACACGGAGTTGTCGGAGACGGGCTCCGGCTCCTGGTAGTTCTTCCCGAGGCTGCGGCGGAAGTGCTCCTCGATCACGGGGTCGCACACCGTGTTCGCTGGGGGGGGGGGGGGGGGGGGGGGGGGGGGGGGGGGCAGAGGGGGCGAGCGACGTCAGAGAAGGCGAGCAAAACCCATGCAACCTTGTATTACCAACCAACCCCAAGTACTTTCCTAAGCACAATGTTTCATTTTAAAAGGGCATTTAAAAAGGATACAATTCACTTTTAACACTTTGAGTGCCAGCGACGAGATTTATCGTTAGTTCATGCCGACCGCTGAGTGGCAGCGACGATAAATCTCGCTTTTTTTATTAGCGATTTTTGAATTCATATTTCATCAATCTAGTCTCACGTTAGTGCTGCAAACTCTCTCCGAGTTCCATTGGGAAAATACCGCCCCCTATCGTCCAGCTTCCTCATTTTACTTCTCGGGGCAAGTCACCCGAGAGGATCGAATTCATTGCCGAGCCCCAAAACAGCGTGGAATACATATTTCCAGTACCCAGCGTTGGATCAATAAACACGAAACACGAAACTGATTCACCCAGATCAAAGTGGTTTTGTTAAAAAAAAGGCTTTCGTCTGATCATTTGCGACGTCTCCTGCACATCGTCAACTCTGCCTCTCAAGCTAAAGTGTCGTCAGCTGTTCTCTCTGTTGACGCAGAGAAGGCCTTTGACCGCCTGGAGTGGACCTATCTTTGGGCTGTACTGAAACATATGGGACTAGGTCAAAATCATATAAATATGGTAAAAATAATATTTTCTAATCCATCAGCCAGTGTCATAACCGGAGATATTAGTTCTCCTCCTTTCAAAATCACTCGTGGAAGTAGGCAAGGGGATCCGATCTCTGCAAGCTTGTTTATTTTATCCCTTGAACCTTTAGCCCAAGCTATACGGCAATCAGAAAACATTAAGCCAATCTCTGTAAATTCTACTGATCATCATATTTCGCTTTATGCGGATGACATCTTGTTATATATGGAGAATGTATCTCAGTCTCTCTCAAGCCTCCTGAAATTTTTTGAAAAATTCAGTTCAATTTCAAGTTATAAAATAAACTGGACCAAATCAGCACTAATGTACCTAAGAACCACTCCTAACTCTGTGCTTGACCATGAGATCCCGGTTGTAACCCAATTTAAATATCTTGGTATTGATATATTTCCTTCAATTGAAAAAATTGTGTCCGTAAACTACAATAGAACCATTAGGTCAATCATAAATGATCTCAATCGATGGTGTAATATACCTGTCTCCCTTTCCGGAAGAGTCTCTATTATCAAAATGAACATATTACCTCGAGTAAACTTCTGTAGTTCCATGATTCCTATTGCCCCACCTGTTGCTCATTGGGAAAATTTACATAGAGCAGTCTCAAAATTTATATGGCGAGACAAGCGAGCTCGGGTTAAACTTACTGGAGGTTTAACTGTGCCAAATTTTAAGTTATATTTTCAAGCGTTATCATTTCGTCCTCTGTTGAGTTGGTTTAATTTAAATTCTGAGGCCCCCTGGCTTAATATTGAAAAACATATTGTGGCGCCGATTCGTTTACAAGACATTGTCTTTACAGATATTTCACTAAAGCAATGTAGATTACGTTATGGTCCGATAATAGCGCATGCCGTATCTTTATGGCGCAAATATGAAAAGTTACTTAATTGGGATACTAAGTGGCATGAACAGACTCCCTTATTTCATAACCCGTTTTTGCTTAGCGGAGGCCGCAGTTTTGTAGCTCAATCATGGTCCAACTGTGGCATTCATGTACTTGGCGATGTTATGGAGGACAATGGTCTAAGAACATTCTCAGATCTGAAAGAGTCATATAACTTACCTGGCACCTCCTTTTTTTTATATTTACAGCTCCGCTCGGCTATGCGAGCCTATGGAGTTCCATGGACCAAACCACCTACTCACCCGTTAATTACTTTCTCTAAAAAAACTGCAGGTCTCTCCAAAGGACAAGTCTCTATAATTTATAAAGATCTATCACAAAGATGTACTTCGTTAATACCTGTTATCCAATCGTGGAGCACAGAATTGGGATTAGAACACCATCACTCTATCAATTGGACCAGAGTTTGGGGAAATGTTACTATGGCATCACGAAACCCAAATCATCAGCAGATTCATTTCAATTTTGTCCATAAAACATATTTAACCCCCCAGAAAGCTTATAGAATGAGACGTGCTATTTCACCAAACTGTACACTTTGTTCTCTAAATACTACTGGTACTTTTACACATATGATGTGGGAATGCCCCACAGTTAAAAGTTTCTGGGAACAGATAACTAATTATCTATCTAAAGTATTACAAAAACATATTCCCTGTTGTCCCAAATTACTTCTCCTTAACACTATGGGTGCCGGCCAGAAATCCGGAAAATGACTGGATTGCCAGCGCTATTTGTCTATGGAGAAATTCCCCTTCTTTGCAGGGCTATAACTTTTTAAATTCTATTGCTACATTGCCATTATTAGGGCCCATTCAAAGTCCTATATGTATTGTTCATTGTGTAGCAACGTTAAACTTTTTCATTCACATATTCATAGTAAAGTATGGTCTAATGTATAAGTATGTTTTCATCTCTTTCTGCAGCTTTCTCCAGAACGTGATCTATAGCCCCAAATACATTATATTGATGATGCAATACAGTTTTATGGCAATCAGCGCGATATAAAAAATTCCAACTAGACGTACTTCTAGAAGTTACTACACGTCATCTGATGTTGACCGGATGGGCTAGGGGGCGTTTATAATTCCGTGGGCAGCGTTATACCAATCATCTAATGTGGGTCAAATGTTGATAATAGCAGTTAGTATCGAAGACGGTAATTTTACACGCTAAAACTCACCCCAGTCTCCGCGCGCCGTTGGGCGATCATCGTAGAGTAGAAATTTTACCATTATGGGATGTCGATTTACCCGGTCCATCTCCAGCTTGTATAATGGTATATACGTCCAAATCATGTTGTTTATCGACTTATTGGCAATCGATCGCTATGTAGTGTGTCGAGATCGAGGACCTATATCGAGTGCCCGGAAGTAATACGGCCGACCAGCACAACCTCTACGGCACTTCCTGTTAAGCGATTGCGCCGATCGGCCACCAGATGGCGCTCCTGAACCGCCAGAGAGCTCAGTGGGTCCTCCTGGTGGATCTCAGGCCAGCGGAGGGGAAATATGAATCCGGTCCCAGATTTTTGAAATATTGATATCAAAGACGCTGTAAAGCGTCTTCGGCAACTTGAGCATGGCCGGGAATGACGTGTTTAGGCGTTTTC
Source organism: Notolepis coatsorum (assembly GCF_963971535.1). Lineage (NCBI taxonomy): Eukaryota > Metazoa > Chordata > Actinopteri > Aulopiformes > Paralepididae > Notolepis > Notolepis coatsorum. Next base: position 107,239,270 of record NC_140181.1, on the reverse strand, counting down.
CGGCAGCCAAAGTGTTTAAGACATAAGACATTTTTATGTTCACCGTTTCAATCCTTACCATTTGCCTTCCTTTGATCGATAGGGGGGCTGGGGGAGCAGCCGTTCATGTGGCAGAGGGAGAGGTTGCAGTTCCGATTGCTTGCAGGGGCACAAGTGATGACAGAGGGACGGTTCTGTGGGAAGATCAACAAATAGGGCGATTATAAGTGGATGCTCCGTGATGATTTATGAACATGACAGTTGACCACGGCCCAGTTGAGAACAGTGAATGATTCACAGCTGGCGGCCTGCACAAATATAACATTGAGAAATGTCCGCACTGGTACTTGAATTTTCACTACCACCATCAGCTAGCTCCTCTAAGCAGCTATGATCTGACCAGAAACTAAATACTAGTCAACTCGTGAAGACTCTGGTGAGCCTAGTAGTGAGAAGCTGAAAGCTTTTATCTCTGCCAAGTACATTTCAACGCAAAACATGTGTAAAATAAGGCTTGGTTTCTCAATTTTTTTTTAAATGTCTTACATTTCAAATGTAATGCAAGTCATTTGAACACTGAAGTAAGTCACAGAAACAAACGTGAGCACAATTAACATGTAAGGAGGGCAGGACAGTGTATGGAAGGCGTGTGCGTGTGCATGCCTGAACGTGCTATTCCGACACTTGCCTTCAGCAGAAAGTTACCTCTTCATCTCTTCCATCGCTCTTTGATGTCTGAAAGGTTTTGATCTAGGTAGGTTTAGCGTGAGCAAGACACAGGCTTGTCAATACTACTACTGCTATATATATATATAATAGTATATATACACTGCTGCACACTTCTATAGCTTGCTTCTTGCTTTTTGTTTACCTTCTTCAACTCGATTGGTTAATGGAGAAGACCTTTTTGTTCACAGTCCCCATATTTCAGGAAGACCAAATGTATTTGGACGGATTACGATCACATTCATACAACGTTTTTAGTTGTGAAGTCAAACCTTCTAGAGGTCAGCAGGGAAACACGCTTGTATATTCCGCGCAGCTTCACGCCAGTCACGCATCAGACAAGCTCCGTCTCGTGTCCGAAGCCAATGCACTGCTTTGTTTTCTCCGTAAATGTGTCATTTTTGTTTGCAAAGAAACCACAGAGGTTTTGTTTCCTGCAAAAAGTACACCTTTTTGCATTTCAATGCAATCTATGCATCATCCACAAATAACATGGCTACGGAGCTGTAAGGTGGTAAGCTGCGGTATTTTCTTGTTAAATGTTCTGGTATCCCTTCCCACTTTATCCAATCAGGAGAGAGAACTCTAGATATTTTTACTTATTTCAAGACATCTTTGCTTACTGCACTGGTCGATTTTCTACTTTCTACACGGACATAATTTGCTTAAAACTAGTTTCTTATTTTTGTCAGACCATGTTTGCAGTGTGGAGTTCTCTCTCCTGATTGGATGAAGTGGGAACGGGATACCAGAACATGTATTGTGTGTTTACTGCAGAGCAGAGGGACTGGGAGACCCATGTTACTGACCAGACACTCTATATCAGTGATGTCTGTTTACTGCAGAGCAGAGGGACTGGGAGACCCATGTTACTGACCAGACACTCTATATCAGTGATGTCTGTTTACTGCAGAGCAGAGGGACTGGGAGACCCATGTTACTGACCAGACACTCTATATCAGTGATGACTGTTTACTGCAGAGCAGAGGGACTGGGAGACCCATGTTACTGACCAGACACTCTATATCAGTGATGGTTGTTTACTGCAGAGCAGAGGGACTGGGAGACCCATGTTACTGACCAGACACTCTATATCAGTGATGGCTGTTTACTGCAGAGCAGAGGGACTGGGAGACCCATGTTACTGACCAGACACTCTATATCAGTGATGACTGTTTACTGCAGAGCAGAGGGACTGGGAGACCCATGTTACTGACCAAAACACTATATCAGTGATGGCTGTTTACTGCAGAGTGGAGGGACTGAGAGACCCATGTTACTGACCAGACACTCTGTATCAGTGATGGCTGTTTACTGCAGAGTGGAGGGACTGGGAGACCCGTGTTACTGACCAGACACTCTATATCAGTGATGGCTGTTTACTGCAGAGTGGAGGGACTGAGAGACCCATGTTACTGACCAGACACTCTGTATCAGTGATGGCTGTTTACTGCAGAGTGGAGGGACTGAGAGACCCATGTTACTGACCAGACACTCTATATCAGTGATGGCTGTTTACTGCAGAGTGGAGGGACTGGGAGACCCATGTTACTGACCAGACACTCTATATCAGTGATGGTTGTTTACTGCAGAGCAGAGGGACTGAGAGACCCGTGTTACTGACCAGACACTCTATATCAGTGATGGCTGTTTACTGCAGAGTGGAGGGACTGAGAGACCCATGTTACTGACCAGACACTCTATATCAGTGATGGCTGTTTACTGCAGAGTGGAGGGACTGGGAGACCCATGTTACTGACCAGACACTCTATATCAGTGATGGTTGTTTACTGCAGAGCAGAGGGACTGGGAGACCCATGTTACTGACCAGACACTCTATATCAGTGATGGCTGTTTACTGCAGAGCAGAGGGACTGGGAGACCCATGTTACTGACCAGACACTCTATATCAGTGATGACTGTTTACTGCAGAGCAGAGGGACTGGGAGACCCATGTTACTGACCAAAACACTATATCAGTGATGGCTGTTTACTGCAGAGTGGAGGGACTGGGAGACCCATGTTACTGACCAGACACTCTATATCAGTAATGACTGTTTACTGCAGAGCAGAGGGACTGGGAGACCCATGTTACTGACCAGACACTCTATATCAGTGACGGCTGTCGGAGTGTATAGCTATTATTATGTAAACCACTTATTTTAACAAACATGAAAATACCACTTTACAGCCCCTTTAACCCTTTCACTGCCACACTACCAAACGGTTAACCCTTTCACTGCGACAATACACAGAAGGTTAACCATTTCACTGCCACACAACAGCAGGTTAACCCTTTCACTGCCACACTACAGAAGGTAGTGTGTCAGTGAAAGGGTTAAATCATAGAAATACATGAATGTTCATCGTTTATTTGATAAACCATCCAGTTGTAAACCGTTAACCCATCTAGACCTGAAACGCCTGCTAATAATGCATTATATAGCCTGCAGTGCATATACTGCACACACAGATGTGTTTCCCGGTTTCAATGGGTTTTAAAGTCTACACACGATAATCTAGAATGAATGCGTTTCCCATTCTCCAAGTCTACACACTCCCACCTCCCCATCACAGGAAGAAGCACCGACCTGCTGACGCTCCATGGGCCCGGCTGTGGCGTGCCTCTCGCCGGCCCCGGGCCCCGTGTCCAGGCTGCTCTTGGTCAGAGCCAGGGGCTGGTCGCCGGCGTAGCCCGGCATGGAGGCGTAGAGGTGGTTCCCATGGAGACCGTTGGAGGAGGTGACACAGTCCGCGGGGCCGAGGCTCCAGTTGTCCCCGCTGGCGGGCCGAACCCTTGTTACAGAGAGAGGTACAGGGGGTGGATTAGCGTGACGCCGTGACCCGACACACACAGACCACCAACTGCTCCGTCTATTCATAGCCCACTTAAATCTGCCCCCGCTTTGATGTCTGGAGAGGAGAGCGTCACTTAATGAGGGTGCGGGGGATTCAAGCGCATGACTTGTTCAAAAGGGCCACGGACACAGTGTTGACTTTAAGCTGGGAACAGGCTACGAGAATATTTAAACCCTTTCACTGCCACACTACAGAAGGTTAACCCTTTAACCGTCGGTAGTGTGATAGTAAAAAGGACCGTCGGTAGTGTGATAGTAAAGGGATAACCTTCTGTAGCGTGGCGGTGAAAGGGTTAACCTGCCGTTGTGTGGCAGTGAAAGGGTTAACATTCTGTGTATTGTCGTAGTGAAAGGGTTAAGATAAGATATTCCTTTATTGATCCCCTTGGGGAAATTCAGGCATCATAGCAGCATGGGGGATGGGGGGGGGGTACAGGTAGTAAAAACAACACAAGCAGTGTAAACAAACAAGTCAATATAATTTACTTATCTAACTAACTGAAATATACAGTATTCACAGTGTCACATAAGGTGCAGTATACATAAGGTAGTGCTATTGTCCTTTTTGGGTTCCTATTAGTTCTAGTTGGATGTCTGTGTCTGGCAGCAGTCCCTGCCCACTGTTATGGAGCCTGATGGCCGCTGGTATGAAGGACTGTCTGAGGCGGTTAGTTGAGTGTTAACCGTTTTTGGTAGTGCAGCAGTGAAAGGGTTAACAACAATGTAAACAAGAGTGATTCCACACACGACCGGCCTCTTCAAAGAGGTTTTAGTCATGATGCTAGTTAATGAGGTAAGAGGCGGGAGTGTCATGCGTCACTCACTCAGCCTCGACATACATTCCTGTCTGTCACTCACACAGCCTTGACATACATTCCTGTCTGTCACTCACTCAGCCTCGACATACATTCCTGTCTCACTCAGCCTTGACATACATTCCTGTCTGTCACTCACACAGCCTCGACATACATTCCTGTCTGTCACTCACACAGCCTTGACATACATTCCTGTCTGTCACTCACAGCCTCGACATACATTCCTGTGACTCACTCACAGCCTCGACATACATTCCTGTCTGTCACTCACACAGCCTCGACATACATTCCTGTCTGTCACTCACAGCCTCGACATACATTCCTGTCTGTCACTCACTCAGCCTCGACATACATTCCTGTCTGTCACTCACTCAGCCTCGACATACATTCCTGTCCGTCACTCACACAGCCTCGACATACATTCCTGTCTGTCACTCACACAGCCTCGACATACATTCCTGTCTGTCACTCACACAGCCTCGACATACATTCCTGTCCGTCACTCACACAGCCTCGACATACATTCCTGTCCGTCACTCACACAGCCTTGACATACATTCCTGTCCGTCACTCACACAGCCTTGACATACATTCCTGTCTGTCACTCACAGCCTCGACATACATTCCTGTCCGTCACTCACACAGCCTTGACATACATTCCTGTCTGTCACTCACAGCCTCGACATACATTCCTGTCTGTCACTCACACAGCCTTGACATACATTCCTGTCTGTCACTCACAGCCTCGACATACATTCCTGTCTGTCACTCACACAGCCTTGACATACATTCCTGTCTGTCACTCACAGCCTCGACATACATTTCACGGAATCGCAGACGGAATCACGGAATTTACCAATAAAAATGGAATCAACTGCAAAACGTGGAATATTGCAGAATTTGGCCTAATCTGGACTGAAATTCCGTTTTTGGGTGGAACGTTTGTTGCAAAGCAAACATGACCGGGGAGGCGGGGACCGCTGCGTGTTACACACAACATGACCGGGGAGGCGGGGACCGCTGCGTGTTACACACAACACAGCAGTCTCCAAGCGTCTGGCTGCTTTGATGTTAACATCGTCAAGAAGCTAAGAAATTCCGCAATAAGCCCTAAATTCAGAGCAGAGCAGTATCCTAATGACTTGTATGCCTCCGGCGATAAGGTGTTTTGCAAATCCTGTCAACATTCCGCAGACTGGACCCGCAAAAACACGACACTATTGTGATTAAATAGCTATGTAACGTTACAGTACATAGGACTATAGATGGAAATGATACAGTAGCTTCTAGCTAAATCTGGTGCACCCATCTATTTGTTTAATGCAAAGGATTGTCATTACACACTGTCCTTTATAAACGAAATAAACTTAAATAGCTATATAATGTTACTTACAGTACATAGGACTATATATGGAAATGATAGCTTCTAGCTAAATCTAGTGCACCCATCCATTTGTTTAATGCAAACGGTTGTCATTACACACTGTCCTTTATAAACGAAATAAACTTAAATAGCTATATAATGTTACTTACAGTACATAGGACTATAGATGGAAATGATAGCTTCTAGCTAAATCTGGTGCACCCATCCATTTGTTTAATGCAAATGATTGTCAATATACACTGTCCTTTATAAACGAAATAAACTAAACTAAAGGGGCTTAAATTATGCATTACTATATTTCATCACAATATAATAGATATAGCTAGGCTACTGACATTGTCATTGTGATAATGTCAGTAGTAGTAGCTGTATCTATTGTTTACACTTGAAATGTGTATTTTTATTTTGTGTGCATTTTTATTTTGTCACAATATTATTTGAAAAATATTGTGTAAAATTGAACTGTATTTCTGAGTTGCAGCACTTAAAAACATTAAATGGACTGTTATATCTCATTCAATTGTGGACATTTATTCATTCCCACTTATTAGACACTATTTCTGATGGTAAAATGAGCATAAAAAGCTAAATACAGAATTCTGAAATATTAAAACAGAAAAACGGAATTTGGGAAAAAGTAAAATGGAATTTGGAAAATAATAAAAACGGATTTCATATGGCTCTACATACATTCCTGTATCATCACATTCCATGATCAAAAGGCAGTTGAAAACATAGTAATCTTCACACAAAAAAAGCATCCATTCATGTTGGTGCAGTGCATTACATAAACATCAAAACAATGCGAGTGCTGGTATTTTCTTTCTACCTTAACACATTGTGCGCCAACAACGAGTATACTTGTTATTGCCCGCCATGCGTTGTGCGGCAACAACGAGGGAACTCGTTTTTGGGATCAATATTTAATTTTTTCGCCATGGCATTCATAATTCATCCTGCCTCCCTCCGGGACGCAGCTGGACCCTGTTCTGATATTGCAACGCCTCAATACCGCCCCCTGGTGGATTTCGGGCGAGTTACACTCCACGCCAAACCGGAAGTGGCGCTCGGTGCATCGAGGGAAATTCCTCCACCAGAGATATATTGTAACGTGGGTCTAGATACACACTCGAGTGCATTGGATCGCTTTCGAAACGCAAGAATCAATATGATTTCGGCGTTTATTGCGTCATACAAACGGAAAATGGATCTAGCAGATCGACATCGAATAATTGGAATTCTTTTCCTCCAGACTCATCGGCGAACGGTAAGAGGAATCTACCGTTATTTTCAGCTCGATTGTTTATTTATTTCACTGCAATCCATCTGATCAACGTATAAACCCATACTAAAAAAAGCCGTTACTGACAATCAAGGAATTATAAACGCCCCCCCCCCCCCCCTTTTCCTTTACGCATGATGAAGCATAATGTATACCGATCATATACATTTGAATTTTTTAATATAGCGTGTATAGGAACAAAACGCCAATCGATAATGTATCATATGCGTCTGGGCTTTTAACTCGCGTTTTAGGAATTACTGCTATACACTCCAAAAACACTTATATTCACGACGGTATTAACACGACAATGTATGAATGGAAAAATATAACGTTCCCACATCCGGAACGATAGATACCCGATGTTGAATGGGCCATAGTAATGTCGATATAGCTATAATATTTAAAAAGTTATAGCCCTGCAAAGAAGGTAAACATCTCCATAGGCTTACAGCGCTGGCAGAGAGGGCACAAAGATGGGCACAATGCCTGGCAGACAATGTGTTAAAGGGATAATCTGTAATGCCATCAAACAGTGACCCCTGGGGCCAAAGAGCCCCGCTTGGTGTCGTGCTTCGCTTACTTCTTTTGTTGAGGTCTGACCTGTGGAGCTTAGTGACTCATTATAGTGCATCGTGTCTCCAGAGCCTGAGGTCTGACCTCTGACCTGTGGAGCTTAGTGACTCATTATAGTGCATTGTGTCTCCAGAGCCTGAGGTCTGACCTGTGGAGCTTAGTGACTCATTATAGTGCATCGTGTCTCCAGAGCCTGAGGTCTGACCTGTGGAGCTTAGTGACTCATTATAGTGCATCGTGTCTCCAGAGCCTGAGGTCTGACCTGTGGAGCTTAGTGACTCATTATAGTGCATCGTGTCTCCAGAGCCTGAGGTCTGACCTGTGGAGCTTAGTGACTCATTACAGTGCATCGTGTCTCCAGAGCCTGAGGTGTGGCCAGCAGCAGCAGCACCTCCCCCAGCCCCTCCCCCCAGCAGCAGCAGCCCCTCCCCCAGCCCCTCCCCCCAGCAGCACCTCCCCTATCTGCACTGAAATCTAATCCACACAAACAAAGAACTGTAAAACAAAGCGCAGTATCATGTTGTCATGTTTTGCCTAGAGGTCGCCATTTGACCACATTACAGATTCCTACCTTTAACTACCACACTACAGAAGGTTAACCCTTTACTATCACACTACAGATGGTAGTGTGATAGTAAAGGGTTGACCTTCTGTAGTGTGGTGGTGAAAGGGTTAACCCTTTGTCATGTGGCAGTGAAAGGGTTAACCATTTGGTAGTGCGGCAGTGAAAGGGTTAAGAAGCGTCAACACCCTGCCTTCTCTGCTACTCTTCAGCTCATCCAGAGGCACAGCCACCGCCTGTGCGCCTAAAAACAAGATATATCTCCGGGTCTATTAGACTTCATTCACATTTGTAAACATGTGAATATATTACAGTCTACACGTGTGATCAATAAGGTATGAGGCGCTTGCCAAGGCCCAACACTATTGAACAGCATGCTGGTGTCTCAGGGACATAAACAACACTTGTAGTAGAGCGTTAAACCCTCCCTTTGAGCACAGGAGTTGGGGTTTCATCATTCCGGGGCCGCGCTGACAGGAAGTTCAATAGGATCTAGTGTAGAACTGGAGGTGGTCATATGCTGCCAAGCCATTCATTATCGACAGTCTGCTGCGTTTGTGAATTTAAAATGATGATATCCGTTGGTACTAATAACAAGGACTGCAGAGCAGGCGTGGCCGGGGAGATTTTCACGTCGAGTGTTCGGCGCACCCATTGCCCAGCAACCGGGTTCAAAACCAAACAGGAAGCCCCAATTTCTGACAAATCACAGACTTACTAGAGACCCATACACCACAACACAGCGACGATGTATAGTATGTATGACAACTAATAAAGTTGCAAAAAATGGAATAGGGACCGCACTCGGGGAAAATCGTTGTTTTTATTTTTATATGCACAAGTTGTATAACGCACAAAACGCTTTCAGCCATCCGGCCTTCTTCAGTGTGGCTGAAAGCATTTTGTGCGTTATATAACGCACAAAATGTTGGACTACGCACCTGTCTGAGCGCAGTGGTTACCCCCTTTTCTACTTAAAATGACAACTAATAAAGAAACTTGAAACTACTATAGAACAGCTGACTTATAACAACAAACACAATACCAGGGTGTTAGCGAGGGCCACTACGACAGACACACCACCTCGGGCGACAGTGGCTCGGGAGGTAGAGCAGTCGTCTGGTAACCCGGAGGTTCCCGGTTCAATTCCCGCTCCTCCCGGGCAGAAGTGTCCTTGAGAAAGACACTTAACCCCCAACTGCTCCCGATGAGCAGGTTGGCACCTTGCACGGTCGCCTCCGCCATCGGTGTGTGAATGTGTGAGTGAATGGGTAAAATGTGAGGAACAAAATTGTAAAGCGCTTTGTATAAAAGCACTATATAAATGCACCATTTACCAATTTTGTACACCAAAACAACTGTCAGCAATATACGTTTATGATCCTTGTTGAACTATATTTGAAACAGCTTACACCTCAAAAGCAACAGGCATTTGAGGTGATGAAATCACTGCGCCTAGGCAGGTTCGGCAAAAAAAAATTCGAGTATATATCTGCTTAGAAAACGAAAATGACTCATTTTCTTTTTTTCTCCACGTGGTAAATACACAGGTCACAACATGTTTACAGGAAAGTTGTATTTGGAGTGTATTTCGTGACTGTTTGGAACTAGGCTACACTGGCACACCTACTTCCAGTGAATCACGGCTAGGCTATGTTCCCTAATCCTAATGCATGCACAGAGAAGAAAAGGGTATGTATCCGCTTGTCTACCTCCAGGGTAGATGGCAAATAAGCTAATTTCCCAAAAAGTTGGCGTGTTCCTTTAAATGTAAGATGGAATCCTTTGTAGTGTTGCTTCTTATTAAAGAAAAAGTTATTTTTGTTTAACATACCACTCGTCAATACGCCTAATCAAATAAATGGTTTAAATCCAAGAATAAACACGGATTACTCCCAACAATAAATCGGTGCTTCTTGACGGTACACTTACAGCTGAGCTGCAAAAAGTCTGCTCATTTTGGTCATGTGGTCATTGTCACAGTCGACGCGGTCATCCATTTGTTCATCGCCATACTTCCTCTTGCCCGGGCAGATGGGAGGAGGCCCGGTCCTCATGCTGGGCATGGCAGTGGGCAGAGAGGGCATCCGGGACTCACCTGTGGGATGGAAGAGAAGATATTCTCTCTAGCAGACTTCAGGTTAAGGCCACCACAGTGTGTGTGGGTGGGGGGGTTGCATTACTGCAAAAGTTTAATATGGTTCAACTTTCTTTTTTCGGCAACCCCTGCGGTAACCACAACCCGAACCACAGTACCCGGCTTCAAATTATTGTGTTTTTCCCCACATTGTCGGATCTAAAGTGAATGCAGCCTGAATCTCATAACACAGTAATAATTACAGATGCTAGAAAACGTTTATGTACTCCTTGATCTACACAATGTACTATACTGAAGTGAAAGGAAAATGCTAGAGATTTTGTTGTGAAATTATACAAATTCAAATGGGCTTAAATATAATTTGCAATTTTTTTTTGTCACCACTGTGAATACCATTGGTTTTCTACTTTATAAATCATACACATTCTTTACAAATACGCTTTTATGTCAAACTGAGGACATAATATAGTATATTTCAATGTTTTTGTCAATAGTAGGGGTGGGAATCACCAGTTTCATCATGATACGATACGATATCGATTCTTTGGACAACGATACGATATTTGCCGATATCACAAAGTCTCTCACGATACAATACGATATGTTTAGATTCAGGTGCCTGCGATCGATATGAGATGATCATATGCCCATTTAACACAATCAGTAACATTTAGATCAACAAAAAAAAGGTAATGAAAATATCATTTGACATTTGTATTTTTGAGCTCTTCCAGACATTTAAAGGAAAATCAATCTATTGTTTTTAATACAAATAGACCTCCTGTTCACTGTAAAGTGCCACGTTTTTATATATTGAGCTTTAAACTTTAAGCTACATTTTTTGGAACTCAAAACTCACAACCTCCCTCTCCCAAACCGTTCCTACAAAGCTAACTAGCATGTCACACATGCTCTGTAAATAACTATGTACAGATACCGAGATGTCACTCCATGTTACCTGCTACCTGTTACTGCACAATGTTGTTTCTTCTTTTGATTCTATTATATGTACCACTGTATTGCACATCGTTGCGGGCAAGACCACCCGCATTTCATTGTATACCTGTATGCCGTGACAATTAAAACTCTTGACTTGACTTGACTTGACTACAACAATTTGTTGATGTTGCATGATCATGTATAGGCCTACATTTATTATGTATTATATTGTTTATGTTTAAATAACATTTAAACATCAAACTCCTCTGACCTCATCTGGTCTTTCCAAAGACGCGCGCACACACACACACACAGAAAGGGAGAATGCTATGCTGTAACATCTACACACACGGAGCTACTGCTGTTGTTCTTGGGCGGATATGAGACTCGCTACAGGATTTTCAAAATAAGAGTATCGATATGAATCGATCTTATTACATCGCATCGATCCGATTCGATTGTTGATAATTACATCGATGTATCGATCTGGATCGATGTATCGTCCCACCCCTAGTCAATAGGTGTAAGTGGGTGTGGCCCAAAACATAATGATATGACCAATCACTGCCATTTGGTATTAGGTCAGGACCTCCTTGTATACCAAATGTAAAAATAAATATCACTTGCATACAGGAACTTAACGTTAGAATATACATCGACATACACAACACGTATGAGATATAAATTATAACGATAGGATTGCATCCCTTATAATTGCACCAGTGGATTACTTTAACATTCCCATACAGTAGTACTAATGTTAGACCCCTGACAGCTTGTCGTCGTGGCTCACAGCCTGCAGCTCACAGTCAGTAGAAGACGTGCGTGTTGAGGGGAAGTCAAGACTAGAGCTGCCGCGATTACCGCATTACCGCGGTATCGCTGTTACATCACGGCCACCGCAGAGTAGGCTGAATACCGCGTCACCGCTGTTTTTTATAATAATAATAATAATTTACCCTCCTCTCGTTGGGCTTGCGGCTCTGCAGATATACCCTACTCGTCTATCGAGGTTCCAAGCGACCCTATTGGGTACCAGAAAAGTCACGTGAAACATTGCAGACCACTGATTGGTCAGAAGAGAGACGCGTCACACGTTTTTACGTCCTGAATGTCAGTTCATCACAACAGCTAATAACGTTAGCTTTAACTCTCCGCCGGAGTGGACTATCATCGCTCTTCAGGAGTACTAAACGAGACATAATGATTTTACTGTCTGCAACGAATGTTATAATAAAAGCCCTTCGTTCTATACACTTGTCTGATTGAAAACTTTATTAACAGACCGCAGAATGGGACAACTCGGCACGCTCTGAGCAAAGAAAGGAACTGAGATATGAATAGAGTATTGCTTGCTATGGTCCGGTAAATACGCTGATGTTATTGAACGCATAACTATATAATGTCAATGCCACAAAACGAATGCCTTTATTATAAAGTAGTAACTTTATAGTAATAATAATAAGAAAGGGTCGGGGGGGTGCCCGCGACACCGAGTGAACTGCGCCTCCGTGTTTCACTTTCAATAACTAATGCGTGCTTGCCGAATCCCAAACAATATTCATGCTGCAAAGTCATCCTCTAAAGATAGACATTTAGACTAGAGGCAGGCTATATGCTATAAAGAGTAGACTACTACTAAAAAAAAAATGCATTCAAACTTTTTTTTTTATTTTTTGTGTGCGTGCGGTAAAAACCGCGGCGGTAGGAAATATTTTGCAAATTTGTGCGATAAGGAAATAATCAATACCGCGGCAGCTCTAGTCAAGACACTTTTTAATTAACGTTAGCTACGTCTTTTTTTACAAAGAAGTTCAAGAGTTGAGGCTAACGTTACTTCAGATACATCACTCGCTGCGGCTTGATAGCTAACGATAGAGGATGAAGAAGAGGAGGAGGAGGATTAAGAAGAGGATGAAGAAGATGATGAAGAGGATGATGAAGAAGGTGATGAAGAGGAGGAAGAAGATGATGATGAAGAAGAGGATGAAGAAGAGGATGAAGAAGAGGATGACGAAGAAGAGGATGAAGAAGAGGATGAGGAAAAAGAAGAGGAGGAATGGCTACCTTCGTAGTGCAGTCTCCCGATGTTGCTGTTCATCTTATCCAGGAACTGGGAGTTCAACAGGTCCATTCTGGTGAAAAGCATTTACCCGGACTGGCTAGTTGCTAACATTTATGTTAGCAAAGATATGACAGCAGCAAGGCGTCCGTCCTGCAGCAGAGAGATGGAGCAGAGATGGAGCAGAGATGGAGCAGAGAGATGGAGCAGAGAGATGGAGCAGAGAGATGGAGCAGAGATGGAGCAGAGAGATGGAGCAGAGAGATGGAGCAGAGATGGAGCAGAGAGATGGAGCAGAGAGGTGGATCAGAGAGATGGAGCAGAGATGGAGCAGAGAGATGGAGCAGAGAGATGGAGAGAGATAATGGAGAGAGATGGAGCAGAGATGATGGAGCAGAGAGATGGAGAGAGAGATGGAGCAGAGAGATGGAGAGAGATGAAGAGAGAGATGGAGCAGAGAGATGGAGCAGAGATGGAGAGAGATAATGGAGAGAGATGGAGCAGAGAGATGATGGAGCAGAGATGGAGAGATGATGGAGAGATGGAGCAGAGATGATGGAGAGAGATGGAGCAGAGAGATGGAGCAGAGATGATGGAGAGAGATGGAGCAGAGAGATGGAGCAGAGAGATAATGGAGAGAGATGGAGCAGAGAGATGATGGAGCAGAGAGATGATGGAGCAGAGAGATGGAGATATGATGGAGAGAGATGGAGCAGAGATGATGGAGAGATGGAGCAGAGAGATGGAACAGAGACGATGGAGCAGAGACGATGGAGCAGAGAGATGGAACAGAGATGATGGAGCAGAGAGATGGAGCAGAGATGATGGAGCAGAGAGATGGAACAGAGATGATGGAGAGAGAGACGGAGCAGAGAGATGGAGCAAGACATGGAGAGAAGTGGGGGAAACAACGAGACATGTTGTTAGCGAGTTGTTTTTGACAAACGTTATAATCCAGCCCAACGTGAACGTGACTAGCTAACAGTTAGCCGAGTAAAGTGGCCACTGACGTTACGCTGATCCTGGACGTTGACTAGGTTAGCAGCTATTTAACAAACTGAGTGATCTGTAAGCAGCTATAGCGTCGGCGACACAACCGGGAATAACAAACACAGAGGCGGGTGTCTGTCAGCCTGAGAGCAGCTAGCAGCACGTTAGCCGACCGTTAGCCGTTAGCATGAACCAACTTTCTAAAAGTTGCTGGGTGGACTGCAAAAAAGGCCACAATACGTTGTTTACGTTGTTGACAACTTACAAGTTTGATCGCTTTCGAAGTCGAGGTTAATATATTCAATCGTCAAAAAAAAGGAGGCGAACAAACTCTTCCAAATGATAGCCTTTTTAACTTTGCTTCACTTCCTCGGCTGTGTGTTAGCTCTCCCGCTAGCCAGCTAGCTCGGTCCTAACAGTTAGCTACACTGTGTTCAGACAAAAGGGACGTGGTGACGTCACGTCTCCCCTGCGCGTCCAGTGACGCACCGACATGCGCGTTCAGCAGAGACAGACAGACAGGAGGACTGCTAGCCCCTTCCGTGACCGTGATGCACCGAGATGTATCCTGAAGGACTGGTTCTGGCCGAACCGTTCGTTATACAAGTATCACAGAGAAATTACAAAGGTGCTCACAATTGCACGAGGGTTTCGGACAGAGAAACGGGATGGTTTGAAAGCTCGGCGTTGCTAATAAACATTTTAAATAATTTGTATAAACTGCTCAAAACGGCATTATTTCCGCTGTTGGGTGATCACAGCGCAGGCGCACCAGGCACCCAACGCCGGAAACAGTGCAGTGTTGAGCAGTTTATAAAAGATATTTAAAATGTTTATTAGCAACGCCGAGCTTTCGAACCATCCCGTATCTCTGTCCGAAACCCTCGTGCAATTGGGAGCACCTTTGTAATTTCTCTGTGATACTTGTATAACGAACGGTTCGGCCAGAACCAGTCCTTCAGGGTAAATCTAGGTTGGTTTCCCATTGAGGAGCAAGTGACTGTGGATTCACTCGGTGCATCACAGTCACGAAAGGGGCTAGACGGATTGATTGATTGATTGATTGAAAAGTTTATTAACAGATTGCAGAATGGGTACAGTACAGTACATCTCAATACATACAATTGTTAAGGGGATGCAGACCAGAGAAAGACTTTCGTCTTGTTTCCACCAGGGTCCCCCATTTTCAATTCATCATAACATATATGACATACATGACATACAGATAGACAGTACTGCTACATCTATACATTTATGACATATCAGATTTGCAAATACAGTACTGTTTGTGATACAAAAGTGTCCAGAAAAGGAGTGTATATACATTTGGCGTAGAAACTGTACATTGGAGGTTGGGTGGGGGGGGTTGGGTACACTGGGATATTGACAACCATACTGGGTAATTTACATTGGAGGTGGTTGGGGGGGGGGGGTTGGGTACACTGGGATATTGACAACCATACTGGGTAATTTACATTGGAGGAGGTTGGGTGGGGGGGGTTGGGTACATTGGGATATTGACAACCATACTGGGTAATTTACATTGGAGGTGGTTGGGGGGGGGGGGGGGGGGGGCGGGGGGCACACTGTATAAACAAGTAACACTGTACATTGAGGGGGGGGGGGGAGGAGACACTGTACAACCAAACACAATTGTACATTGAACTATTGACAAAACCATACTAGGTAAATGACTGTACATTGGAGGGGGTTGGAATGATTGGGTTAGGATATTTACAGGGGCCAGTGTTGAATTGCAGTCTCCCGTAGGTGTCCCTTGAGAGAGGTTTTGAAAGTGGGTAGTGATCCACATTCCTTTACAGCTTTGGGTAGGGCGTTCCACATTGATGTGGCATAATTGCGAAACGTGTTTTGATTGATTGATTGATTGATTGATTGATTGATTGATTGATTGATTGATTGATTGATTGAAAACTTTATTAACAGATTGCAGAATGGGTACAATACAGTACAGCTCAATACACACAATTGTTAAGGGGATGCAGACCAGAGAAAGACTTTCGTCTTGTTTACATCAGGGTCCCCCATTTTCAATTCATCACTGACTGGAGTCTATATTTTCATTTTCTTTACACTATAACAGACTCACATCAACGACTATCTTGATTCTTTGCACCAGAGACCCATACAACTGGACTAGCTTGTGTTTGTACTTTTATATGACTATTTTATATTTTATATTACTTTATTTTATATTACTTTATTATTATTTATTTATTATTATATTTTATATTGCTACCCAGTACAATGTTGCATGTGAAAGTAATGGCAAAATGGGTCTAGGTCTGACTCTGCACTCTAGTACACTGAGTGCATTCGTACAGTTTTTATTTATATAATAAATGTATTAATTGCAGTTGTGGTGTTTTTGTTAATGCTGGTGGGAATATATTTAGAATATTATATTAGGCTATATTTTTAAGTGATTTGACTGAATAATGATCAGCAATCATAATAATGCCTATACTATTGGGACGCCAAATATATACATTATGCAGGTCTGTCCCACAACTAGTAAGATAAGATAAGATAATCCTTTATTGATCCCTATGCGGGGAAATTCGGGTGTCAAAGCAGCATGTGGGATGCATAGCTTCACAGTACAATACAATATAGCAATATAAAATATAATAATAAATAAATAATAATAAAGTAATATAAAATAAAGTAATATAAAATATAAAATAGTCATATAAAAGTACAAACACAAGCTAGTCCAGTTGTATGGGTCTCTGGTGCAAAGAATCAAGATAGTCGTTGATGTGAGTCTGTTATAGTGTAAAGAAAATGAAAATAGGTTATTATAGACTCCAGTCAGTGATGAATTGAAAATGGGGGACCCTGATGTAAACAAGACGAAAGTCTTTCTCTGGTCTACATCCCCTTAACAATTGTGTGTATTGAGCCGTACTGTATTGTACCCATTCTGCAATCTGTTAATAAAATGTTCAATCAATCAATCAATCAATCAATCAATCAATCAATGAATATTCACAGCAAATATTGTGACTGTACGACTTACAGGACAGAAGATACGCCCACTTAAAAATGGAAGGTTTGGCCTGATGATGGCACAATAATTTCATAATTTTAGAGTCATAAATGTGCACAGAAAATGTCATGGAAATCCAGCCATTACTTTTCGAGATTGTTTTTAGGCGTTGTTCAAACTGCAGGCAAATCTGATTTGTTTCTCAAATCAAATCTTTAACTGTCCGCATTGTTTATTTGTAAGTGATCAGATTGTATTTGTCTGTCCAGACATCACCAACCTATTTGCATGGGTTGCTGTGGTAATGTATATATAATTATGGTAATAATATATAATTCTATGTGTCTAGGGAGGATTCAGCCCTGATCTGCCCCCTAGTGGAGAGACTTTTCCATCCTCCAGGTACAAGCAAAATACACAGGCTAGTATGTCTACTTGTACGCATTATTAAAACACTGATTCTTGAGAGTCGGGACAAAACACTTTTTAAATATTATATTTTGAGAATACACACTATATTGATTATAGTTATATATTCATATAGAGAAAGGTCTGAGCTATTTAACCATGTAAAGGTGCAGGCTCTACATAGAAAAAAAAATTCAACAAATTCACATGTTTCCCTTTGAAACTTGATTTGTGTTAACTCCGTCAGACACACAAAAAAGTATATAATTCTAATTATTCCAGTCCAACAAGAATCTAAAGTTCTGAAGTATGTTGTAATAGTGTTTAGTTACTCTGGTATGCAATAAAATATAATATATAAACCTTTCACACTATTCTGAAAACCCAGAGTTAGAAATATTAGCATTTTCAAACTTTGTTTTTAATTTTGATATGATAAAAAAAATATCATTAAGTAAATAAGACACAAGAGGATGAAGATCTAATGCTACTTTATTACTTAAACAACATAAACTGAAGAAGGAATTTGTATTTTCCCCAAGATTAACAAAAAGAAACATCTGACGGTGTTGACGAGAAACTGACGGAGTTGACAAAATTGGATTTGCATCTCTGCTAAATTTTTTAAACAGATGACAATAATGACAATAATAAGAACTAATAACTCCTTGTCTTATACTGAACATTTTGTTAACTCAATTGTAATAAACAACAAACTTTACATACACTGTTTCCAACTATTACAAAATGCACCATTTCCAACAACAAAAACAGTAATGGAGAACAGGACCCCTTCTTCTCGTCCCTGTTTTCATCTACCTCCTCTACACCACTTCCTGATCTCCACTTTCTCACCCACTTCTCCTCTTCCTTTCCTTCTGCATTTCTGATTAGTTTCACTATGATGTCTTGAACTGGGCAGAAACAGACATCCTTCTTGCCACATTTGGGCTGAACCTTTTCTGTTGGACCATGGGGATGCAGAAATTCCACTTTCACATCTTGTTGCTCATTATCCACATCGATGGTCTTGGCTAGCCACCAGTGGTCATCATATACTACTGCTAACCAGTCTCCATTACTAAGGCTACTAACAGTCGTTACTGTCACCGTACCCTCAGGACCTTTCAAAGGTTCTTCGTCCAACTCCTCCATTACATCTTCCATCTCCATACCCTCTTCCATCTCATTTTCCATCTCCTCCCACAACATGGCCAGAGGTCTCTTCTTCCTTGCCCTCCGTGTATCACTCTGCTGTTCTCCTGGGTTGCCATGGTAATAGGAGGTAGCTGGGCAGAAGCACTGGCAATCCAACATCTCGCTGCAAAAGCAGGATAGTTGTCTGTTGTGGATCCTGTCCTTATGTGCAATGATCTGGTGTATTTGTCTTGTTGAGGGAACCGGTTTGAGAGGATTCATGAGAAGTGTGTCGTATCTTTGCATGTCTTCTTCCACAATGTGATACAGCTGAACACCATTCAGACTGTTTGAGACCTTTTTGAAGAATATCATTTCCTCTCAGGACCAGGTTGTCAGCTGTTCTTTTTACTGTTCCGCCAATGCCGTCTGGTGCGCCCTTACCACGAGAAGTGGGGAAGAAGTTCCACGTTGTCCTTTCAAACCCCAGAAGAAAAAAGTTCTTCTTGTTCTTGTTTGCTTGGACCATCAGACCAAAAGTGCACGGTGGTAACCTGTGGATATTTTGTCTTGATATCTTTTAGGACTGGATCCATTTGTGTCCCTATTGCCGCAGCATCCTGTCTCTTTGACTCTGACAGTGTGCAAAACCCTGCCTTTCCACCCTTAGTGTAATACATTCTGGTATGGAGTGTTATCTGTGGCAGATTTTGTCCGAAATGGCAGGCCTGAACTTCAGCTTTATATTTGAATTTCCAGGATTCTGAAAAGTCAACATGGACGATTGCTGTACTCTCATCACAGGACTCAATTGTGTTGCTGTATTCTTTTGACTGGTTTCACACTGAACACACATGTGTTGTGGTTTCCTTTCTGAGTTTTTGCTCATAGAGTTTGATGAGCTCTGAAAGGCTGCCTCGGTGTTCGACGAGCTTAGTGTTGATGTTGATTCCATTGCGTGTGTCTTCTTGAACTCTCTCCCACTGCCTCCATTGAACATCGATTTTGTCTTGCTCTTGGGTTGTAACTGTACCTTTGTTTAGACATCGTGAGCAGGCGCGAAGAAGGCAGGCCTCACTTGCTGGAGAGCAACAAACTAATTGAAAACTGTCATCCAGTTTGTTTGACTTCACAACACCAGACATTTTAAGGACCTCAAGCATTAAGCATGCATTTTCATGTATTTGACACAGACATGTCTTCCGATCAGATGCTTTTGGTGCTGTGACATAGAAGGGCCTCAGAGCACAGAATGAAGAATAGCTCAGCTTTACAGTGGGGTTCTTAATCTGGAATTCAGTGTGGAGGTTGAGCATGGAGTCTAGCAGGATCATTATCTGCCGCTTGATCTTGTTCCTGGTGATTGTGTCAGTCTTATCCGTCGTCACACGTGCAGAGTTCAGGAAGAAATCCTGAACAGTCTGTGTTATACCCTGTATAGTACATTGGAGGGGGTTGGGTTAGGACATTTACAGGGGCCAGTTTCGAATTGCAGTCTCCCGTAGGTGCTCTTTGAGAGTGGTTTTGAAAGAGCTTTGGGTAGGGCGTTCCACATTGATGTGGCATAATTGCGAAACGTGTTTAGTCCCTTGTTTGAGCCGAATCTGGGTTTAACATGATTTGTGGAGCTCCCTCTGGTGTTGTGGTCGTGGTATTCACTGACCTTTGGGAAGTATTTTGACATGTACATGGGTACCTTAGTCGTGTAGTGTATCTTGTAGACCAGGCCCATTGCAAGTTGCTGTACTCTGTCGTCTACTCTAAGCCATCCTAGGTTGTCAAAGTGGGCAGGGGTGAGGTGGGTTCTAGGAGTAAGGTCAAGTAGTAGTCTGACCAGTTTGTTTTTAGATGTTTGTAATCTTGTTTTTAGCGCCTTTGAGGTGCTTTGGTACCATGAGGTGCAAGCATAGTTGTACCCTTGAATGAGTGCTCCTGCCAGAGTCTTCAGGCCGGGTATTTTTGTTTACCAGAGAGGAGATCCGGTACAAGAATCTAGTTCGTTGGTTGACTTTTTTGAGTACATTGGATGCCATTTTGTCACAGGAAAGATTTGCCTCTAGGATGGAACCTAGGTATGTAGCTTTCCTTGTGACAATATTGTCACCCACTGTAACTGAGAAGCCGTCGGTCTTGCTGAGTTTGTTATTTGATCCGAAGAGAATGGACTCTGTTTTACCCAGGTGTAATGATAGTTTGTTATCAGCAAGCCAGGTGCAGATTCTGCCGAGTTCTGAGCTGAGGGTTTTTTCAACCTGTAACTTGTTCTTGTCAGAGACCAGCAGGGCTGAGTCATCCGCGAACAAGAACAAGTTGCAGTCACAAGCTGACGACATGTCATTTGCATAAATTAGGAACAGTAGCGGTCCTAGTATGATTCCTTGTGGAACACTACAGCTCACTGTGAGGGGGGGGGGGGGATAGGGTACCGTTTACCTCCACCATCTGTTCTCTCCCCTCAAGGTATAGGATTGCATCCAGCTCACTGATAGACTATTAAAACTCTGATGCACTTCCGTCACTCTGGATTTGACGCAACCGTTGTGTGACACAAAACACACTTTGAAATCCTATTTGAGAGGCTAGAGAGCGTCCAGCTGGACTGAGATGCATGCATCTGTATAAATCCGACTGGAATCACATTTCAAACCCTCTTCAAATGGCTTGTATCAGATTTGTAACAATGGAATTTCATGTGGTTTTGTCCAGACTTTCTAAAAAAAACAATCTGGATATGCAAAGAAAAAGGGATTTGGGCTGGCAGTCTGAACAAGGCCTTGGTTTGGTCTGATGCTAGAGGAAAGTCATGGGGTGCCCAAAATCAATAGGTTTGTTCCTCAGGGGCGAACCTCTTCATGTCGGACCCCCAAATTGATATGCAATAAGCCATGGACCCCATTTTGTCCCAGGGACCCCCCCCACCTGAAAGATATTTGTTGTTAGATGTGGTTTAGTCCTTAATTCCACAACTGTCTCTACTGTAGGTGGGGAGATAACAGTAGCTATGAAAGCTATGATCACCTATGATCTTTCACTGTACTAACTCCTAGAGAAGAAAATATTTGTGAAAATTCAGATTCAGATTTATTGTCACATCATTCATACACTGAGTGAGATGCCTTTGTTCTTGGCTCCTTGGCCCCTGCAGCAGCATCCGCATCAATACAGTAGTATGAAATTGCAGCATAAGCAACAATAAAATAGCACTAATTTACAATACAATAATCACAGTGTAATAATCACTGTGTGGGTGTAGTGTAGTGGGTGCAGAGTTGCAGTTGAGTCAATGATACAACAGCACTAGATTCCATTACCACAGTCACAGGCAGTGCAGGGTAGCTAGTGGTTAGTTAGTGTTATTTGTTCATGAGTCTGACTGCTTGTCACAGGCAGCAGGGTAGCTAGTGGTTAGTTAGTGTTATTTGTTCATGAGTCTGACTGCTTGTTACAGGCAGCACAGGGTAGCTGGTGGTTAGTTAGTGTTATTTGTTCATGAGTCTGACTGCTTGTCACAGGCAGCAGGGTAGCTGGTGGTTAGTGTTATTTGTTCATGAGTCTGACTGCTTGTCACAGGCAGCGCAGGGTAGCTGGTGGTTAGTTAGTGTTATTTGTTCATGAGTCTGACTGCTTGTCACAGGCAGCAGGGTAGCTGGTGGTTAGTTAGTGTTATTTGTTCATGAGTCAGACTGCTTGGTGGGAAAACAGTCCTGGAGTCTGCTGGTTCGGTCCTTGAGGCCGCGGTACTGTTTGCTGGACGCATCGACTGAAAGAGTTTCCCCATTCAGCTGAAACCCCCCCTAAGGACCCCCTGAAACCCCCCCTGGGGACCCCCGGGGTCACAATGATCCATGAAATAGCAGACTCAATGTACCACAAGACGGCAGCAGCAGCAACATAATTAGACCAGCTGTATCGATTTAAAATCGGTCATGTTTGATGCTTGAGCACACTGGTAATCTGTCTGAGAACAGAGTGGTTAACCTTCTGTAGTGTGGTAGTGAAAGGTTAACCTGTAGTGTGGTAGTGAAAGGGTTAACCTTCTGTAGTGTGGTAGTGAAAGGTTAACCTTCTGTAGTGTGGTAGTGAAAGGTTAACCTTCTGTAGTGTGGTAGTGAAAGGGTTAACCTTCTGTAATGTGGTAGTGAAAGGTTAATCTTCTGTAGTGTGGTAGTGAAAGGGTTAACCTTGTGTAGTGTGGTAGTGAAAGGTTAACCTTCTGTAGTGTGGTAGTGAAAGGTTAACCTTCTGTAGTGTGGTAGTGAAAGGTTAACCGTCTGTAGTGTGGTAGTGAAAGGGTTAACCTTCTGTAGTGTGGTAGTGAAAGGGTTAACCTTCTGTAATGTGGTAGTGAAAGGTTAACCTTCTGTAGTGTGGTAGTGAAAGGGTTAACCTTGTGTAGTGTGGTAGTGAAAGGTTAACCTTCTGTAGTGTGGTAGTGAAAGGTTAACCTTCTGTAGTGTGGTAGTGAAAGGTTAACCGTCTGTAGTGTGGTAGTGAAAGGGTTAACCTTCTGTAGTGTGGTAGTGAAAGGGTTAATCTGTCTGAGAAAGAGAACAGAGTGGTTAACCGTGCAGGAGCTTTGATGTGCCAACAACAGGAGGTACATAGTTTGGGCAGAGCAAGTGGTTAGCTTGGCTGCAACCTAGAGATCTACCACTAGGGGTGCAAGCACCACACAGCAGACATCAGGCAAGGCTGACTGGAAGACTGGAAGAAGTGCAGACACTCTCTAGCCAAAGAGAGGCTGGAAGAGGGAAGACAGGCAGGAAAATGAATGGGAGGCGATGTCCACTCCTCACTGAAAACTCAACACACAGTCAAGTATCACTCTATTCTTTTGGTAGCGTCCCCAGGGTTCTCACAAAGTCATTGAAGTGCCTAAAGTGGTTTAAAAAAAAATAATATCTTTTGGAATTCCTTGAAAACAGCCCATTTTTTAACAAGGTGCTTAAAAAGTAATTGAAATTCAAATCAACCATTCGCATTGAAAGTGTTGTTCATCCACGATCAAATTGTTCTGAATCAAGATTTTTAATTTTTTTTTAAAGTGTAACTAATTGTCGGAAATTGGTTTTGAGCCATACATATTTTTTTCCTATAAAAAAACAGCATTTAAAAGTGAATTGTATCCTTTTAAATGCCCTTTTAAAATGAAAAATAGTGCTTGGAAAAGTAGTGAAAGGTTAACCTTCTGTAGTGTGGTAGTGAAAGGGATAATCTCACACACATCCAAAAACCTTTTTGCACACATTAATTTAGTTTGACAGTTATTGGGAGAAAACCTTTGAATGTGGCCACCAGTGATGTCATCGGGGACATTGAATCCTTGTGTTGTGCTAATTACAGCTCCATGAAATGATGCAACAGCGATACCGTTGTCTTATAGGGACTGCCACCGTATGATTTAATTGAGCTGTAATTAACACAACACAAGGATTCAATGTCCCAGATGACCTCACTGGTGGCCCCTATTCAAACTCATTTACTCTCAATAACTGTCAAACTAAATGAACGTGTACATTAATTAACTATAGGGGGTTAATTTCAAGACAGGAGGTTTCCACTTCTCTTAGGTCAATTCACAAGCACATATCCAGACTAAACGTACCATAACACATTACCCACAAGAAAACAGTAGACTCCTAACTCCAGTTTCCATGGAGATACAGTACATGTTCAGCCAGGAAGGCCTGCACTTTATTGCACTTTGAGTGAAGAGGCAACATGGAATTGTCTAGCTTGGTCAGCCTGCCCTACTGTATGCTCTACGTTTGTGGTTAACTCACGCTCTACACCACCAGGGCACCTCTCGGGTTCATCCGCTTTGCATTTGTACTGTTAACCCTTTCACCGCCACACTACTACGGAAGGTTAACCCTTTCACTACCACACTTAACCGTCGGTAGTGTGGTATAGTGAAAGGGTTCACTTTTTGTAGTGTGGTTGTGAAAGGGTTAACCCTTTTGTCGTGTCAGTGAAAGGGTTAACCTTCTGTATTGCCACAGTGAAGGGCTTAACCCTTTTGTTGTGCGGCAGTGAAAGGGTTAACCTTCTGTATTCTCGCAGTGAAGGGGTTAAAACTGTCTTGAGTCCTCCGGGCTTCTCAGTGCTAACATCGATTCAACATGACCTCTTCGTGAGGTGAAGAGGAATAGGCGTATCACTGAATATCAGCACACCAGGTCCAGGATCAGTTTGGTCCGTACCTCTCCCAGGATCAGTCTGCTGTACCTCTCCCAGGATCAGTTTGGTCCGTACCTCTCCCAGGATCAGTTTGGTCCGTACCTCTCCCAGGATCAGTTTGGTCCGTACCTCTCCCAGGATCAGTCTGCTGTACCTCTCCCAGGATCAGTTTGGTCCGTACCTCTCCCAGGATCAGTTTGGTCCGTACCTCTCCCAGGATCAGTTTGGTCCGTACCTCTCCCAGGAGCGTCTATTCGAAAGGCAACCGGTTTATGCTTCCGCGTTCGCGTTTTGCGCTCTGATTGGCCACTGCTGTTTCTGGTCGCACCAATCGTGTGACGGCAAGTTCTTTCGCCGGTTAAGCTTAGGCACTCATTCGAAGTTGGTTAAGGTTAGAGTTTGTCTTAGAGCAGGGCGATAGAACGCCAGCCCTGATTCCAAACTCTAACCTTAACCAACTTCGAAAGAGTCGCCTAAGCTTAACCAGTGATAAACTAGGCGTTAGGTAGTTTGCTGCTGGTCGAGGCGGAAATGGGCGCGTCACGCGATTGGGCGCACATGTCACATGACCAGAAACGTCAGTGGCCAATCAGATTAGCAAAATGCATATCAGGTTAGGTTGCCTTTCAAATAGACGCCTCCCAGGATCAGTTTGGTCCCATATCTTTTTATTATCAAATATTATTTAATTTTCTTTTTATACACAAAACAAGACAAACACAATACAGTAATAATAATAATAACAAGACCTCACAATACCACAATAATAATAACATAAACACATACAAAAATTTACTTATACTATTACAGACACCACAATAGACACCACAAAAGACATTTCCTCCCCCACTCCCACCCCCAGGACCCCCGGACCCCCCAGGACCAACACCCTGACCGACCCCACTCCGCCGCTAGATTGTGGCCTTTACTCTCTCGGCCACTGAGACCTCTTCTATATCTAAAAGAAAGAACGGCCCAAATACGTTATGTTTTACCAACGTAAAGGGAAACAATTGGAGAATATGACTGACAATATGAAGGACGTTTTCTGGGGCTAAGGGAACATTTACCGCTTTGAATCTAATAGCACTGCCATAAATTCAAAGTACATTTAGATACAAATGTATTAACCCTGTCCCTATCACACTACCAAATGGTTAACCCTTTCACTGCGCCAATACAGAAGGTTAACCCTTTCACTGCACCATGACAAAGTGTTAACCCGGTTAACCGTCTGTAGTGTGGTAGTGAAAGGGGTTAACCTTCTGTAGTGTGTTCGTGAAAGGGTTAACAATAATAATAATAATAAGGCAGGATGACCTAGAGGTAAAGAGGTCGACCGGTAACGGAGAAGTCGCTGCTTCGATCCCCTGCGCCAACAGGAGGGTGTGTTCCAGCTGTGAGCTGATGACTGAGGGGGCTTTCTCACTCAACATCGGGGTCGAAATCAGCTCCGTGCCGTCCTCATTCCGAGTTCCGTGCCGAACCCCCCCCCCCCCCCCCCCCTCTCCCCCCTCTCGTTTGTGTACACACTTCAGTCTGGGTGCGCTCTGGGTTTTGTTTACGGTTTGCGTTTTGAGCTTGTAAGCTTGCCGTAGTCGATGATGTCACGCTCGAAATGTAAACACAGAACACGGAGACTGGAGAATGGATCTTGATATAAAGAAACAAATAACTAATAAATATGAAGTTATATTTGAACCTCTGTTGTCAAGCCTTGTCAATATAACCCACCCCCCTTTTCTCACGAATGGAACTCTGTTGTAGAGTCTGCTTTTGATCGTTTTGCAGGGTTAACAATAACGCTAAGCTAACGGCTAACGCTAACGTTACTACATGCAACATACTAGTAACATTGCTTGCATCGATTATATTGAATGTCATTGATCTACTGGTCGACCGAAAATGTAAACGGGAATGTTTTAACACGACTGCGGACTCTGGATGTTGATATAAAATGAACAAATTGCCAATAAATATGAAGTTATATTTTATCACGAATGGATGGTGTTGTAGAGTCCGCTTTTGAGCGTTTTGAGCGATCTACTGGTCGACCACGGCCGACTGGTTGGGCACCACTGGTCTAATAGAAATAAATGCATTCGAACAATGTATAGACATAGCAATGGCAAACAAAATTTATGACGTTATGTCAGCACCAGGCGCCACGCCCGTGAAAAGGTACAAGCTCGCAAAGCCACACCCCCCGTTCTCCCGGGACCGACCCCGAGACCACCTCTGCCAGCTGATCCCGTTCAGCGGGGGGGTGAAACGATTCAGCACCGACTCGCACCCCAAAAGGGGTGAGTGAGAACACTGCCCCCCGTGCTCCGGGACGGTGATTCGATACAAAAGGCTGAGTGTGAAAGCCCCCTGAGTGTTCTCACATCTACAGTGTCCACCGCCTCTCTGCTTTAGTGCCCATGACCATACGGCACTGCAAGTGACCTCTGACCTCTCTAAAGAAATGCATATCGCTGCTGTCGGGACAAAACCTCATAACTCCATTTTTTTAATTTTTTTTTTATTATATAAATCAACTCCGTAGATCATCCTCCATATGTGTGTTTGGGTTTTACAAAGTTTAAACAATGGGAAAGCATTAAACCGATCATCTGTCTAAACCTCCTAACTCTATTCACCCTCAAATCTGTGTTAGTTTTTTTCATCTGCTGAAAAGTTGGGTTTTTGGAGTTATGAGGTTTTGTCCCGACAGCAGCGATATGTGTGTGTGTGTGTGTGCGTGTGTGTGTGTGTGTGTGTGTGTGTGTGTGTGTGTGTGTGTGTGTGTGTGTGTGTGTGTGTGTGTGTGTGTGTGTGTGTGTGTGTGTGTGTGTGTGTGTGTGTGTGTGTGTGTGTGTGTGTGTGTGTGTGTGTGTGTGTGTGTGTGTGTGTGTGTTTGTGTGTGACTAGGAGGGATATGTGAAAGACAAATGTCAATTGCCTTGTTTAAATTGACAGTAATCTTCTAATATTCTTCTTCTTCTTCTTCTTCTTCTTCTTCTTCTTCTTCTTCTTCTTCTTCTTCTTCTTCTTCTTCTTCTTCTTCTTCTTCTTCTTCTTCTTCTTCTTCTTCTTCTTCTTCTTCTTCTTCTTCTTCTTCTTCTTCTTCTTCTTCTTCTTCTTCTTCTAATAAGATAAGTTATTCCTTTATTGATCCCCTTGGGGAAATGCAGGAATCATAGCAGCATGGGGGGGGGGGGGGAGGGGAGGGTACAGGTACAGTGGTGACCATCCAGGATTAGGAGGTATTGACTTATTGACTTATTCTCCCCCTCAATATCATTAAGTGCAGTATATATAATGTAGTACGTCAAAGGCCACCTTGGAGGTCTATGCTAATTTCACGAAACTAGCCGTTTTAGATCCTTATATATTACTCAAGCATAATGTAGACCTAGTGTAATATAAAACTGTTATTATTATTATTATTATTATTATTATTATTATTATTATTATTATTATTGCCTTTATTTACCCTCGAAAACCAATTGAGGTCAGGCCCTCATTTACATTTATTTAATTAACAATGAAACAAGAATTTATTCAAACCAGATTGTCATCAATTAGAAAATCATTAATTTCAGTAAAGTGGTATTGTTTATATTGAGGGCAGTACTGCAATAGATATAATATAGTGTTCAAAGAGAATTTCCTCAAATGAGTTCAAGGTATCGTATCTGTGAGTACCGTGTACGATCTGATAAAAATTTGGTTTTCATGTAAAAAAAAAAAATAATAAAAAAAATTGATAAAAAAAAAGAAATGTGGTAGCAGGATAACGTGGCCTTTTCCGACCCCCTAATCATAATGTCTACTATATGAAAATAACAATTCCACATAATTACAAACCAAATTGGCCACAGTGGACTAACTAACGCTGAGTGATATATTTGGCTACAGCACTGAGGTTAAGTCACCCTCTGCAGGGAAACATATGAAATCTCACACTGACTGCAGGGTAGGTCTCTCCTCTCTTAATACCAGAGATCGAAGCGAGTGGGGTAAGGTAACAGAGGGAGGGGGGTAACAGTGAGTGCGTAGATATCTCCCGGGACCGACTGCCACGGACTCTTGTCTCTCTCTGTCTTCCTGCACGGCTCACGAACACACGTCCTATAACAGCCATTTTAGATCTGCCTCCATAGCTGCATAAAACACACAGACGACACGACACAAGGACAGGCGGGGGATGGGGAGGGGGGGGGGGGACACGAGAAGGAGAGGAAGGAAGGCTATTGGATATCACCCCCCCGTGTATTTATTGGAAACCCCTGTCTTTATTTATTTCTTTATTTTTTCTTGCAGTGGCACGAAAGAGCGTGACGCCTGTGAGGCAGTAAAAAAATGGGGGAGGGGTAGAGGAGACAGGCACGCATACAATACCAGTGAGTGGGAGTAAGGGGGGAGGAGGAGGAGGAGGAGGAGAGGGGGGAGGAGGAGGAGGAGGAGAGGGAGGGGGAGAGCGTGAGCATCCCTTGCAGCCACCCAGGGTAGCAGAGGGAAAGGCGATTGGTTGGAGAGAGAATACCGCGTCACTGCCTGCACGGAGGATGCTGTGTGATCGGAGGGAGGGAAGACACTCACTGGGAGTCTGCTAAGAGGAGAACTAAGAGCCCTCTGACTACCTCTATACACTGGGAAGCCTATAGTCTGCAGTCAGCCTCGGGGTGCCGTCCTGTAAACCCCACAGCCTCCTCGTTACCCTCCACGTCCTCGTCTTCCCGCGGCTCCATCGTCTCTCGGCAGCTGCAGCCATGAATTACCTGCGCCGGCGTCTCTCCGACAGCACGTTCATCTCCAACCTGCCCAATGGCTACATGACAGACCTGCAGAGAGCCGACCCCGCACAGCCCCCGCCGCCTCCACCTGCCGCCTCCACCACCTCCAGCCCGGCCAAGTCCCCCGGCGCCGCGCCGCCACCTGCCACGTCCCCCCTGCCGCCGCCGCCGGAGAGGAGAGCCCAGCAGCCCGCCGCCGCCCCCCAGCCCACCGGCGGCACCACCACAGGCTTCTTCAGCTCCATCACCAACGTGGTGAAGCAGACGGCCGCCTCAGCCGGGCTGGTGGAGCAGACGCAGGTCACGACGCCCAAGAAGTTCAAGATCCTCCTGGTCATCGACGAGCCCCAGCAGGAATGGTGAGGCGACGTGTTGTTTATCATCATCATCATGGGTCCTTTGCTTCTTCCCTCCTCCTCCTCCCTCGGCTCCCAGGTCGTTCTCTCTCTGTGAGATCAATTAGTGTCTGAGATGAACCCCGAGGCAGTTGAGGTGTCAAAGGTTAAATCTGAAATCTGTATCGATCAGAGCCATGCGGGTTTTGATTAAAGGTAGCTCTTAATGGCTGTGTGGTTTTAATGACATGTCAGCGTGATGACAAAACACAGAGGCGCTCCAGGAGGAGAGACAACTCTCCAGTGATGATCAGCAGTGACATGACACTGTTCATGCTCCTCCACTCTAACAGCGATAGATCTGACGGTGACTTTGTTCCTTGATTAATCTATTATTATTATTATTATTATTATTATTATTATTATTATTATTATTATTATTATTATTATTATTATTATTATTATTATTATTATTATTATTATATTATTCTGCCAAGCCAAGGGAAAAAAAGCACTCCCAAAATTATTTTCTTATACGTGATTTCCTTTTTAAATCTTCTTACATGAAGATACAGTAGCTTGTATTGATTGGAGGGGGTGTAGATTCGTGATAGTTACCCATGTGAAAATTATTTCAGTTCATTCAATGGCTCTGTGTCAGCTCCTGGATTTTGCACTTGTACGCTTTGCACCATTCTAGAAAGGAAACGTCATTAATATGCAACAGGCTGTATGTAAAGTTGCACTAGTTTGCCCCTGGAAGTAAATACTGCAGTGATTTCCAGCCATTAAAGGTTTCCCTCTCGCTCTCTGATAGGCTGAATGTCACATGACACCTTCAGAGGGAACCGTTAACTGCATAACATTAGCGGACCCTTGCTAATGGAACGTATAGGTACCAGTAATTGTACAAACAGAGTAGAAAATGATACCACTCTGCGTGCCAATTTCAGGCTGCGCCCCAGCTAAATGGTTTAGTCTGCTGATAGGAAGGTAGATTAGTGGCAGGAAGAGTGGGCATGCATTAAGAGAATTAGGCTATCAGCGCTGACAATCAGTCAGGTACTGTAGCTCTGTGTTCCGGGTTGGGTAGGTGTGTAGGACCCAGGTGCAGTGTAGAACGGATAAGACGAGGCAGGTGTTGATTTTCAAACAAAAGGATACGCTATTATTTAGAGCCGGCAAAAAGGAAACACGCAGACAAAAGTGGATAAACAAAAGGGGAGACACACTGTCTCCAAAACACGTCAGAGCACATAACAACAAACTCTAATACACGATAAATGGGGAAAGCAAAGGGGAGAAAGCTATGTCTCCAAAACACGTAGTGAAAGAAAACACGACGGACGATGGCGCTACAAAAAGCACACACTAAAGATACACACTCGATAAGGCAACGACACGGCAATCAATATATATGGCAAACAAACGTATTCTCCATGACAGGAGAGATGAGCATTACTCACAACGATGTACTCACAGGTATAGGTTCAGTGATTAACTGACAGCCTGAATAGTAACCAGGAAGAGCATATAAAGCCAAGCTAACTAGGCACACCACCAGTGGTGCGTTGGTGATTTCAAAGCTGGTTGCACTGTGTTTTAATGACGCCACGTGCACGCGCGCCCCCGCATAAATGTTCCCTCGCGTGCGCAGAGGCTAAAGACAATGCCTAATTGCCTCTAGGAATGGAATGTAACACATTTCATTCACAAGTTTTGTGTGAATGTATCTGAGGACGTATTTGAACACACCTGGTGACACAAGCTATTGTTGTGCAAAGTAGCCAGGTGGGTACTTGGCGAGTTGGCGCATCAGTCGAGTGCAGCGCATTCTTGTGTGCACGCGCGTGCACATCCGTGCATGTGCGTGCTTCTGCTCACAGAGCCGGTTGCTCGGTGTGCAACCCCGTCCCATGACCCAACGCACCCCTGCACACCACGTACCAATGAATGCAATCAGGACAGATAGACAGGTTAATTACCATCAGGTAACACTGAGGAGAGCAAAACCCCAAACGTTACAGCTCTGGATCTTACTCAGAGTTAAAGTGAGCATTCTGTGGGGGGCTGCTTGAGTGTTTGAACGGTGAGTCTGCACATTGATTCAGACTAGACTGAATGGTATCTAGTAGACT
This sequence comes from Notolepis coatsorum, assembly GCF_963971535.1. Lineage (NCBI taxonomy): Eukaryota > Metazoa > Chordata > Actinopteri > Aulopiformes > Paralepididae > Notolepis > Notolepis coatsorum. The sequence continues at coordinate 107,207,007 of NC_140181.1, read as the reverse complement.
ATTAGTAAGCAGCTCTGTAATCCCATCTGGCCATGACAAACACAACTCCATGTTTACACAGCTGACACATTTTCCACTGCAGATTTGATCTCCTTTGATGATCAGTACAACATGCAGTTGGATGTTATGGTGGAAACCATTTTAACCGGTTTAAGGATGTGTTTAAGGCCTAGCACGGCACAATAAGTATTTGTGAACATGAGAGATGAAAATCAGGGACCTGAGATTCTAATCCACTAATATACAGCCATAGCTGCTCCCTAGTCAAAAAAGCATATAGGATCTCTTCTTTTTCCAATATAATCTAGTAGATTTATTTAATTTCCAGTAGGATCCGCTTAGCTTTCATGTTTGCTTACAATTTAATCTAATAGGATTCAATTTCAAAAATTCTATTTGATTTATGTCATTTCCAATAGGATTATATTGGAGTCCTACAGGATTTATTTAATTTCCATTATGATCCTTTTAGTAAATATCAGACATCTGTAAATGATAAATGGTAAATGGTGCATTTATATAACAGCTTTTATCCAAAGCGCTTTACAATTTGTTCCTCACATTTGATCCATTCACTCACACATTCACACACCAATGGCGGAGGCGACCATGCAAGGTGCCGACCTGCTCATCGGGAGCAGTTTAGGGGTTAAGTGTCTTGCTCAAGGACACGCCGTCCGGGAGGAGCGGGAATCTAACCGGGAACCTCCGGATTACCAGATAACTGCTCTACCTCCCGAGCCATTGTCGTCACTGTAGTGACTGATGAACTTAAATACTTGAATATTTATTACCTTGTATCAATTAGATTATAACTTTACGATCATTGATTTGGACTTCTGTTTACAGCTGGGCAGTGTGTTACGATAGGGGGGAGAGAAGAACCCAATATATCAGGAGCAAGGCAGGAAAATATACAAATACAAAACAAAAGGCACAGCAGCGCTGGCACTAATTACAAACACAGACTGAGACACGAAAACAAAGATGAACAAAACAGAAAACTAATAAAACGTACTAAGACTTAACAAACAGCAGGGCAAGGCAGACGACAGCAATGTACAAACAGGAACGGGAACACGGAGGTATGACGCCACACAGGAAGTGGGAACAGGACACACTAATATACCCAGACTAATTACAATGATTACTAATGGAAAACAGCTGGGGGAAGAAGGCACTAGAACTAATACAATACAACAATACTGGAACATGGACTAGGCTAAATACAAAAACACAGAATCAGAATGCCAACATAGAAAACACCTAAACAGACAACACTTGCCACAGTATAATGTTATTAATATGACCACGCAAGATCAATGTTGACTGCATCGTCTGCAGGTGACCGCTAGATGGCGGCATGACACAACTGTCAACTCTTTGCCTGGGGCATTCTCTCTCCCAGACACGAGCTGGTCTGGGAGCGTGACACAGTGGTTCTCAACTGGTCTAGCCTCAGAACCCAAATTTTCCCTTAGTCATTAAGTCGCGACCCACATTTTTTAATAACCACTGATTTATTTCACAAAATAATTGTGCAGTAATACACAATCCTGCAACTAGGGCTAAAAACCCAATGAAAAAAAATTAATATATATATTATGCTTCTTAGCAGACGCTTTTATCCATAGCAATATACAGTACATGAGTGCATAGATTTTTCAGTATATGTAGTGCATGGGATCGAACCCACAACCTCAGCATTGTTAGTGCCATGCTTTACCAAGTGAGCTACAGAGAACTACAGAAGGCAGATTTATCTTGAATTACAGACATATTATGCTTCCGGTCAACATGTAAAAAACAGATATTTTTTTCATCCATACATTTCCATTTTATACCGTGGTGAATATGAGTATAGTTCTAGAGTGATTCTGTGTAATCCCAGGAAACGACGCTATGCAGCAATACGTGCAATTCACAATTTTTTTTGTAATTTCTCGCCTGTACACACTACTGTTTTGAAATCACATCTATATTATCGGTATTATGTTTCATCATCGATGCATGAAAGGGAGGGGGGGGAAAGCCGGCCCTCCGTGCTTTGATCGCAACCAACGGGACACGGCCCACCCACACACCACAGACACATGCTGCGATTGCGGGGAAAAAATTATCGGATCAATGCAAGATTGATAACATATAGTCCTTACCTTGTCTATGATGTACTGCCATTCCAAATACTGATCGCGATTGTGTGTCCAATGTTATCCACCAAAGAAAATGAACGGGGGGCGGGGACCCTCATCGATGCCATCCCTATAAGCGCTTGTCTTGCTGGAGTGTTTAGACCCCGCCTGCACGCTGCAGCTCGGCCTGGAAAACAAACCACATTGTTTCAAATGGAGTGCAATAGCGGCTGCAAAGGGCGTTAGGCGGCGGTATCGGACCATTGCGGTCTCAGACAGAGTGCCACACAGTCCTACAGCATAGCAGGATGAATTATGAATGGAAATAGCGAATAAAAGAAATACCGATCCAATAACGAGTTTACTCGTTGTTGGCGTTATTTGATTGGCGGGCTATAATGAGTTAACTCGTTCTTGGCAATTAATGTGTTAATGTAGTCAGTGTTGTATTTGTGTTCCGCCATGTTTACAAAATGCTTGAATCAATGAGCGCTAACTGATGTGACGATGTTAGTGTTACTGTCGGTCAACGCTGGTAGCAAACGGCTACTACACGTGCACTGCGTCATGGGAACAGTTTGTTAGATGTTTCTGTAATCAGCCAATCTCATCTCGTCATCTCCTTCGTGACTCTCCCTGTTCTGCGTTGTGTTTGTTTTCAATCCTTCACATTGGCTGTCACACACTGTATCAACCCCTGTTAGTACATCCGTTAGTCATAAGAAACGACACTGCAACGTGATCTTAGATCTTAGAGACCTTAGATCCTCATGTTTATTTTCATAAACATAGCCTCTGTACCAGATGGAAACCCCGTTCTGTAATGTCCTTCACCAGTCTTTGAAGGAAAACTAAATTCACTATTCTCCACCGTCTCTTCTCTCATGAGTCCACTGGTTCTGGGCCTCGTTGTAGCCATGCATGATGTGATGATGTGGCATATTTCCCCTCCCCCCCGGCGAGGGTGAGGAGGGATGAAAGTCTCTGATCAACACGTCTGCTCGATTGTGCGTCGTGTCTCAGTCTAAACTTACCCCAGAAGGAACTCACTCCTCATAACATTCTCCCCATAGCAACAGGCCCCCGCCCCCTCTTCTCGTTACTACGTGACACGCAGTCTTTGACAACGGCTCTTTGACCCAAATCACTATAGCAACGGCGATGTTGATATTACCGCCCCTCTTACCCCAAACAAACGCTGTGGCTTGGTAATGCACTTTCTCCAGATCGAGTAACCTTGATGCTGTGGCTATCAGCTGTTGATGTTAACAGCACAGCCCGAATCCTCATCTGCTGCTGTTAGTCTGCTGCAACACACACTCTCTCTCTGTTGTCCTCCTCCTCTGAGATGGCTATGAGTAGATGCTGTTATCCACCAATATATACATTATATACACATTGAAAAACATAGATTCCTTCAGTATGTCCTTCAAAATAAAAGCGCAGCATCAGAAATTCAGTAGACTTCAAAATAAACCCCCCCCCCCCCCCCTTTTTTTTTACGCACACATCCGCAACCCACTAAAAATGACCCACCAGTTGAGAACCACTGTCTTAGGGCACTGCCAGCATATTGTGTCACAACGTGAGCATTAAACATGATTTTCAATCTCTTCTGAAGTTCATCAATTCGTTAACCGAGTGTGACTGAAATAATCCCAATCCTACGAGGAACATGAAGAGGAGGTCTCTTTAAATTCACAAGCAATTTCTTAAAACACAGGTGGATAAATGTGAACTCATCTAGGAAGAAATATAAGGAAACATGCTGGACCAACAGAGATGGCTTTGATATGGGCGGCTGGGTAGCGCAGTGGAGAATGCACTCGCCTACCACCACAGAGACTCTGGGATCTAATCCAGCTGTCAGCGGTACCTCCGGCTTGGTCAACCGTCCCTACCAGGGGCGTAACTTGCGGGGGGGTCCCCGGAAAATGTCCCCCGCATGATTTCAGAATGCAGTATTTGTCCCCCCCATGTTTTTACCCCCAAACCGCTGCAACTGCGCGGCCTGGCGGCCAGCACTGTGACTCGCTACTACACAGTGCCGGCACTGCAGATTTACCCTACTCTTGGAATTCATTGCCACTCAAAGTCATAGGGGCGCTGTCTCGATAATGCAGTGTTATTAAAGCAGCGTGTAGCCGACGCATGAACCAGTTGGGATTCGAATAGACGCGGCCTGGAAGCGTCAACGCGGAACTGGAAATCCGTTGGTAAAGAAATAGCGGCCTGGAATCATTTTTGGGACGCTCTCAATTCGCAGTAAAGGAATATATCTGCGGTTTCCCTGGCGGATGGCGAACAAGCCAGCCGATTCTACTATGAGTCATGACATTTGACATAGTCTATGACATCATACTTAACTTAAACTTGAACACGGAGGCAGTTACAAGAACTATCCGAGCCCCCGGGAGGGTGGTCGAATACCTTTTGCGATGTATGCAGGGAATGAATTGCAGAGGGAAGTGGAGAGCTGCCTGTCGCCCATTCTAACGCAGGAGTCCTGGACCCCCGACAGGTAAGGTAAGCGATTTTAGATGTATCACTTTAAGTGTGCGGCTGTTGTCCGAATACTAATGAATATTGAAAAATAAAGGCATGACATTTAGAGACGTCCCCGTCGTAGCGTTCTGGTGCGGGGATATGGGTCTCTCTGTGCGGGGGCGCAACAGCAACAGGTGGGGTAGGCTGGGCAGAGATGTATGCATCAAAACGATTACATTGTTTGTCTCGCATACATTCGATTTATAATGCGAGCACCTGCATTACAATCAAATGACTGATCTGTTATGTGTTATGGACCCGAGTCTCGAGAGGCACTTTATAATAGAAAAAAGACAGTGCAAACATGTATATGTCGCTTACAGTTTATTATGCCTATGCAGCTCGTTTATTTTGACAGAGTTAAAAAAAATTCACTAGTATCATTATATTAAATTAGCGGACGTGCAGCTGGACAAGCCCTGGCTCCACGATGACCACTTCTTACAAGAGGCGCCACCGCCTGGGAAAATGCGTATTGCACACCTGGTATTAGTGACTGCGACGTCACTGACCACGCCCCCTAATATGTCCCCCCCACCGCTAGGAACAAAGTTCCGCCACTGGTCCCTACTAACAGTGTTAGCGGGTGGGAAGCCAGTGGGGTGTGTGTCCTGGTCGTTGTAAGTCCAGTTGACTTAATGGATGGAGGGGGGGGGGGGGGGGGGGGGCGCATTGGCTTGCAATGGATGGAATAGTGTATAGTGTATAATGCAGAAAATGCAAGTCCGGTTCACAGTTATTGTTGAAATGTAGAAGTGGGAGTTATGTCACCGGGGGTTGGGGATGGGGGGTGCGAGGGGGGTGCGGGGCGGCAAGTTGATCGTTGAGCAGCCTGACAGCCCGTGGATAGAGGCTGTTGGTCAGTCTGCTAGTACCGGACTGGGTGGATCTGTACCTTCGACCAGATCCATATATTAAAAAAACTATAAAAAAGAGAGATGGCTTTGATATTCAATTACTACAAACAGGCTCTCTGATGATAAGAGATGTGTGTGCCCAGGGCGAGATATGGAGAGTACAATATGATTGAATCACTGGATGCTGCCCATCAGGCAGGGTAGCCTAGTGACTACGTTGCTCATCTAGCCCACAGTCGACCCATGCAGACACACAGCCTTACAGTTTAGCAGGGACGTGCATAGGACTTTAGAGGGGCAAGTGCTAAAAGGCTGAAAAGGGCACTGGGCTAGCCGATCTTTGGGGGCCCTTTTTGGGTCGGGGGGGCCTTTTTATGCTTTTTGGGGGGGTTTGGTGATCAAATATTGAATATTGAACTATAATAATCAGTGCAGGAGCTCAGTTATCCTTGAAAGACACTTTTATCACTGACTTAAACTTGAAAAAAAAACTTGAAATTAAAATTAAAATTAAATAAAATCATAAAAAGGGCACTTTTTTATGAGGCACAAAAGGGCAGGTGCTCGAGCACCCTTTGGGCTCTATGTGTGCACGTGCCTGCAGTTTAGAATTCAGTGTAATGAGCTTTAATCTATAAGGCTGCATCACTGACTCTGTGGTTCGATGTTCCGTGAACCTTCACTGCGGCACGCTGGTTTACACTAGTCTGAGATAGCGATGACTTAACCCTTTCACTATCACACTACAGAAGGTTTTTAAACCTTCTGTAGGGTGGTAGTGAAAGGGTTAACCCCTTTGTCCCGTGGCAGTGAAAGGGTTAACCTTCTGTAAGCGTCGCGGTGAAAGGGTTAACCATCCTGTGGTGTGGTAGTGAAAGGGTTAACTAATGACAACACAGCGAGGTTGCTCATAAGATATCGACCTTTGGTATGGTAAAACTATAGGCCTACTAACCCTTTCACTGCCACACTACAGAAGGTTAACCCTTTACTATCACACTATAAAGGGTTAACCTGCTGTAGTGTGGCAGTGAAAAGGGTTAACCTGCTGTTGTGTGGCAGTGAAAGCCTTCTGTGTAGTGTGGCAGTGAAAGGGTCAACCTGCTGTAGTGTGGCAGTGAAAGGGTTAACCTTCTGTAGTGTGGCAGTGAAAGGGTTAACCGTTTGGTAGTGCGGCCGTGAAAGGGTTAACCGTTTGGTAGTGCGGCAGTGAAAGGGCTAAGATGTATACAGCTCCAGGTTGTCACGGTTACAAGACTGGATGTAGCACCCACTCGACTGCTCCAGTTGGACCAGGGGGGCGATAGACGGTCGCCGGGTTCGGTCTTTCAGGGTCGAGTGTCTCTGGGCTCCGTGCCGAACAAGGAGGGTCGTCACGTCAGCTCCATCATTAACTCAGAGTGCTTTGAGGTAGCTTTGCGTTCCATGGTTTCTTGCAGTATATAGTATATATAGTATATATATCAGAACCTGGTATATATTATATATATATTCCACGGAAATCTCTCTAGATTTCGACTGGAGAATTCAATGTCACTTAATATCACTTAAATCAACTTAATATTTGTCCATAAAGGTCTGTACAGTTGAGATGCACATGTATAACACATTCATGCTCAGCATATGATTCCACTGCACTGACAATACTCCACTGCACTGTGCAAAATACTGCACTGTGAGAAACACTGCGCTGTGCAAAAGACTGCACTGTGAGAAATACTGCACTGTGAGAAATACTGCGCTGTGCAAAATACTGCACTGTGAGAAACACTGCGCTGTGCAAAATACTGCACTGTGAGAAATACTGCGCTGTGCAAAATACTGCACTGTGAGAAATACTGTGCTGTGCAAAATACTGCACTGTGCAAAATACTGCACTGTGAGAAATACTGCGCTGTGCAAAATACTGCACTGTGAGAAATACTGTGCTGTGCAAAATACTGCACTGTGCAAAATACTGCACTGTGCAAAATACTGCACTGTGCAAAATACTGCGCTGTGCAAAATACTGCACTGTGAGAAATACTGTGCTGTGCAAAATACTGCACTGTGCAAAATACTGCACTGTGAGAAATACTGTGCTGTGCAAAATACTGCACTGTGCAAAATACTGCGCTGTGCAAAATACTGCACTGTGCAAAATACTGCGCTGTGCAAAATACTGCACTGTGAGAAATACTGCGCTGTGCAAAATACTGCGCTGTGCAAAATACTGCACTGTGAGAAATACTGCGCTGTGCAAAATACTGCGCTGTGCAAAATACTGCACTGCACTGTGCAAAATACTGCGCTGTGCAAAATACTGCACTGTGCAAAATACTGCGCTGTGCAAAATACTGCACTGTGAGAAATACTGCGCTGTGCAAAATACTGCGCTGTGCAAAATACTGCGCTATGCAAAATACTGCACTGCACTGTGCAAAATACTGCACTGTGAGAAATACTGCACTGTGCAAAATACTGCGCTGTGCAAAATACTGCGCTGTGCAAAATACTGCACTGTGAGAAATATTGCGCTGTGCAAAATACTGCGCTGTGCAAAATACTGCACTGTGAGAAATACTGCGCTGTGCAAATTGTCACTTGTATGTATGTTCTGTAAACCAGACTGCAGACGGCCTTCCTCCCCGGAGCGACACATCTGTGCCGGATGACATGTTGTAAACACGAGCGTCAGACCAAGGTTATCTTATTATCCCTTGCACTACCACACTACAGACGGTTAACCCTTTCACTGCAGCAATACAGAAGGTTAACCCTTGCACTACCACACTACAGACGGTTAACCCTTTCACTGCGACAAGACAGAAGGTTAACCCTTTCACTGCCACACTACAGACGGTTAACCCTTTCACTGCAGCAATACAGAAGGTTAACCCTTGCACTACCACACTACAGACGGTTAACCCTTTCACTGCGACAAGACAGAAGGTTAACCCTTTCACTGCCACACTACAGACGGTTAACCCTTTTACTGCAGCAATACAGAAGGTTAACCCTTGCACTACCACACTACAGACGGTTAACCCTTTCACTGCGACAAGACAGAAGGTTAACCCTTTCACTGCCACACTACAGACGGTTAACCCTTTCACTGCAGCAATACAGAAGGTTAACCCTTGCACTACCACACTACAGACGGTTAACCCTTTCACTGCGACAAGACAGAAGGTTAACCCTTTCACTGCCACACTACAGACGGTTAACCCTTTCACTGCCACACGACAAAGGGTTAACCCTTTCACTACCACACTACAGAAGGTTAACCCTTTACTACCACACTACAGACGGTTAACCCTTTCACTGTGACAAGACAGATGGTTAACCCTTTCACTGCCACATGACAAAGGCTTAACCCTTTCACTACCACACTACAGGAGGTTAACCCTTTACTACCACACTACAGACGGTTAACCCTTTCACTGCGACAAGACAGAAGGTTAACCCTTTCACTGCCACACGACAAAGGGTTAACCCTTTCACTGCCACACTACAGAAGGTTAACCCTTTACTACCACACTACACACTAAAGGCCTGTTGCCACAATGACTTGGCCATAACAGAGCTTTGGAGGGTTTGCAATTTAGGGCATATATCTTTACCACTGCAGGCGTATGCAATGTATTTGAATGTTCCTTCAGAGCATCATTTCTGTTCATATTAAAG